>NC_091749.1:38633579-38976704 GCF_043380555.1 Nothobranchius furzeri
GAAAAACCCATGTATATTTATTGTGGTTTATACTGTCCAGTTTGAGATTTTAAAAAGTTCTCAATTTATCTCATAAATTCGTTTAGGACTAAACAGATCAACTCTGCCACCTGCTGACAGAAAACATGATACAGTCTCCTTAATGTAACAATAGATCATTTCTAAACTTTAAGCTAGAACTTCAACATTGATCTCACAGATTGTTTAGTAAAAAACCTGATCAGTTTCGTATTTAACTCCACTTTACAGCCCTCTGCTGACAAAAAACAAAATTAGATAGTTTTGTGGAGCAGGTAGGTGTCCTATAGGGGAAGGTCTTTACTTGCCTTAAGCTGTTATGTTAGCTGTTAGCATTTTCAGTTTTCCGATCATCAATAAAAAGCACAAGTAGAAGAAAAAGAAGAAGTTAGCTTTATCTGTTGGCATCACGGAGGAGCCTAGAAGTAAAAGTAAGAGAGTGTTGTCTTTAGAGGCAAAACAAAGATCTAAAACTGGAGAAAACATTGGCACGACCTACACTAGTATAAGGTAGTTAAAGGAGGCTACAAAATCACGGACTGATTGTGACCTGGCTTTGTTGGTACTAGATTAGTTTATTTTGCATTAGTTTGCTCATGTTAGTGTTAGCTTGTTGGCAGTGCCAGAGTGATGGAGGGTGGTTTACAACAGTTGTAATTCCACTTTCAACCAGTAGGGTGGAGCAGCAAGAAACTGCTCTGCATTACTTTAATACATGGTCTCAATGATTAATGATGATAATTTGTGGTTTCAATTTTTTGCTAATTATCTTTGCATGTTTATTTGAGGTATAAACAATCTAAACACGGATTCCCCACTCTGCTCTTCTGTGCCTTTCATTCTGTGACTGTGCTCTTATCCACAGGTGGATGAATCAAATAGAGCAGGAGAATCCTGGGCCTAACTTCCTGTTAAGTTGGTCATGGTTGACATATTAAGCTTGTGAGTGATTATAGCATGTGGCATGAATTACCCTGATTAGACCCTACTTGACAAAAAGGCATAAGCTGCTTTATTATAAGTAGTTTAAAATTTCTCTTGATCTAATGCTTAACGGGGGGGTGGGGGGGGGGGGGGGGGGGGGGCAAGCAAGAACGTCGACTTCATGGCATATACCTACTTTACAGATGTGAATGCACTGTTCAGGACTTAACGTGAAAGTTTTCTACAATTGGTGAAGTTAAATGATTTTCCTTTATATTTTCCAGTTTGATGGAGTGTATAGTATGGCTATTCTGTCCCTGCTGTTAAAGGTGAGATGCCAGTTTAAAGAAACATAGGCTTATGCGTTAAAATGGGGAACAGCAGGTGGCACTTTTCACTATTGTCACTTCTGACTAAGTAGATCAATACAACAGCAAAAACAGGCTGAGAGAGGAGTGTTACGATATATATATATATATACATATATATATACATATATATATATATATATATATATATATATACATATATATATATATATATATATATATATTTTTTTTTTTTTTTTTTAACATCTGCACATGCTAAATTAACAAGTAAAAAACTATTTTTTTAATTCACTAAAACTCATCTATGGACTGATTTTTCAAAGAAGATTTATGTTCAGAGATGTTTCATTGATGAGAAATGTCAGTTATTGTAAAACGTTGAGCCTTTGGGAGAATCAGACCTGTGCAGAAATTAAATACTGCGGTAGGGTTAATGGGGTCAGTTTTGTACGCTATTTGTTCCTCAGTTGCTTTGATGGAAAAACTTTATGCAGCATTTGTGACACGAATCCCTCCTGTGGAAAAGCTGATTTATTTCTAGAGGTTCTTTGGTTAAATAAAGGTTATTAATGAAATGTCAAAATGTGATTAAATGCAGCAAGTGTGGTGACATGGGGAGGACACCAGGAGACAGCAGACCCAACTAAAACAATTAAATGATCAATGTTTTTTTTATGAAGAAGAAAATATCATTTCTATAGCGCCTCTCAAGATAAAAATCACGAGGCGCTTCACAAAAACAAAAAATGTGAAAATATAAAAAAGAATTTAGAAAATTGTTAGAAATATATTTAAAATGAGCAAAAAATAGACAGTTCTGATTAAAAATATAAAGAGAGAGTGAATAGGAAAGAGGGAAATCAGTGGATCCTGAGGAAGGTGGAATAGGTGGGGAGAGCAGAATAAAGAGAGAGTGGTGAAGAAGGTCATACAAAAGCCAGCTTGAACAAGTGAGCTTTCAGCTGCTTTTTAAAGGAGACCACTGAGTCCACTGATCTAAGGGGGAGAGAGTTCCAGAGTCTGGGGGCCACAGCAGCAAATGATTTGTCACCTTTGGTCTTTAGCCTGGTGCACTGTACAACCAGTAGTCTTTGATCACTGGACCTCAGGGACCTGCTGGGGGTGTAGGGGCTAAGAAGATCACCAATGTAAGATGGTGCTTGTCCATGTAAGGCCCTATAGACCAGAACCAGGATCGTGGAATGAACCCTAAAGTTGACTGGCAGCCAATGAAGCTGGAGGAGAATCGGGGTGATGTGGGTGTGTTTGGAAGACTTGGTCAGAAGCCGAGCACAGGCGTTCTGAACCACCTGCACACAGTTAGGGGAGCTTTTGCTCAGACACGTGAAAAGAGAGTTACAGTAGTCTAAGCATGAGGAGATGAAGGTGTGGATAACTGTCTCAAGTTCAGAGTGGGACAGAATGGGACTCAGCTTAGCAATGTTCCTGAGATGGAAGAAGGAAGAGCGAACAAGAGAACTGACATGAGAATCCAGGGTGAAAGCTGGGTCAAAGGTCACGCCAAGATTCCTGAGGGAAGGTTTGGAGTGAGAAGCAAGCTGACCAAGAGTCTCTGACTTTGGGAAACAGCTTGTCTAGGGCACAGATGAGGATCTCAGTCTTATCTTCATTCAGCTGAAGAAAGCTCCCAGCCATCCAGGTTTTGATAGAGTCTAAGCAGGTGTGTAACAGCTGCAGCATTGATGATGACACTTTCAAATGCATTATGTAATCAGTGTTGACTGCACTTAAGTCAATGCAGAGCCAAATTTTGTATCATCCTCTCTAACATATTAACTCATTACACACACACACACACACACACACACACACACACACACACACACACACACACACACACACACACGTTCAGAGGATCTTTCATGGATGCACAATCAAAGAGACGGAGTACACAGCCCGGAAGGTTACCGGGGTCTCACCCTGGAGCCAGGCCTGGGGTTGGGCCCGTGAGCGAGTGCCTGGTGGCCAGGCTTTCGCCCATGGGGCCCAGCCGGGCCCAGCCCGAACTGGATACATGGGCTCATCCAACTGTGGGCCCACCACCCACAGGAGGAACATGAAGGGTCCGGTGCAGAGTGGATCGGGTGGAAGATCGAGGCGGGAGCCTTGGCGGTCCGGTCCCCAGACAAGGAAACTTGTTTTTGGGACATGGAACGCCACCTCGCTGGCGAGGAAAGAGCAGGAGCTTGTGGCAGAGGTCGAGTGGTACCAGCTTGATATAGTCGGACTCACCTCGAAACATGGCATTGGCTCTGGAACCCCCAGTCCTTGAGAGGGGTTGGACACTCTCCTTTGCTGGAGTTACTCCAGGTGAGAGGCAGAGGGCTGGGGTTGGCTTTTTATTAGCCCCAAGACTCTCTGCCTGTGTGTTGAGGTTTACCCTGGGGGACGAAAGGGTAGCTTCCCTGCGCCTTCGGGTCGGGGAACGGGTCCTGACTGTTGTTGTTTGTGCTTGTGGGCCAAATATCAGTTCAGAGTACCCACCCTTTTTGGAGTCCCTGGGACGAGTGCTAGATAGTGCTCCATCAGGGGACTCCATTGTCCTGCTGGGGGGACTTCAATGCTCACATGGGCAATGACAGCATCACCTGGAGGGGTGTGAGTGGGAGGAACGGCCCGCCTGATCTGAACTTGAGTGATGTTTCGTTATTGGACTTCTGTGCAAGCCGCAGTTTGGCCATAACGAACACCATGTTCGAACATAAGGATGCCCATCGGTACACTTGGTACCAGGGCAGCCTAGGTCGCAGGTCGATGATAGGCTTTCTAGTCGTATAATCTGACCTGCGGCTGTATGTTTTGGATACCCGAGTGAAGAGAGGAGCGGAGCTGTCAATTGATCATCACCTGGTGGTCAGTTGGATCAGATGGCAGGGGAAGATGCCGCGTAGACCTGGCAGACCCAAACACATAGCGAGGGTCTGCTGGGAACGCCTGGCAGAAGAACCTGTCAAGACGGTCTTCAACTCCCACCTCCGGCAGAGCTTTGACTGCGTCCCGAGAGCAGTGGGGGACATTGACTCTGAGTGGGTCTTGTTCCACTCTGCGATTGTTAAGGCGGCTGTTGCTAGCTGTGGTCGCAAGGTGGCCGGTGCCAGTCGTGGTGGCAATCCCCATACCCACTGGTAGACACCAGAGGTTCGGGGAGCCATCAGGCTGAAGAAGGAGGCCTACAGGGCGTGGCTGGTCTGTGGGTCTCCGGAGGCAGCAGAGAGGTACCGGATAGCCAAGCGGGGTGCAGCAGTGGCAGTGGCCAAGGCAAAATCTCAGGCTTGGGAGGAGTTTGGTGAGAAAAGAAAGACTATCGATCAGCTCCAAAGAGGTTCTGGCAAACTGTCCGGTGCCTCAGGAGAAGAAGGCAGCAACTTGCTCACACTGTTTACAGTGGGGATGGGGAGCTGCTGATGTCAACTGGGGCTATAGTCGGACGGTGGAAGGAATACTTTGAGGCGCTCCTCAATCCCACCTATGCGCATTGCGAGGAGGAACCAGAGCCGGGAGACCTGGGGATGGACTGTCCAATCTCGGGGGAGAAGTTGCTGAGGTAGTCAAACAACTACACAGCGGCAGAGCCCCGGTGGCGGATGAGATTCATCCTGGGTATCTCAAGGCTATGGATGTTGTAGGGCTGTCGTGGTTGACACGTCTATGCAACATTGCGGGGTCATCGGGGGCAGTTCCTGTGGAGTGGGAGACCAGGGTGGTGGTCCCCATCTTTAAGAAGGGTGACCTGAGGGTGTGTTCCAACTATAGGAGGATCACACTCTTCAGCCTCCCTGGAAAGGTCTACTCCAAGGTACTGAAGAGGAGGGTTCGATCGATAGTTGAATCTCAGATTGAGGAGGAGCAATGTGGTTTTCATCCTGGCCGTGGAACTATGGACCAGCTCTATACCCTTGCAAGGGTGATGGAGGGGGTATGGGAGTTTGCCCAACCAATCCACATGTGTTTTGTGGATTTGGAGAAGGCTTATGACCATGTCCCCGGGGGCACCCTGTGGGGGACGCTCCAGGAGTATGGGGTGGGTGGCTTTCTGTTAAGGGCCATTCAGTCCCTTTATCAGAGGAGCGTGAGTTTGGTCCGCATAGCTGGTAGTAAGTCGGACCTGTTCCCGGTGAGGGTTGGACTCCACCAGGGCTGCCCTTTGTCACTGGTTCTGTTCATTACCTTTGTGGACAGAATTTCTAGGTGCAGCTGTCGTGTGGAGTGTGTCGAGTTTGGTGACAGGATAATCTCGTCTCTGCTTTTTGATGTGATTCTCCTAGCTTCATCCAGCTCTGACCTTCAGCTCTTGCTGGGTAGGTTCGCAGCTGAGTGTTAAGCGGCTGGGATGAGGATCAGTACCTCCAAATCTGAGACCATGGTTCTCGACCGGAAAAGGGTGGCTTGCCAATTCTTGGTCAGGGCAGAGGTCCTACCACAAGTGGAGGAGTTTAAGTATCTCGGAGTCTTGTTCACGAGTGAGGGTAGGAGGGATCGGGAGATCGACAGGCGGATTGGTTTGGCGTCTGCAGTGAGCCAGAAAGCCAGGCTCTGGATTTACCGGTCGATCTACGTCCCAATCCTCACCTATGGTCATGAGCTTTGGGTAATGACCGAAAGAACGGGATTGCGGATACAAGCGGCCGAAATGAGTTTCCTCCGTAAGGTGGCCGGGCTCAGCCTTAGAAAAAGGGTGAGGAGCTCGGACATTCAGGAGGGACTCTGGGTAGAACCACTGCTTCACCAGATCGAAAGGAGTCAGTTGAAGTGGTTTGGGCATCTGGTCAGGATGCCTCCTGGACGTCGCCTTGGGGAGGTGTTTCGGGCATGCCCTGCTGGCAGGAGGCCCCCGGGTCGACCCAGGACACGTTGGAGAGGTTAAATCTCCAATCTGGTCCGGGAACGCCTTGGGGTCCTGCCGGAGGAGTTGGTGGAAGTGGCCAGGGAGAGGACGGTCTGGAGCTCCCTAGTTGGGATGCTGCCCCCGCGACCCGGACCCAGATAAGCGGAGAGAGACAATGACAAAGATGACGATTATATATATATATATATATATATATATATATATATATATATATATATATATATATATATACGCCGCACTAATGCTTAGAGCTGTACAACAACAAATTCAGAGCCTTCATTGCATACTCAATGGAGCTGTGGAAAACCACTCTTGTGGGCAATAGCAAGTCTCCATCAAATGTGGCATTCACCAAGGAGACTCCCTGTCTCCAATGCTGTTCTGCAAAGGTCTGAACCCCCTCCGCCAAATAATCAACAAGACTAGCTATGGATACTGACTAAAAAATGGAACCACAATCAGCAACCTCCTCTACATGGATGACATAAAGCTGTACTCCAAGAACGAGCGGGACATTGACATGGATCCACACCACAAGGATCTACAGCACTGACATCAGAATGTAATTTGGACTTGAGAAATATGTTGGTCGGTGACAAAGAAAGGGCATGTAGCCCACAGAGAAGGGGTCTCAGTCCCAGAAGGAACAATAGCAGACATTGAGGACAGTTACAAGTACCTTGGTATCGCACAAGCAAATGGCAACTGTGATGAAGCCGTAAGGAAAGGAGCCACAGCTAAATGCCTACAACGAGTAAGGCAAGTCCTAAGAAGTCAGCTCAATGGCAAGAACAAGATCTGGGCAATAAACAACCATGCCCTGCCAGTAATCAGAAATCCTGCAGGAGGAGGGGTGTTCCAGGACTCTATAAGGCACTATATCAAATAAAAAGTGTAAGCTATGCAAAGAGGCCCCTGAGACAATCCACCACATAACTACAGGGTGTAAGATGCAGCGGGGAAAGCATACATGAAACGCCACAACCAAGTGGCTGGCATTGTGTTGTAATGATTTAATTTACATCTATTTAATGAACCATAAGAAGTGAGATTCCACAGGAAATATGAAATCAATCTTATGGATCTTTGGGTAATTTTAACCAGAAGACTTGAACTTTTTTTTGCAGGCAGAGACAAAAGAAAGAGTCAAGTTTTAAAAAGTTTAAGAAGATTATTTCTAAACAATTCTAAACAAGACTAACTCTAAACTCTAAGTGATGAATGGATCTTGGTGTGAATGAGACGTGAGATGGATGGTGTATGTGTGAGTGATGTTGCCATCAGAACTCTCGTATCCGGAGAAGCAAGTCTGAGTGGGAAGTCATGTTTTGCTCTTAAGCTATGATCGGAGTTTCATAAACACATGAGACGCCATTGTGTCGCTCCACACATACCCTTAGGATGAGACCTCCGTACAGATCCAGAATGCCAGGTCCTCGGACCCCCCTTTCGGTACCGGAGCCGATGAAGCAGCGTCAGTAGTATGACAGACTAGTCTTTGGATTGTCTCCATGTAAAAAACGACAGCTGTTTGACAGCGTCAGATGGACCCTGAGGGTCAGTGAGTTCAGCTTTTATTCTGAAAGGAACCATTGCTTGGTTGGTAAAGTGCAACAGATGTTATCCAGCTTGTCGATTCTTTGCTTAAAAAGGAAGTCTGGGTGGCCAGTCCGATACTTCTCTTAGAATGCGGTGAACTGGCTTAAGATGGCGTGGGGACTGGTTTTATTAATCTGGATGTTTTGATTTACGGTCGAATCAGAGTTTGACAGATTTATAAACACCACAGAGAGCATGCCATGCTTGTGAAAGGAAGGTTCCAATTGGATGAGAAAGATAAAATGTGTCATGTGACTTCTTAACATTACGTGTATCAGTATGTCTAGTGGAAACATTTAAAGTGAAACATTTAAAGTTATATTACTTATTAAAACTTACTAATCATAACATTGTCATTTCACAGACTGGTTCACATTTTATTATTGGACTAACACTTTTTTTGATTAGCTTTATTAAAAATAGAGTTCTTCTGATTCATTAAAAGAAAGAGTTTGTCCTCATTCTTCTCTTGAGCTGGAAAGGAAACAGTTTTAAAAGCAAATGCATGACCTTGAGGCAGTCTCATGCAGATTAGTTCTTCCTGAGGAGAGGGTAAATAACCTTCGGTGGAATAGCTCCGTCACGTTACAGTGTAGAGAAACATCTGTGCAGTATTGGAAGCCCCAAGCTCAAAGTGGGAAACACCCCCTAAGTTGGTTGAGAACAAGCGAGCCAAGCTCCTGTTAGACTTTCAGATCCAGACCGACAAAATGGTGATGGCGAACCAATTGAACATTGTGGTGGTGGACAAACAGAGGACAGCCGTTGTAGTTGATGTGCTATTACCAAGTGATGGCAACATCAGGAAAAAGGAACATGAGAAACTAGAGAAGTACCAGAGCCTCAAAGAAGAACTTGAGAAAGCCAGGAAAGCGTAGACATCGGTGGTGCCCGTGGTCATCGGGGCACTCGGGGCAGTAACCCCCAAAGTGGAGGAGTGGCCAATGCAGATCCCAGGAAAAACAACAGACATCTCAGTCTAGAAAAGTTCTAGAAACATCTAAGATACTGGGCAGAACACTCAAGCTTCCCAGGCCTCTGATAGGGGACCCGAGCTTGGAGGGATAAGACCACCAACGGGGGTGAGATGGGAATATTTTTAGATAGAAACTGATACTTTACCTGTATTGCCCCTACCCTCTACGTCACCAGGCAACTGCATTTGACTGACTACAGTGTGGGCAGCATGAAGAGTGGAAGGAGGCCAGACAGGCAGTCTGTTAATAGAAATGATTAAAGCCTGCAGAAATGACTCTCTGGTGAGAAAAGAGCAAGGGAGAGCAAACACAAAAAACTAAACAGAGACGGATCTCCTTTTTTCTTTTTGTCACAACCCAATCTCCCTCTCACAAAAAAAGAGCACCGTAAATAAAAGCTGAAACAAAGGTGACAAAACAAAGGTGTCAGAAGAAAATCTACCTAGGAGTGTTCTAGGACCATGATTGTAGCAGCTGAATTTTATTTTATTTTTTTCCTGCTAAACACAAAAAATATTTGCTTCAAAACAACATTTGATGTAAACATAGACTTTCAGAACACACTGTGACGTTAACACTAACGCAATGTGCGACAAACTGAATTTGAAGGAGAAAATAAACACAAAGGAGCATTTCTGTGTCTCCTGCTCTCTCCGGCCAGGCTGTTGCGTTCTCATTCTGTGCATTAAAGCGTAAGTGATTTTTATGGGCACTGGGACCTGAATGCCTCTGCGGTCCAGAGGGGTTGCACACAGATATAGGGTGTTTGAGAGGAATAATAATTGGGAGTATTTGTAGAGGTCAATTCCCCCATTGACATCCTTTTATTACTCTGTCAACCTGCTGTGCTATAAATGAGACAGAGAGGAGCTCACGCGCAAACATCTCTGCTACAGACGCAGCTTCATGAGAGATCATCTTCTGATGTTTGGAAATTACGAGTTTCAAAAAATGCAGATCTGCCCATTGAGGCCAAAACCCGGCAGACACCTGGGACTGGAACAATGGTTTCAGAATCTGGGGATAGCAGACCTATAGGGGGATACTGGCAAACACTCAACATGCTGATCACCTACAGTACTGCCTTCTAAAAGAGTGAGCCGGGCTGTGAATTGTAGCAAGGAGAGCCTCCACTAAATACTTTAAACCTCAGGCTCATCACTCAGACTGCATGTGGTAAAACTACAAAGCAGAGCTTCAGCAGCATATTAAAGAGCCATCTCAATGTGGTTGAGTCCTCACATTACTCCCTAATGAGTCTTCACTGCCACAGGACTCGAGAAGAAACTGAACCAAAGACAGCTTTTCCATCCGCGCTGCTTAATAACTCTTACGCAGGCATGTCTTTTTAGCATTTCACATAAAAAGTGAGTTTTTGCAGCCGTCAGGTGGTGTTTAAACTT
Source organism: Nothobranchius furzeri (assembly GCF_043380555.1). NCBI lineage: Eukaryota > Metazoa > Chordata > Actinopteri > Cyprinodontiformes > Nothobranchiidae > Nothobranchius > Nothobranchius furzeri. The sequence continues at coordinate 38,643,697 of NC_091749.1, forward strand.
ACAAGGTGAGACATCCTGTTTGAACACATTAATAGCTCTCCATATTTAACATCCCAAACCCTGCTGCAGTCTGTCAAGCCTGCGTGTTTGCAACGAGGGACAAAAGGCAGGAAAGGGGGGAGAAAAAAGGACAGAGCAGAAACTGAAATCAGGAACCAGAAAGAAGCGGAGGAGAAGGACAGACCGACAGAGAGATGAGGAGAGATCCATGGAAAATGACAGAAGCAGCAAAAGGAAAAGAAGAAAAAAAAAGACTGTTTCTCACTGTCAGAAGAAATAATGATTGCAGGGCTGAAGGGGAAGAGAGAGGAGAGCAAAAATAAGAAGACAAACATGAAGCAATCCTGAACTAAAGTACAGTTGTGATTCTGCGAGAAATACGACTGGCAGTGGTGGAAACGAGGGCTGTGCTCCACACCGTCAAAAGATAGCACCCTTCACAGCTGAAACACAAATCATTACTGCTACCTCTACCCAACCTTGTTTTCATGCCCAAGTAAGCTCTTTGGTTAGTGTCTATGAATGTAATGCAGCCTTTTAGCGTGTCTACAGTCCTCTCAAATGGCTGTCAGAATTAATGAAAAGGAAGCCACTCAACGGGCTGGTTTGAAAAGAAATGGGATTTGTGTGTCTGAATACAGATGTGGGGTAATAAAAGACTTAATGTGAGCATGTCATAATGGTACAGAAACACTGAGAGGCTGTGACGGAGAGAGAGAGAGGGAGCACTCCATCTCTATGGATGTAAATACACTTAGCTTGAGGTCTGAGGAGACATGGACAAAGTCTGAGGACAGATCTGAGGATTACGGCTCTCACCGATTCCAACTTTGTTCTCATTAATCTCAAACAGGGGCTTTGTGAACAAACAGCACAGCCAGGGAGAAATGAAAGGCACAACAGGAGAATCATCATCCGCTATTATATAAAAGAAATAAAATAGAGAAGCCCTCATGAAGAAAGACCAAACAACCAAGTCACACAATTTATCCTCCTTTGTTTTCTCCTCCTCACACTTTTCTTCACTCCCTCCTGCTGGGAGCAGAGCAGTGGGTAAAAATCGTCTTTGGAGCAGGAGGAAACACGCTGTGACAGAACAACCACACAACCACACAACCACAACCACACACACACACACACACACACACACACACACACACACACACACACACACACACACACACACACACACACACACACACACACACACACAGACACAAACTGTGCATAGACTCCTGCTCACTGCTTCTCCCTGAGAGCCGCCTATAGCAACATGAACAAAGAATAAAGACCGAGTCTCCTTTGACCACCCAGCCTGCTCTGCTGGTCTCTGACCTTTACCATGCTCTGGAGACACTGGCCAGACTAAAAGCACTTTGTGAGCATTTGTTTGGAGCTGTGTTTGTATGATAGGAGAAAATCTATCTATCTATCTATCTATCTATCTATCTATCTATCTATCTATCTATCTATCTATCTATCTATCTATCTATCTATCTATCTATCTATCTATCTATATCTCTATCTATCTATATCTATCTATATCTCTATATATAGAGAGAGATATAGATACTGTATAATAAAACAGGACAAACCTCCAAACTGTCTCAAAACCTACACAGAGCCTTCTAACGTGTTTAAAGGAGAATGTTGCTCTTCATCTCCGTGGCTGGCATCACCTAATGTACTCGCTTGAAATAAAAACTAAAAACTTGCAAATGTGCATCAGCGGAAGATTAATGTCTGTAGAAAACAGCGGAGCAAATGAACTGAGCATGCAGCAGAGATCAAACACTAAACTGAAAAAATGCATTGTTTGTAGAATCAACAAGCATCTAATCCCAGAAGAACCCCAAGAGAATAGTCAAAGTAGCAGGGTGGGGATACAGATCACAGCAAAACCAAAGCACACAGAATAAAGGTAGCTAGGTCATTCGGTTTTACTTTTGATTCTCACTTTGTGCAAAAAAATAACATATTCTAAAATAAAGCACATTTGCTCAATGAAATATGATTCTGTTGATGCTTACGCCTTGTTTTCTTAGCATCAAGTAAAATCTAATTATCTTGTTTAAATGACAAAGGATCTAAGCGATTATCCATATTTTCTTTGAGACGGGGCAATGTTAAAATGTGATAACGTTCATGATATCAGAAGGCTGGAAATTCAAAGCATCTCATTACATTTTCATTAGGCTCTGTGCTCCATCATTTTCCACTGCTGTTGCCCATGCTGTTGTCACTAGAGTTTATGCCAGGCACCGATGATTAATGCTCACAGAGGAACATGATGACAAAGAACTCTTTGCAAGTTTAGAAAATATAATTCGGCTCTCAGATTTATTCGTTTCCACAGCTACTTAATAAGATTTCTGTCATTTCGTGCAAAGCTACAAAGATTTCTTATTACTTTATTGCTGTTCCACACAGAGGATCAAATGAGACCAGATTTTGGTTTGTGTGCTTTGCATTCGCTGATTACTATTGCATTTGTTGGTAATTTTCATTAGGCAGAAAGAGCGCCGAACAAGGTGCACTCGGGTAGGTGTTTTTTTTAATATTTTTAAAGTATTGTAACGTTGTAGTAATGGACAGTGTGAGAGTGCTGTAAAAATACCTCTGCTAGCTCGATCCACATGCTCCAGGTCATCAACAAACTTGATCACATCAGGAAATTCCTGCTCACATACTTCAGCTAAGAAGTGTAGTAAGGTAGACTTCTGGTCTGCTGACTTCGTGTCTTTTAGCTGTAAAATACAAGAAACACATCTAGTTACACTTTGTCCTAAAAAACAATTTAAAGGTGCATTATGTAAGAAAGAAGAAAAAAAAGGACGCCTGGTGGTCAAATTTGGCCACTGCAGTGCCTTTTTATTGTTGAGGGTCTGACCTCATGAGGAAATTACTATGCAGTGATTTTCTCCAAAATGACTGTGCTTAAATTGCTCTGAAAAGCAAATAATCACATCAGCGCCAAGAAACTTCATTTCCCATGATGCTTTGCACACGGAAGCATTGTGATGACGTCACCGCCTAGTACCAGAAACACGTTCTGCGCATGTGCGGGAAGCCGTGGAGCTTTTCCCGCCAACTAAGACCATAAATCTTCAGCAGAGACAAAGAAACCTCGTTCTTTTGCCCAGGATACCTGGCGGTAAGGACACGCTTGTCGAACGCTCCGACAACTTGAGCACGCGGAAGCTCTAAGTGCCAAGTTGAGCCACGCAACCGCTGGAAACCACTCCACCATTATCGGGACCTCACTGGGAACGAGCGGAGCTCCATTCAGCTCTCAGAGACGCTGTAAGTTGTCAAACTCAGCACAAAAGAAACTTCGTTCTCTTTGTGTCCAGCCGTGGAGAAACACTCGTGGAGCCAAACAACGGAGAAAGCATTAAACCGACGGATGACGCTGAAAACTGCGGAGAAAACGGAGAACCGTCAAATCATAACAGCGGGGACGCCTTGCTGCTCATCTGGTGATCAGAAAACTCATATTTTTTTTCTCCTTTTCTTCTCCCGTTTCCTCTATAGTCCAGAATAAGCAATAAAACCGCGCTATTGCTTAAAAAGTAGCTTCGTGTTTTCCTCTTTCGCTCCCAAAACACGTCCGCCGGGTCATTTTGAAAGAATAAACTGCTTATTGATCATCGCTAATATCTTTAGTCGTCAGCTCTGGCCAGGCTGCCGACTCCTTTTAGATTAAATAATTTACAAGTGACCCTTTTGTTGTTTGTTAACTTTTGAAGTGTTTGAGTTAAGTTTTACTGTGATTCTAAGCCACTAAGTGTTCGGGAAAGTAGAAAACTTTACACATCCAGGTCTCCTGTTGAATGCGAGGGGAGGGGAAGAGCCCCACACACACTCACAGCTCACTCCCCCCACCTACTCTGGGGAAACAAAGACCCATTCATCTCACACACACACACACACACACTCACTCACACACACCACACAAACACCTTGAACATCATTTTGAATATACATCCTTTTATTATATCACATGGTTATTATTCATTTATGCCACTGTTTATTCATTTGACAAATTGTTAATTAAACGTTATAAAATTCAGATTTTCGTCTCCAGTAGCTTTGTTGTGTCGAAGAGAAGTCTCTGCTCCAAGGATTCTACGAACTTCAAGAAAGACTGATAAGAGTTTTGGATTCAATTTTTCCCCGGTTAAAGGGGAATGGTGCCCCGTATATCTAAGAATATCTTAATTAATTAATAAATCAGTAAATATTTACATATTTACAGAATTTATTGAAGAATCCAAAAGTAAGTTGAAGCTTACTAATTGTTCGCTCCTAATAACCCCTACATTATAAACAAAAACCCGCTAGGTCACAACTATTCAGTGAGTTTTATGGCTGTTGCGGATCAGCACAAGAAGATTCTAGATGACAGCCGAAGACGAGTCATACCCAAAAGAGGACCAATCACTGAGCTCCATTGGCTTTGTGGGCCAATTAAGGTGCTCTTTTGGTTTGGAGAGCGGGATGATGCAACAGAGTGGAACAAGATGGCGAACTGCCTTGTCCATTACGGGGAGTACATCACGTACGTTGTCCAGTAGCATGCAAAGATCGTTTGAAAGACAACGGTAGAACCCGCCCCAAGATGAGAACCGTCAATGGAGCTTTCTCAGACCAAATAATATATTTATTTAGTCTGGCTTGCCAGGCTAGTAATGAGCAAAACTACACTTATTACAGTAATATGGCTCCAGCATTAGAGGAGTTTGTCATCTTCCTGTTAGCTTGTTGTTACAGTTCTGAACAACTCATTAATGGAAGTAAAACACCCCAATTAACTCATTAATCACTTCACTCTGTTAAGAGCTGACTATGTGTTTCCAATTCATTGCTAGCTCAACATTAGCCTCGTGCCTTCTTCTGCCAATATTCTATAATTTATTTAAAAAAAAGGGTGCCATGGCTTTGTAAGGGTACACAAAATTATGTCCGAGTCGCTCCTGTTATAGGCTTAGTTTCTTTAGACTTGAGCTTTTTGCCAACTGGTGATGAAATATAAATGCCGGCACTGCGGCGTTACCTTGGCGCAGGCTCGGCAACTCCACGGGGCTCACTGATTCTAAACAAGACTGTGTCTCTCTTTTGTATAGTTGTTGTTGTTTTTTATTTTTTGTATAGAGGAGAAAATCTGACATCCCCCAGCTGGCTGAGAGAGAGAAATCTGTTACACTGTCACCTTCCTTTTATGATGACAGAAATTAGACTGGTTTGTGATTATTCCACTGTAGAATTCTTACATGCTGCTCCTTTAAAGATCTAACTACTTTTAACTGTTTGTATGTTTCTGTTTATTTCCATTCCTTCATGAAGAAAAAAAAATTTCTTGTGATCAGAATCGGCTAATCAATGGCTAACCATAGCTAAGCAGTTCAGCAGTAAACAGTATGACTTAATTTCCAGGTGATAGTGAAGAAATCGTTCATTCTGAAATCTTTACTTCAAGAATCATACTTTTTGATAGAGTTAAATATGGGGACAAAATGGATTTTGTCAATTACAGTTGTTTGAGGTAATTCATAATCAGCCAAAGTATGTATTGGCAAGTCAGAGCTATACAAGAATTGGAAATATGATCAGAATATAGATTTGGTCTTGCTGCGTAGACGCTTGTCAATAACTATGAGATATGTGAGGAACTCACAAACTCCAATGTTATCCTCATCTGACTCAAAGCACCGGGCCTGCATGCAAGAGAAGTAATTTGATGATACCATTCAAAAGATGATCTTAACTCTTTTAATCATAAACCAATACACGTTCTTATTAAAATACTTCACAGATGATTATCTAAAAATGTTATACTTGTTGAATTAGCTTTCTTACTTTGAGCTTGCAGTCAGATTTTTCATTTAATAAATAAATAAATATGTATGTTTTCTTCAACGTATTTATTGAACATTACTCAGTCCCATTTTTATTTGGAGTCTGTAATTGTTGCTACCTGTTCAATAAATAACCGCATGAAGCTATATTAATTTTCCATTTAAACAACAATCTATCTTTGTTGCTCATCAGTTGGTGATTGGGATTTGATAAGTGCAGCTAAATCTCTGAGGTGATTCGTGACCTTTTCTCCTCATATCATCTCTCCCCAGACTGTCCGGCTCTAGCTGCACTGCACTGGAGGAAAACACTAAGCAAATAAATCCAACCCTGAAACCAACACATCACTGCTGTACTGTGATGAGGATTTAAATGGCCCCACAAGGCAAATATCTGGGTCCAGACAGATCTGTAGTTACGTGCTCTTTTTTTATTGTGGTACAGATGAGCAGCTTCTTTTATCACCTCCAGCAGATATGATACAGAACATTTCACGTTAATGTTCATCGATGTTGATGTTCTATTCAGATGGATCCACATTATGGGGAAAACTATTTATTTGTCGACTCTCTAGAAGTAAGTCATTGACACCCACCGGAAGGTGGGAAAGCTAAAAAAGGTAATTGCTAAAGAAGATGAATGGTCACAAAGTATCCACGAATAGTAATGGAAGATTGGGTGGAAGGAAACTTTTTATTTGCAAAAGTGCACAAGTAACAGGTGAAAAGCACATCTGGGGGGATTGGGAAGCAAAGCCCTTTCAAGAATTTTGAAAAAAATCCCAAATGTGCCTCCATACACCAACAGATCCATGGGATACAACTGTTGTGTTCCCTGTCTCCAGCGTATAGATCAGGGGTGGGTAATCCTATTCCTCGCTATCCACCACATTTTAATCAACAAATGATTTATGAGCTTCTGCAGAACTGCATGAGCAGCTGAACAGATGAGTCAACTACTGAATCAGCTGTTGGAGCAGGAAAACAACTAAAACATTGAGGACCAGGGTTTATCACCCCTGCCATACATTGTTTAAGATGGCACCTATGGGTGAAATCCTCTGTGATGTCATTCATAGGTTTCTGAAGAGCTGAACTGAAGCCCAGTTGGTGGTTGCCACCACCACCATCTTGTCCTCATCACTAAGAGCTGTAAGGGTGAGGACAGATGACTGACATCCATCAAACTCTGAGCTAACTAAAACTAATGGAGGTTGGTGGGCGCTTTTAGCCATTAAATCATGGTTGAGCAGATCTGTTCTACCCTCTGCCTTCTAGGCTGTAACACTTTCCACCTGAGGCCGATGCTGAAGTCTCCCTTGGAGCAAGCAGGGGTTAAAGTGCATATTGTGTTCATGTACAAGGGCATACTTTTCACTAGGCCACCAGTCCTGCATTAAAAATCTTTTTTTATTGGTCTGATGTAATTTTGTAAATATCTAAATCTAAATTTTGGGTTTTTATTTGCTGTAACTTTAATCATCAACTATTCAAATTACTGGCATTTATTAATTTTTGATCATACTTGAATTCACTGAGATGTTCCTGTATCGTGGGTTGACTGGTTGTTCATCTTGGTGTGATCAAATGTTTCAGAATACAAAATAAAACTTTTCCAAATTATGCACAATTTAATCTCCAGCTGTGACTTAAGCAGTGCATCTACTTTTACCCTTATGGCAGGGATAGACACCCCTTGAAAACTAATTTCCCACAGGTGCTCAGGTGGTGGCTGCAAAAGGCTACATGACTCACATCATTTTCATAGTCATCAAATGTTTCCATGACCTCCTAGTGACCCATGAAAGGCAGAACTGTCATCCTGGAGGAGACCAGCTCACTCAGAGTAGAAATGTTTCATCACAGAAGAAATCACTCAGAGGAATTTTCTATTGATTTGCAGTGACCCTTCCCCTAAGGGAATAAGTGGACCCAAAGCAGGTTGTCACGCAAAAAGGAAACAAAAACAGAGCATAACGGAGCCCTCTATTCCTGTAACTGTAAGAGCATGGCGTTCAAGTTCTCCCTTTGATGCATCACGGTTATGTATATATAAGCTGCCTTCTTTTTTAGTCTGTTCCCTCCACCCTGAAAGCTGAACAAAGATTTTCAGAGCAGATCTGTTCTATAGAAGACAAAAGTACCCGACTTTAAATGTTTTGCAGCCATTTTGCAGACAAAATAAGTTGGCGGTATCTGCTGGATATTACAAGACAAAGGAACACATGTCTAAGCTCTGGGTTTAGACATTCTAAGTGTTGACAACAATGCAACAGATGATTTTTATGTCACACACTCATGCAGCAGATGCAATTTCACAATGTAATGGCCCCCTGCACTGGCTGCCTTTCTCTCTCATGCCCTTACACACAGCAATCTTTCAATCCCTCTGATACATTTCCATCATTTCACTTTTACAGTCTAATTCCAAGATGTCTCAGTAGTCCTGCTGAGCATCCCTCCCGTGGAGAGAGTTGCTGTGCATCTCTCTAGGTGATCTATTGGTAGACAGCAGTGTACTCGGACCCGCTGGGTCTAATCATGTTTGCATTATCTCCTCTAATCAAACTTTCTCATTTCTCTTTTCATTTCAGTTTGTTTCATCTTTCCTTCTTTTTGTTCCCAAAAAGCTTTGAGTATTCGCTCACAAAAGGTCCCCGCCTGAATTCAGACGGATGATAATCAGAGATGACAATGTAAAAATTTTTCTTATTCCAGTTGGACTTGGTGCAATTTTCCTGTGCTTTGGAGTGTGCCACGGAATTAAGTTGTCAAACTCTAGGGCAGGCATGAAGGTGATGCCTTCCTCTATATATTGTGTCTGTGACATCAGCTCACCATCATCAGACAGCCTATCACCAGGAAGAGAAAGAAACCAACAACCGGGATGAGCAGCGTTAAACCGAGTGACAGACTTAATCCATAACAGGCCTCAACTGATTGAATACATTATAGTTACGCTAATGCATCTGGTTCGCCGAGGTTGTAGATGTTCCTTTTTGGCACATGCATTGGTGTTTAGATGAGCATACGCTTCCAATTCTAACAGGGCAAAGAGGTGGCAGTGACAAATGGCTGTGGCGGTTGTTACTGTGGAAACTGCAGAGCATGTGCCAACAGCTGTAACCACTGCAGGAGTCTCACATCCAAAGAAAACGCTCTGCTTTTACTGTTACAATCACACAAACTTAGCGTTTGGTCTTCATGACACAAAATCCGCAGTTATCTACCGCGTCTCTATACACAAAGCGTGGTCTGTCCTGTACACCATGTGAGCTTTCAAAAGGGATTGTGGTCACAGCCTTGGTTATCTATTCTGAGGCGAAGAATGGGAATCAAATAGGGCTTTTTTTAAAGCTTTGATAGAAGCAAGCCAATAGATAAAGTCTGCCTTGTGGTGCCGATGGTGATAAAGTATACCTGAAGGGGTAAAAAACAAATAAATAACTCATCCCAGCTGCCGCCAATGAGGATCATTCCACTTTTAAGGCTCAGCACAGGTGATACAATAAAAAAATGCACTTATTAAATGAAGAATGTCCTTAGAGAATTGAACTGAACAAGGATTCTGACTTTAAAGGGACGGTGTGCATTTTCCCTGGCGATAGGGGGGCAGTACACACCTGAATCATTGCAAGCAAGTGGTGTTTTTGTGTTTGAGTAAGACCTTACCAACGAATGGCCATTAGGGTCAAAAATCCCTGGGAGCACAACCTCCAGCAAAATGAGAAGCCATTAAAGTCCCTTTCATTGCTGGCAACTAGTGAAGAGGTAAATGTGTAAAACAATAGGTGTTACCTTCACCAGAACTGCAGGGTAAATGCAGCGAGGGAGAAAAAATTGGAGATCCGGGAGATCCGAAGGCCCGGTCCTCTTAGCTGTCTTGTCTCTATTTACAGTTTGGCCCTGTAAGGAATTTGCTAAAACGTCAGCACATCGCAACCGCTACGTTTCACTTTCTTTTTTCTTTTGTCATTTAAAACATGTTATTATTTATCATTTTTGTAAAAAAAAAAAAAAAAACAATTCTATTGAAATTTTTTTGATTTTGTGAAGCGCATCACGATTTTTATCTTGAGGCGTTATATAAAAGATAGTTTTCTTTTTTTCCATTGTGAGTTGGGTCATCAATTGGTACAGAACGCACCAAAAGCAGTGAACAAAACATCATTTCTAAATGAGTTACAACCAGTCGGAAGCATTCCCGCCCACCAACTGCATCGGGCCATTTACCGGGCCACTCCGAGCACCTACTCCTGATCAGTTACTCAGAAGGTTCCTGAAAACGGCCATTCAACCGGTCAGGTCAAGTGGACACATGTATGTCGGGAGGTTCCTACAAATCTACCCTGAAGTTCTGGTAGGTGTAGGGTTAGGTTTCCCTAATGGAAATGCACCTAATGCTTATGAAATGTTAAAGTTTTGTAACCGCTTGTTACAAACGGGTAAATTTCGTTAGAAACATGGCATCTATTATGGCGTCGCCCAGAGACTCAGACCCACTCCCATGTATTTCAGGCCCGATTTTTATGGTTATATGTTACGAAGCCGCCAATATTTTTCAACAACTGCACATCATTTAATGTATTTTCAAAATTTTGATTGATATTTCCAGAGATTAATGGTTTAAAACTACACAGTATCTCTTTAATTTCAACACTGACAGTGTGTTTGTCTGCATGGCAGTCTGACCAATAATGGACATTTAAATAGGAGTAAACATCTTTGTTTTCTTTCCTCAAAGACAACCTCAGATATTTGTATTGAACGCTCTAGGGTCCTTTGGACTCTGTTTTCCTTTCCACACAAAAAACAGTCAAACATTCAGCTCAGATGGGTGAAAATGTTGTTTTTGTCAATACATGAGTTTACCTGGAAACATAGCTGTATGTAATCAATTATTTAAAAGCAGTTTGTGTTTATTTTTGAGCTTTATTGCACACTCATGTTGAACCACTGCCACCAGAGGGATAAAAAGACTCCTTGCTGTATGTAAAAAGTCAATAGCAAGGTCAACATTTCATCCCCTTACCTTGCAAAGGGAACTGAGGTCAAACCCATATGACTGGGCATTTCGAGAGCCTGCATTCATGTAATTCCCCAGCAGCAGCACTAGCTCCAGCAAGCAGCCAAAAGCGCGGCTCTTCCTGACTTCTTCACACGCCGCGCTTACGGCCAGGATATCTGGACGCAGGTTGTTTACGTGCTCCTCAAACTGCAGCCTGAAGAGGATGTGGTTGAGACGAGGTCGCAGCCGCTTCACGCTGCTCATCTGCGAGAAGTGAAAAATTATGTGATAGAATAGTTAGAAAATATAATACAGGAGGAAAATTAGGGGAAAATGTGATAAGGAAAGAAACCACTTTGGGGAGCACAGACTAACTTGAAACATCTACAATCACATTTTTTGGTACTTTCAGCATTAAGCCGATCTAATTTTGCAGACATTTATGCAACCAGAATGTAGGAAAGTGTTGCTAGGCAGTAGTAATAGATGCTGGCAGTGATTTGATTTGAGACCTGGGTCTGGTAAGTTAATTGTGGAGTTAGCGCCCATATAGGCCAGGCAGTGGAGGGGGTGGAATATACAATAGGCTGCCTTGGATTACCGCTTTCACACAATTAGAGAAAATTGAAAAATATTGCGCTGGGCCCAGGACCTGGACACCACCAAGATTGTGTGTGTGCGTAGTAGGAAGGAGGAGTGCAGGTTCCAATTGTCTAGTTCAAACAACAGCTGGCTGTGTGTTCTGATGTCCTCCATCGTGGGTTTAATTACAGCTACTGTAACCTTATCAAATAACTATTTCAGTGAATGACTGAGTGAGTGCGTCTCTGTAAGTGTCAATATGATCTTATAGAATAAAAAAGGGGGAGCATACAGAGAAGTTCAACAATATGATGGCGCTAAAAATGTTAAGTGATCCTGAAACTAAATTTGATAAATGGTGTAATAAATACATGAAAGTGACGAGGGAACCAGAGAAAGAAGTTAACAAGATGTTTTTTTACTTTTGTTTTAAAAACTAGTTTGTTTTATGTTCCACAGAAAACACAAGGACAAGATTTGCTTTGTGAGAAAAAGAGGAAGATTTTTGGTTACAAGCAGCTTGTGTCATAAGCTACACTAGTGCTCTGTTAGGCTGTGGTGGCCCCATGCATTTTACTCTCTTTAACATAGAATGTGCTACTACTAGTTCACCTGTTGAATTGTTGAGAGATTCACTCAGATAAAAACAATAAAGTACTAAATAGAAAAGCTATTAAAAAAATCTCCATGTAGCCATAAAAACACTACTTGGCATATATCTATATATGGTGTGTGTGTGTGTGTGTGTGTGTGTGTGTGTGTGTGTGTGTGTGTGTGTGTGTGTGTGTTTGTGTGTGTGTGTGTGTCTGCTCTGTCTTCAATCCCCAGTGAGTCGTGGAGGATGGCTGCTTATACTGAGCCAGGATTCTCTGGAGGTTTCTTCCTGTTAAAAGGGAGTTTTCCTCTCCACTTTCGCCACATGCTTGTTTAGAATGGGCATTGCTGTAAAGTCAGAGGCTGTTTCTCAACACTGAAGGACGCTAGTACATTATTGTGTACTAGACAAGTATGTTCTTGGCAAGGACACCAGAAAGTTCGTTCGACCGAGTACGGGGGGACGAGGACGGTGGAACAGAACCGTACAAGCTCTGCTTGTTTCTAGCTACGGCTAAATGACTTGAAACAAAAATAAAAGTTTTGTTTGATTGTTAAATTACAAAATAACAACGGAAATATTATTTGTATTATATTTCGTCCACTTTTGATAAAAACTAAAAAAATACCAGCATGTTCTATTGTTAAATGACTAAAAAAATAAATAAAAATACTTAATTTTTCATCATAACAGAGCTACTCTACTTTTTTTTGATAGTGAGTTAGCTAATTAGTATTTTGAGGGATCATGAAAAGTAAAATCCCAAATACATAGCAGCAAATGGACAACTTAATATTTCTAATATAAAAATATACAGTTATTAGATTTCTCCTCTGACGTTCGGAGTATAACTGTTGCTACGAAATGCATTGTGGGAAACTGCTGTCCCAAGTCTGCATTGATGCATCCTCGATACAATGGGTTGAGCAAGAGCACATCCAGGAACTTTGAGCGAACTTGCCATGATGCATACTTAGGATTGGAACAGTCCTAAAAGAGGTGAAATAAGATTTTTTTTAAGCACAAAAAAAATCAGTGTTCAAATTCTACGTTAAGAAAAATCATGACTAACCCACTGTTGCAGAAACTACGGTCCCTTGGAGAGATCAGGGGCAGAAACAGGACAAGAAATAAGGCAAGGCACTTGTTTTATTACACTGCAAGCACAGTGTTCCCACAGCAAGATTAATTTGGGTGCAGTTTTAGTTCATTCATTTGCACAAGAGTGGAAGCATACCAGAACAACAGATAAACCAGCCCAGGTCATCGTAACGAGGACCAAGATCCCTAGAAAACAGAATTTGTATGATTTTGCATATATTTTACTGTGTGCCTCTTTGTTTCATGGATCATGCTTAAAACAACCATTATGGAGTACTTCTGGGATTAAACAGCATGTTTTTGCTTGTCCCTTTCTCACACTTCCACTGTACTAAATGGTGAACAGCAGAAGCTTTTCTTCACCAAGTCCCTTCAAAAATCACATTCATTATGGTGTACTAAATATTTATTGCTACTCCAACCCAGATGAGAAAATAGGAGATAATTTAATCTCAGAAAGAAGAGGCTGGTCCACTGGGTCAGGGGAGAAAAAATGTCACAAAATGCACCTAAGATATGTAGTACCAGGAGTACAATGGGCAACTTATTTGAAAAAACAAAACATTTAATTAAACAGACAAAATAACTGGTCTTGCAAAAAAGAAAAAAATAATATTGGTTGTTAATTATTAGGGGTGGGGGAGAAGGATCAGCTGGTAAAGGCTGCTTTTTCCTGATCATTTATTTGTGCACTGGCCTGCAGGTTAGAAGAGATGTTTAGAGTATTGCCACTGGACCCAACATACCAACACCTCTCTGTGCTCCTGAGCTTAATCATTTGCCAATTAAGCTCCAAGCAAATACATGAATAATAAAAACAGGGGGAGAAGCCTGTGGTGCATCTTTCAGGACAATGGATGAGCATGTTGAGCAGCTGTGATGATGGCAAAGGGGTTGCCATCTACAAACTGTGAAGCTGATTTTCACAAATCTTTGTTTATTAAAATATGAAAAATTATTCGGTGTTTTAAAAACCTCATTACTTAAGATTCTAAAATCAGTTTTAGGCCCTAAAAGTCCATTATAAATGTGTTTTTGAGGTTAAGATGTGCTGCTACGGAATTCATTTTTAGGTCATTACCAGTGTTATAAAACACCATTTCAAAATTAAAGGTGTGGGACACCAGTTTAATCAACACATTTGCAGTGGTCTCCAGTAGGAATGAATGCCTTGCAAGTCATACTAAGAGGGGAAAAAAGCTCAGAAGCACTTGTTTCTGGAACTAGCAGAATAACACATCAGAGGAGAGATGAACATGGCAGGATTTGGAGTCTTATTTCTTGATATTTGGACATCTTGCCTCTGATTGGATAACAGCAACGTTACCACTGACCTCATTTGCTCTGCAACATGGATGTTTTATCTCCACAAATAGCACAAGCCTGGAGGTGTTCTGCTGTGTGGTGGAGTTGCTAATGCCAACGGCAAGCAGGTCGAGACGGTCTCTGCTGTTTCCAGGACAATAAAAAAAGAACAGCCTTCCCCGTCGTGAGTCAAGATGGCCGAGTCCAAGAATTTTAACGTGACTGTGTGACATAGATCTGTCAAACTTTGCAAATCCTACTGTTTCATCATCTATTTTCTATCAGAAGCTAATGCAGGAGATAGGTGTAGGAGACTATTTTCATGTTCAGCCTGCACGAAAAACCCAGAGTGATCGGTTATAATTAATGTTAATTAGGGGTGGGACTCAAATAAAAAATTAATCTAATTAATTAGAGGCTTTGTAATGAATTAATCTTAATTAATCGCATTTTAATCATTTGGGAAAATGTGCCCTCAAAGCAATTTTTTAATAATGAGGCAGAGAATCAAACATTAGACAGGGTTATTATTACTGTAAACTAAAGCTTTTTTATTAAAAAAAATGCATTTAATTATTCAAATGTCACGTGTGATATCAAACAAGACCCAAATGAACTAACATTCCTATTGAGATAAAACGTGTTGCGTTTTTAACTGTTGGTTTATTTTGCACATTCCTTCAGCTAGTTAAAAGCAGCTTGGTAAAATCTCAAAGCTTGTGACGAACTCTAAAATCGTTAACTCCTTATTTGATTTTTTATGTGTCTTTTTAAAACATGTAGTTAAGTTTGTGATCATTAAAAACATGTAAGTTCTTCATATTCAAATTTTCACCTTTTTTAAATTACAGTGATACATTTTAAGCACTTGAAGTTGTCTGTTTTTAAGAACTTTTTTTGACTGATATTTTATTCTGAACTAACAAAAACATTTTTTATACAACACAACTGAACAGAAAAGCAATCAACCAATAAAGTCTGAAAATGATTATTTAGAAGTAAAATTTGTACATTCAACTTGAAAATGGTTCAGTTTTTGATGTAAATAAAAAATGTTTGTACTGGAATAGCATTTATGTTGCAGTTTGTGTTAATAATGTGTTTATAATTTCATTGTTTTCAGATATCACACATTATTTTTTTGTAGTTTTGGTTCAAACACAATAAAGATGGATGACTCACTCACAACCTGAAAAGAACAACTCCGCTGGAAGTTATGTGACATTGTTAGAGATAGTGTGGTAACTGAAGGCCACTGTGTCACTAAAGTTACAAGTAAAAGTATACAAAAAACAGATCAAATAAAGACTGTATGAAAATAGCAAATACTTAAATTATTTTAATTTATCAAAACAAAGAAATCGAAACTTTATTTTATCCAGTCAGACAGGAATAGCATGCCTACACAGATTTTATTTTACGTAGAAGCTCCTCGAGTAGACATTTTTGAAGCGCACAGAATGGAGCTCAAATAAAATGTGAGGGTGGTTGTTATTGAAAACAGAAACTATGAAATGCAATACAACAGTATTTTTTTTCTCTCCATGATAGCTTTTCTCCAAGTTGAAAGCTCAAACCTCTTTGGGCCTACGCAGGTACAATATACGAGCAGGATCTTCTTGGTTTGATTTCTCCCTGATGGACCTACAACAACATCCTTTAACCCCCTTCAAACACCCTCCCTCTACTGCTTCACTCAATCAACCAGATCTTTTTCACAGATAAGTCCAAAGAGAAAAGAAGTAGATTATTGTATGTTTTTGCCAGGATGGGTAAACACATAAAACCCACCATACTTCTCAGTCAACAGAAGGAACATCTCTAAAGAAAACCAACCAGATGTAATAAGATGGCAAATGTTGCACTTTAATGTGCATAAATTAGTCCACAGGTGTCCGGACTCTTTTCCTTTCCCTCAAAAAGATAGAATTTCAAATTGCTCTGGAATATGGTAATCACATGAAAGCACTCAGTATGTGTCTGAGTTTGTGTTTTCATAGAGATGCAGAGACAGAAATGCAAATGCAAAATAAGTTTATATTACCATAAAATTAATGAACTAACAAATGTGTTTTCTAGACCTGTGCAAGTATAATTATGTTCTGTTTAACCATTTAATTTATACAACTCTTTGTAGAAAAAATGTATTATTAGAAGTCTTTCAACAACAAAAATAATATGAGGTGGCATTTTGCTTTGGTTTCCCGCTCCTCCGCCCTACTGGTTGACAGTGCAATTACAACTGTCGTAAACAACCCTGCTGCAGCCTGATGTGTCTAATGCAAACAACGAGCTAACACTAACATGATCCAACTGATACTAAAATAAACCAAGAAGCAAACAGACACACTGTTGAACCAAAAATATTATCACTTAGAAACAAAGCCAGGTCACCATCAGTCTGTGATTTTGTAGCCTCCTTTAGCTTCCTCAAACTAGTGTAGGTCATGCCGATGTTTATTACAATTTAGACTCTTTGTTTTGTCTCCAAAGAAATTACTCTCTTACTTTAACTTCCAGGCTCTGCTATTATTCCAACACAAAAAGCAAACTTCTTTTACTTTTGCTTTTTATTCATTACTGGCGAACTGAAAATGCTAACAGCTAACATTACAGATAACAGCCTTAAAGCAGGTACAGAGCTCCCTCTACAGGACACCTACCCACTCCACAAACTGCACATTTTGGTCAGCAGAGGGCTGCAGAGAGGTGTTAAATATAAAACTGGTCAAGTTTCTAACTCAACAATGACAATGTAATCAATGTTAAAGTTTTAGCTTAAAGTTAAAAAAACTATTGCTACTTTAACAAATCTCTCATGTTGGACTGTTTCGTATAAACCCCACAGGCATCTACTTTGTGTAGAGATGAGCATCTGTGTGTGTGTGTGTGAAAGAGAGACCGTATACTCACCACAACCCCAAACTGCTCAGGCTCTGACAAATTAGAGTACTCATTTTTATAGTTGGCCAGGACGTTCAGCTGCTCCTGCTCGGGTAGATGCTTCACCAAGTTCTGCCAAAACAAGGAAAAGGTAGAAAAGAATACTGAGTCATGACATTATACGTAGTTTATCTCAATAACTATACTTGGTACTTTGTTATGTGGAAATTAAACAAGGAGATCAATTACCATGTTAATAAACACAAATAGCTGGTGTGTTTTTATATCATAGCTGTAGAAACAACTAGAGGTGATTTTAGCTTTTTGAAAGTCAAGTACCATGTGATACTTTTCTTTCTTCCATTGTCTTCTCAGATGAATATTAATAATTCCTGCTACTGTGTGCCAAACATCAATCTTGTGTTCAAAACATTCTTGGTGCCTGGAGCCAAAGCAAATAATTGCATGTCTACTATTAAAGTTTTTATTGATGCTTCATAATTGGATTTGTTTTAATGACTATTAATTGATTGAATGAATTATTCAATATGTACATCTGTAGCTCAGGTTTGTTTATATTTGTTCCAGCTCTGCTTGAATATTATGACAGCTAAATAATCATCAAAAGTATTCAGCAGCAGCCATTAACCTCCTCAACATTTGGTGCACAAATTGGGACAAAAAAACTCAAATACAAACCGCCTTTTAATCAGTAAAGCACAGACTTGCTGGCTTGACTAATTATCTTTGTTTTCTTTCTTTTATATAGCTTTTCGTTTGCTCTACATGCTGTGGAGAGCATTTAATTTGTCATTAGGTCATAACAAAATCTCATGCTGGTCAAATAAATGTAATAAAATTGATGGAGACTAGGCAATTTTGGCTTGCTTTTAGCACCCCCTAGTGCCCATTTAGTGAAATCAAAAGTGAAACTTATGTCCTGGCTGTAAGATCTTCTTTTTAACACCTTAAGCCAACAGCTGAAATGTCTCCTCGGCCTTCATCAGTGTCTACAGGAGTGATTAATCACTACTTCAAACAAATCAGCTGTGGTCATGACAGAAAATATACAGAAAACAGAAGACTCCAGCCCCCCCCCCCCAACCCCAACCCCACACACCACCACCAAGTCCAACAAGGATCGGACCAGCACTCTAAAGCTGAGTGACATTTCATTAACCATGTAAAGGGCCATTTTAGCACATACTGGTTCAAGAAAATGATTTAAAGGTGTATGTTGTATGAATGAAGAATGGCCTTCTGTGGTCAAATGTGGTATTGCAGTCAATGTTTCAAAACACACATGTTACTCTCTCACTCCTGTTCTGTGACTTTCATGGATGTTGCATTTACAGATCAGCACCAGATGATTCCAGATGACGAATGAAGATGAGTCATGCACAGTAAGTTGATAAGCACTGTAGATATATACATTCCACTGTAATATCAAGTTGTAGAAAAAGTATAGATATTTTTAAAGCTGAATGCATGTTCCTAATTCACCGTTAGCATTGTTAGCTCAACATTAGCCTCTAGCCTTTTTATGTGATATAAGAGGAAAAACAAAAAGATGCAGTGGCTTCTCTCTCTGGGTACAAGTAATAACTTCTGGGTCACTCCTGTTACTGGTTTAGGATTGTTACAAAACACTGATGCATTTTTTCTAACACAAACACAGTTTAAACTAAACAACCCAAAGAGTGTTTTCTACAGTGCTTTTCAATGACTCAAGCCTAATTTCCCTTTACTGTTCAGATTCAGTGGGGTTTGTTGCGTTGATCCAAAGTCTCTTAAGTAGAGCTGTGGAAATCATTTAAAATGCAACAGCATCAGAATTTACCTGTCATTTTTTATTTTTAACTAACCTCTGATGTAAAAAAGAAAACAAAACTAAACACAGATTTGTTTGGATCAATGTATTCCCAGTTTAGTCCCGTTGTGTGGAGTCATGGGCTGGTTGGGCTGCCTCTGAATGTCTTCCAGACGGGAAAAACATTTAATAATAATAATAATAATAATAATAATAATAATGATAATGATGATGATGATGATGATGTATAACAACTATTGTCAGAAAATAATGCACAAACTGCCCATTTGAACAATTGGCAATAACATATTTTGTACAGTGATAATGTTTTATGTTTCTTAAACCAGCCATTTCTTTCAAGCCTTTTTCTACCAATAAGCTTGTTTCTTTAGGTTTTTTTTCCTGTTGACAGACCACTTGTGTCACCCAATTACTTGAACAACTGCTGTGTTGCATATGGACAGATGGCCAAAGCTTTAGCTTGAAGGCATTTTCAGTTTTGAGGTAGACAACTAATCAAGACAATAGGCAGGCATTTGGGAATGGACCTGAACAACTGTGTAGGAGAAGGGCAGAGCTAGAAATCCAACTCCTGCCGCAGGTGAAAAGTTGCACATTGTCGGTTGAGCTAATTTCCAATATTCTTTCTATCTCATAGTTGAGTGTGACCAGATTGACTGTAGGCGGCTCGAACATTTCATCAGCTCAAGTCGCAGAAGAAACCAAAGCTTTAAGCTTTTTTTTTCTATCTTCATGCAAAACTTGTCTTACCTGGATCATCGGTTCAGTGAGCTGCTCCTCATCCACCTCCACAACCATGCGTCGAATTTCCTGATAAGGTATCCGGAAGGAGCCCAGGAAGATGGCTAGAGAGGAGACATTTCAAATAAAACCACATTGTGGTACATAAAAAAAAAAAAAAGATTCACAGCTGAGCATTAGTGCTGCAGTTTCAGACAACTGGTCATAAAAATTTGTAAAAGAAAACAAAAAGCAAAGATGATGGGATATAAGACAAAGCAGTTAAGAACACAAAGGAAACGAAGTGTGAACAAAAATTATCAAATTAAAGACACTTCCCCTTATGACTCAGACATAAAGCTATATGGGAACATTTAATTTAGAGAAAAAAACCAAAAAAAACTCAAGCAAGATTATTTAAATTTTGACAAAATAATGGGTACATCTGGAGTTTCTGGCATTAAAAACCAGCAGTTACACATGACACGATTAAAAGTTGAGCCTGGAATTATCCTCCAAGCTTTGAAAACTGGAAATCGCTTGTTCTCTTTTTTCACCTCAAGGCTTTTAACCCTCCCACTGACCTAATGGGTGTGACCCCGCGAGTAAAGTTGACCATAGAGCAGGATTGATGGTTTATCTCTTGAGGTCCATGTGGCAGGGGTGAGGTGGTGCTCACTCCTCACCCCTGCAACATGGACCCAAGGGATAAACCATCAACCCTGCTCAATGGTCAACTTTCCTCGCGGGGGTCACACCCATTAGGTCAGTGGGAGGGTTAAATATACCAGCTATAACAGAAAAGTTGCATTACAGGACAAGTTACAGCCTAGAAATCGAGGCAGACCGTAGCAAAAGCTAAAGGATTTTGCTCAGCGGGTCGGTCTAGTCACGCTCCAACGGAGCCTCAGCAGGTATACCATTAGACTGAGCGGTGTACTGCCAATCACAGTGCTCTATCAGTTTGGTGGGTGGGATATTGTAACGGAGCAAAAGGGAGCAGATAGAGGTAGTTTAGTCCTTTACTTAGAAAAAGGGTGTATTTGTGTCTTCAACACAGAATGGCAGACTGCGCTGTTGACGGACATCCGTAGCAGTGAGTTTGTCACATTGTTCGTTGTCCAATAGCATGCAGAGACAGTTTGAAAGACAACTTAAGATTCCACCCCACGACTAAGATCCGTCTATGGGTCATGGCCAGACTTTATATCCACTTATATAGGATGGCTTAAAAGATACAAGAGTTTTACTTTTTCACAAATGTATGGTTAATTTTTCACTAATAAATAAGGTAGTATTTATTTCTTGCTCATTGAACTGTGTCATCTTTATCTACCTTTAGAAATTGATATGAAAAAAACAGACCAAGGTCCTACAGTCAGTGCATTTACTTTTGCATCAGAAAACTGACTTATTGCCCTAAACGGACTGATGTCATCATTTTTTTTAATGGATGTAACCACGTTGGTCTTGCAGGTTCTAACCATGCTAATGTGGTAGGAACCCAACTTCTGCATGCAAATGGCTCAGTCGAGCTGATACTGGTTACTTCCATAATTGATGAGACTGCAGAAGTGGTCTTCTGATAATATATCACCACAAAGTAATACGTGTAACTCCATCAAACAGTAGAGCATGTATCAGATAAGCTGTGCTGAAGTGTTGTTGTTGTCGTCCATTCCTTCAGCCATTGAGCATAACCTGTTTTAACTCTGTCTGATTCACTCCCGCCAGTGCTTGTTTACTATGTGTTGCTGTAAGCGAACCAGAACAATGTCGACACGAAAGAATGGCGCAAGCTGCCACCTACTGTACCAAAGTGTGGAACAAACGTCATTTGAGGGTTTGGTTTCCTAATGTACATGTAAACTAGGGCTGAACGATTTATTGTTTTTGGACCGAAATTGCGATTTCAAACAGCATGGTCACGTGACAGTCAAAGCTGCGGTTTTAGCAGTTTTGACTGATCCAGGATCAGTTGTGTAACTTTTTTTACATCCGGGGTTTTCCCCCTGTGTTACGGCGGCAGCAAAAGCCAGCGCGGGGGAGGGGTTGGGGTGTACCGTAGAGCCCTGCACTGAAGCCCTAGGCCCTCGGGTCGGCCCGGCCCGACGGCCGGGCTTCGGGCCAACGACTGTGTAATTACCTCGGACACGGGCCGGGCGCCTTTATTTTTAATCGAATTCATAAAAAAAACTGAAACTCTTGAACGCAGCAGCACCTGCCTGCTTCTCACACACAGGCACCGTTAGCTCAGTTAAGGTCTGTGTGGTCTATAAATGCACCTATATAAACAAATTCTCAAACTGCTGATTGAAACATGTGCCCCTATTCTAATATGCCATTTTATGTCCACTTTGATGTCAGAAACCATTCGTTTATTCTCATGAAAACGGCAGCATTCTATTTTTCTGTGAATAAATTCGCTCTGCAGTAAAAAAAAATACAGCATTCATTGTTGTTGTTTTTTTTCTAACGGAGAGCACATTTTCAGAGTGGCAGATTAAATTTACAAACGCTGTATTAATTGGGGGCGTTTATTTAATCTGCCGCTCTGAAAATGCGCTCTGCAGTTAGAAAATTAGAATGCTGCTGTTTTTTTCTAATTGCAAAAGAGCGCATTTTCAGAGCAGATTAAATTTACAAACGCATCCAATTAATATAGTGTTCGTAAATTTCATCTGCCGCTCGAAAAATACGCTCTGTTAGAAAAAAAGCTGCATTGATGCTGTTTTTCTTTCTTTTCTTTCTTTTTTTTTTTTTTTACTGCAGAATGCTTCTCGCAGATAATTAGAACGCTGAGCATTCTATCATGCTAAAACATTATGAAAGGTTAAAAAAAAAAAGTCGGGCTCGGGTCGGGCCAGAGAATCCTGAAAACCTTTTCGGACCGGGTCGGGCTGGGGCTCCACCCCCTCGGGCCGGGCCGGACACAGGCTCAGATTTTAGGCCCGTGCAGGGCTCTAGTGTACCGTCCAGAGCCAAGCCCAACTCCACAGCTGACCGAGCTGCATGTTCAGGTTCTTTTGCCTGTTTTATGTCTCCACACACAACGCTGCTAGAGCCGATAATAATGGCACTGTAGGTGAGCCCGGGACAGAGAGGGAGAACTTAGTTCAGTAAGGGAGAGAGAGAGAGAGAGACTCCTCCCACATCAGCAGGTTCGGGCTGATTTCTAAAGCTTGGTTTATGCTTCATCAGCGCGAGTGCGGAGTCGCTCACTATAGTTGACTTGAAAGCTCAACTTCTCTTTTAAAAATGGTTTGAATGTTTCTGATGGCACACGTTACAAGTTAAGGTGTCAGATGTGTGCGTCTCTCTCACGGAACTGACATTTTAGTGAGGAAAAACTATCAGACGGCTTTGAAAAACATGCAGCCAGCCAGCCTTGGTAATGCAGGGAAAACTGTACTTTTTTTTTTTTTTTTTGTTATTTAATACATTTAAAAGCTATTTCTACCAACAGATTTCCTCCCCACAAACACATTAAAAAAATTAAAAGAAGATAATAATGGGAGAAAATATTAATAGCTTTAACTGTTTTTATTGTATGGTTAAATAGTCAATTTTAATGTGAATGATTTGTTGTACTAGATTAGAATTTAGACCATCTTTTCACTTAATCTACAGGATGGCTTGGCAGGCTAGTGTTGGACCTTTGTTTGCAGAAAATCGTGAATTTCTGCTAGAAAACTGCAATTAAATATTTTCCTAAAATCGTTCAGCCCTAATGTAAACTAGGATAAAGACTGCCAGTTTATAACTTTAAATGCACATCTAAGTCGATCTAGATCAATCTAAATGCACTAACTGTAAAATTAATCTGATTTTAGCTTTTATAAAGAGTTGAGCAAAAGTCATTAGTTGGATTAAATCTACAGAATCTCATCAGCTAATAATAAAATCTCACACACTCATTACAACCTAAAGCCTTTACTCATTCCCTCCTATGGTTAAACACATACAGTATAACCCACCTACTGCCTCCTGTTTTTCTTTTTCTTCTGATTCCTGCTCTATAATTTCAGCTGCATGATTTATCACTGTTACTGGGCTGATTAGTCCCATTTGCTTTTAATACGTGAAACAAAGGTCACAGCTCCCCTTGATATAAGCCAATGAGGTGCAAAGATCTTAGAGTGCTTAAGAGATCAGCAGGATCCTCATTAATGCCGGGTGCTTTTAAAATGATCATATTAAGCCCAAGCACACACATCTGAGTGTGTGTGAGAAATAAACGGAGGGAAGCAGAAAAACAGTTCGAACAGGATAGATCAATGTGATCATACACCGAAGCTTTTCCTTTATTTTTTCCCTCTCCTTAATGGATCTTTAACATCGCTAATTAGCAGTGTGAAGAGATGACTCGCAGGTATCAGCAGTCAGGTTTGCATTAAGTGCTGTTGTGTAATAACTGCTATGGCAATACGCGCAGACGTCAAGCAACATGCAAAAGTCTGGGAGCCCTTGACCTGTGCTTTTAGGAGTACAATATGAACTGATCTCCAGAAGAAGTCCAAATAGGTGTACAATCTTTGAGCAAGATTAATCTATCATCTCTATTATGATGGTTAATTTTGCATTTTTGAGCAAAACAGAGGAAAACAAAAGGACTATTTATGCAAAGGTTTTCTGAACCCAAAGGGATTCTAACACTAAATAAATTTTATCAAGGCCTCAGACATTAATTAGCTTTCATCCCAGAGTGAAGGTTGTTCGGAGTGTGTCACGGTAGGGCTGCTCAATTAATCGAATTTTAATCACGATTACGATCTGAGTTTTGGACGATTATAAAAAACAAAACAAGCCGATTATTTGCTCCTCCCGCTTGCGCTGCCCTGAGTTACAAATGAAGCGCTCCTCCACAGTGTTGCCAACTTAGCGACTTTGACGCTATTTCTAGCAGCTTTTCAGACCCCCTTCTTGACTTTTTAATCCTAAAAGTACCTGGCGAACATCTCAGAAACATCTCTGGTAACCCTTAGCTACTTTCTGGATAACTGTCGTCGACATTTCCTGCAAGTTAGCTAAACACTCCGCCTGTGCTCCGGACCGTTCTTCACAACATTAGGAAAGGGAATGATGCAGTGATGTGTCGGTCGCTAAAGAAACAGCTCTCGGAGCCGGCTCCCTGTTGGAGTAACCAGAGTGAGTGACACACACACCGCACCTGCGGACTCCTGAGCCACTAAAAACAGCTAAATGTGCGCGTGCAGCGTGCTAAACACACGTGCAGCTTGCCCCGATTGCTGTGAGACCGGGTTGGGGGGTGCAGCTGTGGTTGGGACAATTATTACATTAACTGATGGACTTGTAAATACATAGTTTATAAATAAGGTAGAAATAAGTTCCTCACGCTGATAATTAATAACTAATCTCTCTGAGGACACGGTGCTAGTGCACGCTCCTACAGCACCTTGACACGACTCAGTAAATGTTACGCAACATTTTGTGAACATCAATTTATTTGCATTTATTTGTTATAAATGCCACTGTATAATTCTTGCTGTCAGTATTTGCAAGATATTGGTATTTGGTTCTGTACTGGTTAGACTTAAATGAGTTAAACCAAGGTCTATAGCCCTTGGGTCATAAACTATGAGCTACAAGTATATTGGTCTTTTTATACTGGGAATCAGGAGTTATTTTAGTGATCATCTTATTTCTTATTTTTGTCCTGATTGTGCCCTGAGCAGTTTTATGACTGAATAAAAACAAATAAAATCAACATAAATTGAAAAATCGTCCTAAATAATCGTGATCTCAATTTCAGTCACCATAATCGTGATTACTATTTTTGCCATAATCGAGCAGCCCTATGTCACGGTCATCATTAGGGAAAGGCCTGGGGACAAAAATTACAGCTTTAGAAGAACTCATGCTTCCTGTCCCAACAATCAACCATGCACTTCTGACACACTGAAATTTAAAAGAAGTGATGTCCGTTAAGCAAGAAAAGACTAAACTACTAGAAAGCTGGTTTTCTTTAAAATGTAATTGAGGAACTGCAGGAGACGGGCTGTATAGAAACGCAAACCAAACCCCCTCTATGTACAGTACACAAAAGACTTTCAGGCAGACTTAACAGACTGTGGTATGTGGATGCAAATCACTGTTGAGCAGGGGCACCTGTTTAAATATGAAGAAATATGGATGTACATCAAAAAAGCAATGCATGGACGGAGGCCAAAGAGTCTCACCGGAGTGAGGATGTGCAAGAAATACCCAAACAAGAGCTGAAGGACTTTTATTTGGCTACAGGGAGCATTTTCAAGTTTTTATAAAAGATGAAACTCGTGCCAGGAGACAGAGAGTGCACTAAAGGTTGGCTCCAGCTTGATTTCCTTTTGGACCTTTTGGCATTTTAAAACTTTTAAAGATGAAAATTTGTTGTGCTCATTTTCTGTCAAAAAAGTTTTAATATGATTGAAAAAAAACTGAAGAGACAACTTAAGTGGGATAAAAGACAAATGAATGACAGAAGAGCTCACCGTACCTTAATTACAAGTCATGACAGGTTTGTATGAATGTAAATCAGAGTTAAGACGGTTCTGAGGGGAAACGGAGACTTACAGAGATTTTGTGCAATCTTGGGATCGAGCACCTTGAGCTCCTTGATTCTTTTTTTTATGGATTTCTTATCCTCCAGATCCTCTTCTTTTTTAGCTGATGAAGACAGAAATAAAAAACATTACAAAAAAGCTAACTCTACAGAAAACCACACACTCACTGTAGTGCTAACATGATGAAGACAGATTCACAGACGGAAGAACTTTGTTTTTCAAATGAAAATACAAAACAAAACCAGGATCTATGAATATTGAAATCTAATATTGCAGATTATAATTTTGTTTTGGCCGTCTAGGATCGGATAGTAATTTCACAACTAAATCATGATGTAATATGTTTCTTAATTAAAACACTACATACACTGCTAAAAACTAAAATAATTACACATCTACTTGTGAGTTATGTTAAAAGCACCAAAAAGAGGAAAAAAATAATAACTGATTTATTATTAGTAATCTTAAAGCTCTCATTCACATTTTTTTTTCAATAAATTTGCTGTGGTCTCTTGTATGTATGGATGATTTACAAGTTGTTTTTCTGTGGAGAAAAAACAGCTTTAGCACTCCTGTAGAGAAGTTTGTCTGAGTCCAACTCATTATTGTACATGACATGCAAATGCATAGCCTTTGATTTACTAACAGCAACTAACAGCTTTCGGTAACAACATTTATTCTACGGTAAAACATATTTTCATGGGTAAAAATATGCAATGTTGATGTTTTGTCTCTACAAATGACACAAGCCCAACGTGTTCTGCTATGTAGCAGTGTTGCTAATAATTAGCTTCTACTAGCTGAGGAGTGCTCTACTCTCTCCTGGCCTCTAAATCAATCAAGCCAAGGCTGACAGAGCTATGCATATAAATTGTAGAAGAGACTTGCTATTTCTGATCCGATTGTTTTCCCATATTTTCCCTAGAGAGACTGAAGCCTAGTTTATACTTTACCATCAGCAAGATTGCGCTCACATGTATAAGTATTGATGGAGATGTTTTTATTTTATACATCTCCACTGGTGTGTCAGTGTTGCAAGGTATATCTCCACCAGGACAGTAGGGGTCTGCCTACTATCACAGTGACATCTCTGGTCAACACTTCAGCTTGTTCCTTGCCAAGTAAAATCAAATAAAAAAAAACTAAACTTGTTAAGGCCTCTCCACCTAAGGAGCAATGGCCATAAGAAAGCGAGCTGGATCTGCTTGATCCCAAGGAACAAAAACTTTTGCTACAAAGAGTTTAATTGGAAGGGAGGAGACGGTGGCATTGGTGGACGAACATCTCACCAATGCCACCGCTGTTGCACAGATGTGCGATCTATGTTGCGTTAAAAAATTGGACTACAACCTTGCGTATCTGTTGGAGAACCCTTACGTTGCCGGATAATGATGCCGTATGTGTCTGAACATATGCAGAAGGAGAAGTATAAACTAGACTCAATGCAAGCAATGAGCAATGAAGACATTTTTCACATTCAGCATGCATGTGCAACTCGGAGTGACCAATCATATTTCAAAAAGAACATTTTGAAATTAACCATTATTTCACCGTTTCTCTGAGAACCAGTCCTTTAAAGGGTTGACATGGTTTCATTGATTGCATCTGGCCCTGGGTCGTGTTTTGTCCATGTGTGTTCCTGAGACTGGTGGCCAAATTGGAAAAAGATGAATCCTCTTATTCTCATATTGGAATACGTCCATACCATCAAGCAGCAAAATAATTTTTTTTTACAATTCTTCTTTCCTTAGGATTTATTTAACCATACTTGTTCCATGTTTAACCAACACCTAGGACCCCTCCTAGGTAAACTCTTACCTAACTGCTTAGTTAAATCTGAGTGAGGATTTTTTTTTTGTTTTTCTTTCTTTTCTGGACAAGAAGACCACATTCAGACAATTCAAACACACACACACACACACACACACACACACACACACACACACACACACACTAAAAACATGCCTTATGAAGTTATATTCACATGAGGAAATCACAGTTGCTTTAATTATTAAATACACCAGATTAAGAGAACAAAATGTGCAACCCAGGAGTATGCTGGGTAATAGTCAGAAGCGGTAATTATCGTGAGTGTGTGTTGAAAGGAGAGAAAAGGATAACAGAGAATAAAAGAGGGGAACAGTGTCGAAGAACACAGGGGTTAATCCGCAGGAAAGGTATGCCTGCTGCTCCTCGTGGGCTCACTCTGCTTTCAGGGATCCTGTTTCCAATTAAAAAGTGAAGAGGTATACTTGGAGCTCCCACATGAAAAAAAGACTAGTAGCATGTTCACAAACACGCACACCTACAGCACAGCTCACCATGCACAGAAAAACAAACACAGCCACACACTGAGCTATCCTCTGACTTACGTGGCTCATCTGCTGGTGCGCTCTCCTCACAGTCTTTCGGTGTGAGTGGAAAGAGGAGCATATAAGTGGACAATGAAGAAAAGTAAGAAAAAAATAAAAATAGCACAATGTATAGGGGAAAGAAGAATGAAGAGGAGCTCTTGTTGGATTTTGTCAAATGATTAAAAAAATGTGTTTTAAAAAAACCACATTTGAATGAATAACAAATGAATAATTCAGTATTTGTTGTTGCAATATTGGTGTCGTAATGAGAGCAGGGATTGATCAAATGTTGGTAAAAATTGCATTCAAGGCATTAAAAATGCATTGTTGCTGCACTTTGAATTACCAAGTCTCAACAGACATCTATTTCATTGGATTGGTTCACACCAGTATTTGCTGCTCAATCAAACCTCCACAAAACACCTAAAAAGATACATAAAAAAACTGCAATAAATGATAAATATTTACTTTAAAACAATCCTGGTATTATTTTGTCCTGGATTTCATCTGATGTTAAGGAGACTTGAGAGTCAGCAGCAACAGGCACTTTGCATCATCCTCCTATACGATGCCAAGCCTAATTTCTCCCACATTCCAGCTTCTCATGTCGGCCTGTCCAACAAGGACTGATGCAAGACACATCACTTAGATTGTCTTGATGAATATATTTATTGCAGAACAGCGCTTGGTCAAGAGAACATGAAAGCAAAATCCGATTAAATTTTAAGACGTACAGCAGAAGTGAAATTAATAAATATGTGAAAGACTACATTATTTGCTCTTGGAGGATCGCCATCTTGTATTTTGGTGATGGTATTTAAATGCAGTATTAAGCCAGCCTTGGAATGCCTTCAGTTCAATCCATTAGGATGCTGCATCAATGAACTCATCATATGCTAAAGCCCAAAACAACACCATTTAATTGAACCCACAAGCGTGTGAAACCTCAAAAATGGGACACTGAACATGAGACTGTTAACCACTTTGTTTTACTACGTATAAATAAGCTCAGCTGGCTCAATTAAGCCATCAGTCAACGTCACATAATACCACAAGACTTGCATCCATCTTCGTTGTTTAAAGGAAGGTGATAAGATAGAGATCGCATTACACACACAAGACTACACACTTACACACACTCACTCTGCATCACCTTAGGTGATATCAGTTAAATCGGCTAATTAGATTGCCCCCATCCAACATCACCCCTCAATCTTCCTGGCTTAAAAAACACTCCTCTTTGGTGAAGACCGCTCATTATATATCAGCCAATTAAAATGTCCTGCAGTAGGTCAGAGGTCACTGGTTAATCAATCAGACAGAGTGGCGATAGTAGCGCTTATCAGATTGCGCCATCACCCAGGAAGTGGTGAAAGATAAGGATGCATCTGTGAGAGCAGAGCCGGGGAGAGTCTTCATCACATAACGGAGCTGGCAACAGCAGGGACGAAGCAGAGATTACAGCAAAGGTGTGGTCTAACTGTGTTTGAGATATAATGGTGAGCAGGATTTGCCAACACACTGCAGGATGAAATTTAAGTTGATCCGGAACAGACTGAAACTGGACTTTGAATCAGAAATGGACACCCAATGACAGAAAGGGGGAAGAATATGGAATTGTATTTGGGTCAAAAAAACAAGTGAGATCAAACAAAATTCTAGGCTGATAGTTTTATCTGACAAGTGCAGAATTAATTCCCACCTACCCCTACATTCCTCATGCATACATGGAATGCTTGAACAAAATTTGACAACCATGCACCAATAGAAGGCATAGTATATGTGAAGCCAGTCACAGGACTTTTATGGCCCCCTTTCTGTTGTAGATCCAGAAAATAGAGGAGCAGTATGGATAGGGCGGAGCAAAAACACAGTCCACTGAATGGGGGACAGATATAGGTCTGTTTTATTATTTGCATTTTCATTAGTTGTACACAAATGTGAGAAAATGCCAGGAAGTAGCAGCAAGCTTTGGTCAGCTTCTGAGCTCCATACATTCCTCACGGTGATCATGAGAGTCCACACTCAAGAGGAGCTACACGGATCGGGAAAGAATGCAAGGTTTTTTTTTCCTCAGCAGATGGCAGCAAAAGGATTCAAGTGGATGTCGGAACGGTGTCTGGCCAAGTTGAAGAAATTAAAGCCCGATATAAAAAGTTAACAGTGTGCTGAGGCTGAGAAGTCCTGTTAACTGTAGTGCACACAATAATGGCATTTTTAAATGAAATAACAAATTTAAACTAATGAAACAAAATAAAAACAAAAAACATCTGAGGTGTATTTTAATTTCTGTGATTGCCAAGTCAGGAAAAGTTCCCATTTGTTTCAATGGAAAAAAAGGAACCAACCACTGGAAGTACATTTTTGGGTTCCCACTTCAAATGTCACACTTCTTTCAAATGTCTCTCAGTTATATATACGTAAAAGATAGCGAGATATTTACTTTCACTTTCACTTTCACATGACTGGTCACAGATCAATCCCATGGAGTTTATATGTTGGAAACAAATAGCAAAGTGAAAAAAGTGCTGGGTTGTCGGGAGTTTGAGCACGTAAGACTTTAAAAGAATTTAACAGACTTGTGGTGTAGTGAAACACATATTTTTTAATTATGACCGATAAGATGTGATATTCCATATGAATATGAAATATCAACCTGATTGATCTTTGAATGTTTAATCAGAAGATTTTAGGGTTCTTTGCTTGTTCAGGGACCATAAACACACTTCATATTAATTCAGACAGAGTCAGGTAAATAAGTTTTAAAATGAATTTAATTATTTTTCCTAAACTAACACTTTATACATGACAAGATATGAATAATGAGATGTGATGTGGTGGATGTGCGGAGATGTAATGGAAGCTAGATGCTGTAGCAACTGTTCTTTGTATCTGAAAGAAATTGTGAAATCTGGGTGTAAAAGAATTAGTTGTTTGTTATAAACTAGAGTTGTTTATTGATAAAAACCTCATCAGACACAATCTGTTGCGTCTACTACCCATGTGGAGACCCTCAGTGCAGATCCAGGACTGTCAGAAGTCGGGTGACCTCAAGGTATCCAAAGCCGTAAATTACAGTAACCCCGATACGACCCGTCCAGTCTTGGAGCTGGAATGCTTGTTTGCGTCCAAGCTGGAAGTATGACAGTTGAAGTAGCTCTGAAAAGAGCTGTTGTGTCTGTAATCACTTGCAGTGTTGCAGAAAGGTTTTGACTTAAGATCAAAGGAGTTTGTTTCAAAAGAAGCTTCTTTCCCGATTTGGCCGAACTGGGAGTCAGCTGGAAACTGAATTACTTGGGAAGTAATTCTTTTTTTATTAAACTACTTTGTTTGGATATCTGGCCAAGTTTGGCAAATCAGAATTTGACACGTTTCTGAGTATTTACCAACATCCCTCAGAAAGCCACGCCTTCCTTCAGATGCAAAAGGTTTTTAACACTGTGAATAAGAATCTTTAAAACTCTTTTGTGAGTTGCATTTTAACCTTAATGAGTATCTTATTGTAATGTGTGTGAGTGCAAACAATGATTCACTTGTTAAATCAAACACATACTGATTTGTGACACAAATGGATCATTGTAAGAATATTCATTTCAAATTCATTGATTTAAGCAGAAGTTATTCAAACATTTCATTTAAACATCTTGTTCATTCATCATATATGATTATTGTAAGTTTATGAGTTGTAAAATCATGGAATATTCACTTATTCAGAGTGAAGAATGTTGAAGTCTGGCTTTCACGCAGAGTGTGTAGGACCTTGGGAGAGAATGTGTGTCTGGATGTTTTGTCTTCTGTATTGGGCCATTCCCATCTGTACCGGGTCGGCCCAGGCCGGGTAGCCCGAGTCGGCCCCAGCCTGGCCCGGTTGATTCCACACATCCTTGCCTTAAGCCCATGTGGGCTGATTATACCCACCAATCAGAGGCTTGCTCTAATGGAAGGTGTGAATTTGCTGTCAGCAGTGGGTGTGTTGGCCCTGGTCGGCCTGAAGCAGACCCCCTCGAGAAGAGGGCCGAGAATGAGCCTTGGTTGGCCCGGAAAAATACCAGGCCACCCAGATATGTAAACAACCTACGCTACCCGGCCCGGGCCGACCCGGTACAGATGGGAATGGCCCATATGTAAGCACGCACTGAGCAGAACCTTCTGGTATTGGAAGGCCAAGTAGAAAGTTGATTTGTTTCTGTGGATGAAAGGTTATAATGCTGGTCAATATATAGGTGAAAATTAGGGATGTCCCGATCAGGTTTTTTTGCCCTCGAGTCCGAGTCATTTGATTTTGAGAATCTGCGGACACCGAGTCCCGATCCGATACTTTCGATAAATAAAAAAATAAAAATAAAGAAAAAGAAGAAACAGTTCCAGAATATTCCTTATTTCTTATTTAATTACCTTTTTATTTTAATTTTTTTAACAACAGATCACTTCTGTGAGGTAGCTTGAACAATCAAGTAATAAATAACAAAAAATTCTTCACTTTTGGACTTTATTGCAAATATAAAAAGTCTAATATAAAAACAGATAGCACTTCAACTTAAAATACCTGGCAGGGGCTATTTTGCCTCAGCCCCCAGAATGCTTAGACAAGTCCCTGGGCATGGGACGGAGTTTTGAAGATGATCTCCATTGTATCAACTATATAAATACTACATGCTGATAAAGTATTGCTCTATACAGGTACAAACGTATAGTGGGATAAATCTACCTACATTTTTATTTTTTAAGAACTTTATTTTGTTTTCTTGGTTTTTATTTTCCTATCTTCCTGTCCTGTCTGTCTCTGATCTTCCTGCATCTCCCAGTCCTCCAGAAAAACTCCAGCCTGCTTCCTTCTTTTTCACCTCACAAGTAACTTTTTAACTAGCAGACCAAATTGATCTATTGACCACAAAGAAAGCGGAGTGTGCGCTGCACTGCCCGGCTGCGCCAGTGACGAGCGCTGCAGCAAGAACGCGTCCACACGTCATGCTCAAATACAGACAGAACTTACCAGAGAGAAAATGAATGGACAGAAACGACTGTGTGTTAATTATAGATTTTTTGGTGACGCCACTTAGAAAATGTTACTGTGACCGTGTGCAGACCGCAGCTGGAGTTCATGAATAATCAGCGGACTGCCTGCCGTTCTCTGCATCTCTGCTCAAAAGAATCCCCGCTACACTGAGTCCACATAAATAATATAATATAGGTAGAAACTGGATCTTTTTTGTCCTCCTTCTGGGTGTGTAAGTTAAGGGCATCAGGGGAGCCTGACAACCTTTAGGAGAACCAAGTTGCTCTCCTGTAATTTGAACCCAGTATCCAAGTCCGGATCGGAGCTTGGATCGGGAAGTGAAGCCCGAGTCCTGATCAGTCTGACACCACGTGATCGGATTGGGACATCCCTATTGAAAATTGACCCTTTTGGACTTTACAGTGGCGATAAATACCTGCACCTGTGAAGTTAAAACATTTGCTGTGGTTTTGTGTTACATTGTTTGCATCTTCGGGCACAAGTATAGCTCCACTGAGGCAGGACTCGGTCACAGAAGAAAGTAAAATTAGAGAGAATACCGAGGAAGCAGGGTCCATTAAAATACTCTTTTCTGCGGCAGAGCACTCAAGGTTTTAGGTTATTCTTATGGACATTAAAATCTCTTCAAGAAGGTCTGTAAGTAATTTCAGCTTGATGATTGGACTGTAGCAGACTATATGTTGGCTGTATATATATATATATATATAAGTGTATTTTGTGTTTATATATGATGCTATGGTAATATACTAACTTGCTTGGAGTGAGCCGCTGCAGTTTTTTTTTTTCTATGTGTGTTATTTTTGGTTTATTGTGGTCTATTAACTCTGCTATCTTACCCTTTCTCTGTTATATTTTAGGAGGACCTGCTTGAAAATGAGATGTAGGATCTCAAGCAGTTTATTCTCCTGAAAAATATAAGTTGAATAAATAAATATATAATATAAGCATGACAGCAGATTAAAAGAATGGTGTATTTATTATCTACTTCCAGTAATGGGGTAAAAAATCCACAAAAACAAAATAAACATGTAAATTTTAAAATATTACTCAACATATAAAAGAACAAGCTTCACAGTTTTCCCAAGAAAAACAACGGTTAGTGGTCGGCTCAAGTGGGGATTCAGTGCAGGAATGTTAAAAGTGTTATCTAGACGTCGTACTTGTATTAATTCTGCTTGTTGGTTTTGGTCCGATCTCTGCTACAGTTTAAGGCACTAGACGACAAGTAACAGTGTGCAAACTCGCATACACTCACACACACTCATCCCAAAACAGACACCCTTCCCACAAGGCACTATCACTGAATTCTGCCATTAATGCACTAAAGGGAGTGGTGGGTGAAATAAAACTGCTGTGAAAGAGCATGAGTGCGTTTACATGCAGCCAGTAACCCTTTTAAAACCCAAATATTCACAATAACCCGGTTCCGCACGGCCATGTAAACACCGCCAAAAACCTGGATATGCTCATAACCGGGTTTTTAAAACCCGGTTACTACACCTGGGGTAACCCTTTTCTAACCCGAATGTTTGGTCGTGTAAACGCATATCGGGATATCCCCATCAAAGCGTGTGTTCTGCGCATGCTCTGTTCGCAAGGAATCTTGGTCTTTTGAGTAGCAAGATGTGTATGCGCCAGAATACCGGAAGTAAACAACAAGTTGGGAGCAACATGGCGAGTCGCGGCACAGCACCACACTTTTGGAGTGACGAGGAAACTAAAGCGCAAACAAACGTGATCACTATCTCTTCCGAACTGGGAAACATGTTGTTGTTTTCACGGATACCGGAACAGGAAGAACTGGAAATGACGCATATTGCGTCTGGACGTAGTCCATAAGTCCTGACGCTACCCCAACGTCCGCATTTAAATCGGTTATGCAAGTTAGAGGTAACTCTTTCTATTTATGCTTATAAACGGGTTATTCTGATCAACTCAGAAACCCGAATACCGACCTTAACCCGATCATAACCCGGATACTGGCTGCATATAAACATAGTCACTGGTGCTGTACATGACAGGCAGGCCTCAGAGACAAGCAAGTAACACCTCAAAATCACTGCCCCTCCCTCCCACACAAATCTCTCCCTCCTCCTCGTCAGCCCTTTTCACTCACACCACCACTCCATCTTATCAGGGTAGATTTCTAATCAGAAGAAGCGCTTTACTGGAACTGGCCTCTTTTATACACACACACACCAAGAAATACACACATACACAAAGACAGAGAAAATCAAATTAAAGTCTACCAAACTCGATGACTTACACTAAAGTCAAGTTTATAAGGTTAAAAATGGACAAAAGAAAGTATACTAAATAATATTAGTAGTAATTTGAGTATTTGTAGCAAACAAATCCATTTTGCGCTTGGGGAAAATATCTGTAAAACTCAGAATTGCATATTTTTGGTTTATTCAATGTGGGACTTTGATGTGGGAATGATTTTAAATGGAATTGTACAGACAATTCACAGAATCTCAGTAGAGTATAAAGAAAGTCTTAAACAGAGTGCATAGACCAAGCTTCATTTAGAGAGGGAAAACAAGAAGAAAAGTATGTTTTTCCTAGTCCTTTGATGGGTATAAATCCATCTTTTAATGCTGATTTTATGTTCACGATTCTGTGTTAACTCACTGAATAATCAGTGCAGTAAACTGAGACAATTTAGAAAAAAGAGGTGTTAGAATATGTAGGAAGTCTGCTTAATGCCTTTAATTGTTTAATGAAGTAGATGTACCTTGTACAGCATGTAAAGAGTTAGATAAATGTCACATTACATCATCAAATCAGTCATCGTTATTAAAGTGGCAGCTAATCACCCCAGAAATAATTACATGGTTTTGTCACATCCTGTGGCATGAATCTGAATCTATTCAAAGTGCTTTGTTAAGTTTGGTTTAGTTGGAAAAATGTTTTTTGAAAGCATTATATTTCTTTACAATGATAATCATACATCAAGTGGCCTTGTGGTAGTGTCCACCCAGAAACAGGGAGATCGGGGTTCAAATCCTGAATGGGTCATACCAAAGATTTTAAAAATGGGACCCAATGCCTCTCCACTAGACACTCAGCTTTAAGGGCTTTGATTAAACCACCAATTAGTTCCCGAGCACAGCCACTGCTGCAGCTCACCGCTCCCCACAGGGATGGGTCAAATGTGGAGATGTAATTTCACCAGTATGTGATGATGACTAATGGAACTTTGACTTTAAATAAACAAAGGAACTAAATAGGATTGCCAAACAGTTTGCATCAAAACCTTTTATCAGTTACTCATTTACAAGTGACAACGCAGACATAACTTTGTGCTGCTAAACACAAGCAGACTTGGGCTTAAGATAATAATCGTGATAGTCGGATGTTTTGACCATGACGATAGCATCTTATGTAAAGTACCACTAATGCCCTCAATACTGCTGGTGGACAGCCAAGTTCTGCTCCGGTCATTGGTCAGCTCCGTCCAAGCTACAGGTTCAAATCTATCATGGTGGAAGATGAGCCCACGTGTGTCGTATCTAACAAAAAAGGTCCAAGTTTTCTAAGACTCAACAAGTCTAAAGCACGGGAGTGTGTAAAAGAAGAGCATGTAGGCTTTGCTAACTTTCTTTGAAGCGTCTGTATTCTAAAGGAGAGATACGGGCTGCTAACGCGGGCAATTCCACTCTATGAACTTAGGCTGTCTGCCGGCATTATTTACCAGGAAATAAACATCTGAGGAAACTTTTAGACAAGAATCTGAGCCCATATGAACCGATTATCGTGGTACATGAATGTCATGGTGCATGTTTCACAGAGCCTATCCCATGGATTTTACTTCTTACCGACTTCAGCCCATTTAATTGAGTAAATTGGGATTAATTCAACCAATGATATCCATATCTAAAACATGCAGTGTGGTGACTTTGACTACTTCCAGTTCAGTCTAATGTCCAACAGAACGCCAGAACATGTTGACATATTGAACACAACACATTACCATTTCAAGACTTTTTAATAGTTTTTAATACATAAGTTAAAGCTTTGTTTTGAATGAAGTTAGCTCTTTGCATCAATTTATTTTTGGTAAACAATAAATACTAATATTGATCTAAAAAATGATGATCAATCAAAAATGAATAAAAACATATCTATGTTTTAACTCTGCTGTAAACATCAGCCTACATTTTGATTGGTACCTTTGGCAACTAGCACCAAGCAAGAATAAACACTTGGTTTAAGTGTCTTACATGTGTTTGAGACTAAAACTTGGTTCATGCTTGACGCGTCTGCCCGACCAAATTACGTCATTTTAGCAACCACGCCCCTCCGTGCGGACCCAAGTTTCCACACCACACACCTAGAACAGACTGTCCTGCACAGAAAAACATGGCGGACTGGTGTAACGTTATGAAGTTCATTATTTTCAGCTCCACACAGCTGCCCCTGTACACAGTAACACCCGTGTAGGAAACGCCAAGGTCAGGTGTTCCTCAGACTGTTTACATTCCAGGAGAAGAGCCAGAAGGAGAAGAAGAACGCTTTTCAATAATCAAAGTACTTAATTTGTGATTAAAGCTATTCGAAACATATGTTGATCAATAATAATCAAGTGAATGATCTGTGGAATAAAGATGTCATGATTTATGTGTTTAATGAAAACAGGACTACTGCACGGACAGACTGACCCTCATCTCCATAGAAACGCATGACACATTGTTCCAACCAATCAGAGCTTTCGGCTGCCGCAAGAGAATCTGGCTTGTTGACTAAGTGTCCAATCCGCTTTACTAAAACTTATCAACAATTCAGAGATATAAAACAAGGCAACGCCATTTTAAGTTCAGTTCCATTTTGACTTCAGTTCTATTCACCGTCATCCCAAGGAGAAGCACAGCCTGGCCAGATGTGTTTTCTTCTTTAAACTAAGAACTGTGAAGTTGGAGATTTTCGTCGTTTAACAACCAGACGACATCCTTTCAAAATAAGAGTACCTGCTGACGCTGCCGATTGTTACCTGGGTCGACCCTTCAGACGGGCTTTGAAACGCTGTGACCGCGGTTTCGACCAGCTCCAGCGCACATCCGAGGTCTTCAGACCTGGCATTTCCTGATCTACCTGGGAGGCCTCCACTGGGTACGTACACGGCAAAATAGCAGCTCATGTCATCACTTTATAAGCCTCGTGATATCTAGTCATAGCAATCAAAGACTACCAGATTCAATGACGTCAGCCTAAGGAGTCTGAACCAACCACACACACACACACACACACACACACACACACACACACACACACACACACATCGAACATCACATTAATTTCCAAACAACACAGAGTTAGTCCTGATAGATTGTAGAATTTATAATAAAATTCTTAAACGATCCAAACTCTCTCTTTTCTTGTCTCAAGGTCAATACAGAGTGTTAAATGAACTCCCTGATGATAAAAACAACCTATTCTTCTGATTATAAAAACTAGATCTACTTACAGTATATTAAAATACAACTCTAGATCGTTACATCACTCTATTTCTCTACACTGGCAAGCGCTCGTAGTGCCGTAGGTTCTTAAGTACAGACATCTTAATGATTCGGTCCATAAAGATCACAGTGATCAAACTATTGTTAATAATTACTGTCACAGTCGGAAAAGACGAGGACACAGTGAAAAATGTTGTAAACAACAGTGATTTCTACTTCTATGGTGTAGTGCTGTATGCATGCCATAGAGCTACATGCTGCCCCCTACAGTCTGGGACAACACTGGCTCACAGCTGAGAGAAGCCGCAGATGGTAAGAAGGAACCATAAACGCTGCAAGTTCCGATGCGTGTTTCATCCGCACGGAATGTACATGCGTCAAGCTTAAGTGTGTGAGTTCTACTCCGTTTGTGTCACTCGCTCTTCCAGAGAGACTTGTTTTCATCTAGATGAGAACTCATTAACTAAAGCGTGATATGGTTAGACAATTGTCTTCTCTAAAAAGCAGATAACAGCAAGGGGAAAGTTGAGAGGGCAGCAGTTTTCAAAGGGTAATTAAATCACTGTGTTGTTTCTAATAACCAATCAAGGCAGTTGTGCAGGGGAAGTTTAAATCACTGATAGGGGCTTCTGTAACAGGGTTAATTTAGGAGGCCTCATCATGAAATCTGCAAACACCCGACTTGCACAGTCTTGTGTGAGACTCCAAAAAGACCTTATTACACTCATATCCAATGGTAGAGCTAACATTTATATAGACCATTGTTGCACTAACCATACAACAACGTTCTCTTAATAACCCTATAGGCAAATTTAGGCCTGATCAACATGACCAATAACACACGCGTATCCATTTATTATACACACACAGCTGCCTGAAGCAAAACACACTATGAGGCATCAGAGGCACGGGGGGGGGGGGGGGGGTGTCTGCCTGCAGCAAGCAAACACATCCACTGCTCCAACATATCTGTCAACTCTACAGTCAACAGAGTGGAGAACAACAGTCGGACAGGCTGCACAATTTGACTGTTGACTCGCTGTATGGTTCGGATTCCACTCCAAGTCCTGAACTTCAGTCAGTTTGACAGAAAATACAAGAAAGCACAAGAAACCTCAGGGGGACGTCCACTTGTAGCTTTAACTATACATACCTACCCTAAGGTATTCCTTCCTGCCCCATCAATGCACAGTTCAGCGTGCTGCACAGCAGCAAGACCACAGCTAGGGCTGTCAGTTTGCACGTGGCGCGTCTTCCCCCACCGGGTGTGCGAGCACCAGTGAGTGTGAGACAGAGAGGGAGATCAGAGTAATGAAGTGAAGGAGCGGTGTTGTGAGTGAACTAATCAAAGTGAACCATGCAGGGCCACCTCTCCCTGTGATCAAGACTAGATGACCCAGGGCCATAATTAGTCTGAGACTTTCATTCTGATAGCAGCAAATTAACAGACTCCATTAGGTTTTTTTTCTTCTTCTATGTCTTTTTTTTCTTGCAAGATCACTAAAAGTGCTCCAGTATGAGAATAAACATCCCAGCGAATTGCCATTTGCAAAGACATAAACTGCAAGAAAAAAAAATAGAAACGCATGACTATATTCTTTCAAAAATGCATTTGCAAATGTGGACTGAAGTTCACCGACACCAGAAGATTCATAATTGATTAGAGGCTTGTTAATCAGTGTGTACTGGCCAGTGGGTAGAAATCACACCAGTTGTTTTATTCTCAGTGGAATACTGCCCTCTATAGGCTTCTCAACTCAACACTTGTCTTTTTAAATGTGTGTGTACGTGTGTATAAGCTAAATGAGTGTTTTCTGACTGCTCTGTCATATCAAGTTTGAAGCACTGTTATCTCCATTTCATTTCACTGTGACAGCACCAGTCTTATCTGAGCAGTTGTTAAGCCCACCCTAACATTTCACAAGTCATTCAATGGATTGATGACAGCCTAAATCATTCACCTCTGAAGTCATTTGTTTTTGTTTGCAGGGTTTTTCCCCCACATTTCCCCCCATGCTCTCACAAACACCCCCATCAGCTCTTCCCAGCGTACACAAACCTGCATCTGGGCATGAAAAATCACAGCAGAAAATAAAGTCGCAAAGGCAAATATGTTTTTAACGAGCCAGCCCATTACTTTGGTGATATGAGAACATAAAAAAACAAATTGGGATCAAATTGAAGTGCTGATGCTTGAAAAAGCTGAGACAGGAGAACAAGGGGAAAAATATATAATAAAGAAAAGAAATAATAAAAAGAGGGGAAAGCATGAGATTAACCTTACTGGGTGGGAAAAAGACAAAAATGGAAGTCAACAACAACCGAGGACAATGAATGCTTGTGGGAAACTTGTGATATTTTAAAGCATTTCCAGAAGGCATTAAGTGAAGGTAATTGGTGTGCAGGCCCAACAAGAGAGCCGTCTCCCACAAAATATAAGCAATTTGGAACATTTTTACCATCTGTGCATCACAAAATATAGGTACGGTGAAAAAAATGGGGCTGGTAAAAATGATGTTTGAATTGTAACGAGTGATTGGACCTTTTTAAAAAAAACAACAAATGGAAGAGCCTTTGATGATTACGTATTTGATGATAAGTGTCATAATGGCACAAATGTTCTGTAGCCACACAAAACCTCATTATAGAACTAATGGTGCTCTTCCAAATGTCAAAGCAAAAGCACAGAGTGTGGGGGGATAGAAAAGGACACAGACACAGGAGGAAAAAAAGCCCATTTGATCAGAGCAAATGTACACCAGTGGAAAGAAATACTAACTGCAAGGCAGCATGAGATGGACATCCTGCTGGTATCTGCTGTTACTCAAAGTGGTTCGTAACAAACTGTATTTACAGCTTTTTGGGTAATTTTTGCAGCTACTCCTATGTCTCATCCTCAAGAGACAGAAATAAATTTTAGGAAGCCTCTCATAATAACAAGTGTCACATTTTGATCGAAAACAAATGTGATCAGAAACAATTCGGGTAATTAGGTAATCTACGTTTCATAGTTGGGAAAAATGAGGGTGAAGGCGAATACAATAACCAGAAACTTGACTTTTTTGAAGCCTCATTCAAGCTTTAACATAGGCCACCTACTACTCTTTTTGGTCCTTTAATCTCCACCTTCTCTAGTCTTCAATCTTCTTAGAATTCCTGCGATGGTGTCCACCAGCCCACTCAGCCTCTTTTGTCTTATTGTAATTCAAAAGCTTATCAAGTTCTCCACACAGCCGACTACAAAAGCTTTTGTGGTTCTAAGAAATATCCCACCTTGCATTTGAGAGACCCATTACCCATCACGGATATGTTAAGTGGATATGTTAAGTGGGTCCAATTTAGATGTGTTCTGAGGGTTATTGTAGTTGAGACTGACAGTGCTGAAGTGTGAATTTGAATGATGATGACTCTTTAATGTGTCACAAAGTTTGATGAGTCACAACGAGCCGTCAGCCCTGACCGTGGTCTTTACCTCCATATGGGAGCTTTCCCTTCACACAACCAGCCAAACGGGCTTAACCTCTCCCACGCGCACACCCACCTTTTCCATCAAGTATTCTACAAATGTGCTTGTGCTGACTGACAGAGCCCACACAAACATGCTTCCTTCTTAGGTCATTATATTTATATGGAAATGGGCTGTCTAATTATCTCTCACCGCAAGCCAGCAGCAAGAAAAGAGCTCGTCTTTCCCTAAC
Organism: Nothobranchius furzeri; assembly: GCF_043380555.1. Classification (NCBI taxonomy): domain Eukaryota; kingdom Metazoa; phylum Chordata; class Actinopteri; order Cyprinodontiformes; family Nothobranchiidae; genus Nothobranchius; species Nothobranchius furzeri. The sequence goes on from NC_091749.1 coordinate 38,686,671, forward strand.
TCTCTTTAACAGGCAACATTGATCTTGAGAGCCTGGCATCCACTAAGACCACAGCCTTAACTTTATGGTAAATTAAAAGAGGACGCTTGCAAAGCCTGTTGTTCAAGTTTTAGTAATATTTTTCTAGAATTTTCATTTTCACTATTATCAACTGTGTGGGGCACTTGTTTAATCAATACATCTGCAGTTTTCCTAGTAGGAATTAATGCCTTGTAATGGTGCGCTCAATTTTTCCTTGAAACCTCGGAAATTCCGACTTTTAGAGTAGGAAAAGTAAAATGAAGCATCCCCCCCAAAAAAAAGTCAGACCTCCCAGTCGGAAACTCAACAACGGTACGTTTTGGTTGAAATGAGTTAATTTTACAAAACACACTTTTAGGTCTGCATTTTAAATCAATGTTACATGTAGAGCTTGCAACTCTAAGCTGAACAAACTAAAAGTGTTGTTTGCAAATCAAACTTACAGCTTAAAATTATGTTATTAAGAGGAATCTACATGGCACAACACTCAATGTAGGTTGAAAATCCTGACAAAAGACTCAACCAAAAGCTAACCCTAACCCAATACCTTCTCTCTCTTCTAATATATTTTGAAGAGCTTTATATGTGCTTATTACAAAACAAAAAAGCAGTTTTCGGGGGCATCACCATATTGGAATCCCGACTAGTCTAAATACAATACCCAGAACGCAGTTAACTCGTGTGTGATGTCATTCCCAGTTGTGAGTTCAGACTTTTGAGGTAAATTGAATGTACCATAAGTTGGGGGGGGGGGGGGGGGGGGGGGGCTCACATGGCACTAGAAGAATGCCACATCAGCGTACAGCTGAACACAGCAAGATTTGGAGCCTTTTTTTCCTGATATTTAGACATCTTGCATCGGATTGGAAAACAGCAACGTGACTCTACCAATGACTCAGTGTGCTCTCAAGATGTGGCAATGCATGACTGTATAGTGACAGTGTGATGTAGATCTGTCAGGCTTTCCAAATCCTAGAATTTCCCCATCCATTTTCTATCAGAAGCTAATGCAGCAGGTAGGTGTAGGAAACTATTTTCATGTTCAGTCAGTATGAAAATCTAAGAGTATCTGATTATAATAAAAAATATTCATAAAAATTATTTTTCAGGGTTCCACACCTTTAAATTTTAAATGTATTTATGATTAAAGCCGAACCCACGCAAAAGCCTATAATAAACATGATTTTGATAAGTAATTAGGCATTACAGCATAAAAGAATAGACAGTCAACAAGAGCAGTGAGCAATCGGCTTAAGGCATTTTAAGGATTACAATGGTTGCGAGGATAAAGCTAATGCAATATCACTGTATGCCCAGTGTATACATTTATATAATTACTGGTCTATACATTTGAAGTAAACACTGAAAGGACCACTTTTCACAGCCTCTGCATCCCTTACCACATAAATCCAGTGTGCCATGATTGCTTTTTAAGTGCTGCTCCAAAGCTACTTTTTTACCCAATGAAAACAGCAATAGCAAAGATATTTAATCTTCTGCCTTGCTTTCTATACACACGGTGCATTAGACGCCACACTACAATACCCAGTATTTATGTTGCCCCTGGAATCTACAGCAATCCTGTGCCAATGTCAAAACAATGGTTTAATTAGTCCATTTGGGCGTTTATTCATCATATAGAATATGACCAAAAGTATGAAGGCAACACGTGTCAGAGTCTAGAAAATATGTTAGATTTTTGACGACTTCATTTTTCAATAAGAAGTTAATACCATCATATATACATAAACTTAGCATAAAAAATGAAGGAGGTAAAGGTGCCAAAATCTGCTAAAAAACTTCTGTTTTTCCCAGAGCCATTTAAGTTACACACGTGTGAACATGTCAAATGGATATAATGACACATATATACATGGTATTAAACAGTTTGAAAAACAATGTTGTAAAGAAGGAACTATAGGCATAAAATCAAAAAGTAAATAAATAAAGCAACTTAAGGAGCAAATCTGTTGTCTTTGTAAAGCAAAAGTGGGCATCAGTATAGTGCATAAGTTACATTAAGCAATGCAATGCAAACCTGGCTTCAGCAGAGTTTTGGGTGCGTATCTGCAGCATAGAAGTGGTCATTGTGTGGACTTAGGAATGGGTACTGAATTCGGTACTTTTTAAGGTACCGACCAAATTCCACAGTACCGACCGAGCACCGATTCACGTCATTTCAAACGGTGCCTTGTTTCGGTACCCGTCCTTCATAATGAGAACTTGCCAAGACAGCTGCGCATGCGCAAGAGCGTTATGTCGTCACTCGCTGCAAGCCAGTTGTAAACAGAGCAGCATGGTAGAAAGAACGCACGCTAAAGCTTGGGTCCACTTCACTAAATGTGATGGGTAACTGGGTGATGATGAAACCAGCGACAAAGATCTAACTGAGACGTCCTCATCTTAATCTGCTCCGGTAGGTAAATAAAATGTTTAAGATAACGTTAGCTTGAAATGTTAGCTTCCGTTTCGCTAATGGTGCGTTCGCTTTCTCCTCGGAACCCCGAATTTCCGACTAGAAGAACATGAACGCGCTCTAAAGTTTGGCTTCACTTTACTAAATGCGACGGGTGATTGGGTGAAGATGAAACCAGTGACAACGATCTAAGTGTGAGGCATCATCGTTTTAATCTGCTCCAGCAGCTAAATAAACTGTTTAAGATAACGTTAGCTTGATATGTTAGCTTCCATTGCCACTGTTGTTATCAGCTAATGGTGTGTTCGCTTTCTCCTCAGAAATGCTAACTTACCAGTGGGAAAAATCAAATGAAAAAAGACGGCAAAAGGAATGAAGATACATAGTAAATTTAGTTCACAGTAAAGATGTTTGCTTCAGTTTAATTATCAGCTTATAAAACTATAAGTAAGATGTTAAAATACAAACAGTTGAATGTTATTTATCGTGATATTTATCAAATATTGTTATATATTGAGAAAAATATATATTTAATTATAAAAGAAAATTAAAATAATAAACACTCAAAAGTATCGAAAATTGGTACCGTTAAGTACCGGTATCGAATCCTAGGTACCGGGAATTAGTACCGAATCAATTCAAATGTCAAAGGTACCCATCCCTAGTCACAATTGCACCACAAATAAATCTGATTATTGTATGTTCTGTTTCAAATAAAGTTTTATTGTAACTGTTGATCTTGCAATTTAGTTTTTGAAAAGATAAAAAAAAACAATACAGATAAATCACTCTTGAGTAGGGCTGGGCGATTTACACACATATGAGAACCAGTCCAGTCATGTGGATGTAGTTTGGTTAGTTAATGTAGCTGCGCTGCTGTTCAAATGGACTGCATGGACTTTAGTTATTCCTCATTTCCCTTTTTATTTTATCTTATTAGGTTGGGTTTATGTTACAATCTCCACAAAATAGAACAAAAGCTGAAAACAACTTTAAAGATGGGTTTAAGATTATAGCTTGAAGCAATAATAAATGAATGAATAAAATCAAAACTTACCTTTTAGTTCTGTTCCAGAGCAAGCAGAAGGGCAGGCAAGCAGAAGTTGAAGTTGCAAGAGTAGAACAATGCAAAACCAAGACAAGAGTTGAACCAGAAACAGAGAACACAGGAAAGAAGGAAAGGTGGTTAGTGGTGTTTAAAGTGAGCTTAATTACTGACTTTATTTTTTCCTGTCAGCAAAGGGAAAATACACAAAGCTTTGCAGTAAATAAAGTCATGTGTAGCAAGCTATAAAGATTTTGTAGGAATTCAAAGAAACAAAAAAAAATAAAAAAATAAAACGAAGCGCAGACAGTTTTGGTTTATTATGCATTTTCACAATTAAAATATGTCAGAAAAAGGATCTCTGGTGTTTCATTCATTACTCCAAATTACAGAATTTCTCTAAATCAGACCTCACAGATCAGAGCGGTGTAGCCCTCATCAATCATTACTTAGAATTAGAGATGTAAGAAAAAATTGGAATGCAACGTATCGCAATATTTTTTTCCTGCAATATTTTATGTGGGTTCAAATCCACGGTCGGGTCATACCAAAGACTTTAAAAATGGGACCCATTGGCTCCTTGCTTGATGTTCATCTGGGAGGGTTAAAGCACCAAATGGCTCCCGAGCACGACTGTGTCTGCAGCTTACCGCTCCCTCAGGGGATGGGTCAGTTGTAGAGAACTAATGTCACCAATGAATGACGACTAATGGAACTTTAACTGTAACAATGCGCTGCTCAGATTTCTGTTATATTAGTCTCTGATATTAAACCTTCAATTCAGGCTAAATTCTTACTTCCAGGATTTCAGCTGGGGTCATAAGCATGTGTTAAACTATTCAAGCAAGACAGTTGCCACAATCTGAAGGGTCACATAAATGGTACAGACGACAGGTAAAGAACAAGAGATTGTGCTGCAAAGCAAAGGTCACATGGGCTGCAGAGCAGAACAAATACATCATAATGCTCTCGAGGGATAAAAGAGCAGACTGCCATCAACACTTGTAGCATCCACAGAGTGGATGTTGTGTCTTTGCATTGGACTGGAGCTTTATAGGTAGCTGAATGAAACTGGGGATGGCCACAACAGTGACACTTGCTCCTTAACAGAACAGAGCATAATGGATGAAAATGGCAGGCGAAATCAATGTTGAAGAGGCAGTAATCCAAACTTTCAGCAATTTAAACACAGTACAGAGATGTGTTAGTTGATGTTTAGATGAAGGTAATATAATGAGGTAGGTGTACAACTAGTTATACTGAGTGTGTAAGAGGAATTGCACATTTACTTCAGGACATCCCAGCTAAAACAAAATGACAACTAGAGATGTTCGACATTGGCGTACCAATATTGTCAGACAAAAATGACATCTAAATGTAATATCAGGAAAGATCTGTATTGGTTTTTACTCATTAAATGACAACTTTTACGGTAAAGCGGTAACGTTTTTGATATTTTGTTTGGCACAACTTGTGAAGAAACAGAAATTCGTCCTGTGTAGTCGGTGTTTGTCAGGATGATCTCAGGGAAAATAAGATTCGGCAGATGTTGGAGACTAAATAAATCTGACTTTTTCCATGGTCTTACCATATTTTGCAAAAAATATGCAGAGATTATGTTTAAAGCCAATTACACTTTGAAAGTAAAGACGCCCTAATGAAAACAGTTAATGGTTTAATGCAGTGGTTCTCAAGCTGGGGTCTGTGACCCCTAAGGGGGTCGCCACAATGTCGTCTTCGCTGAGGTTGTGAGTTTACCAAGATTATATTTGGGAAAGTTACCAAAAATACCAATAACACACACAATAGTATAATGAAAACATTGTATAATAGTTATAACTTTGTATGACAATAGTTTGTAATGAATCGCCGTGAGAGTGTGTGTGTGTGTGTGTGTGTGTGTGTGTGTGGGTGGGTGGGTGGGTGGGTGGCTCGTCTTTGACACATGCAAAGGGGTCCTCAAGGAAAAAAATTGGAAGCCTCTAGTTTAAAGGAATGGTAAAACATGTAAATGGTAAAAATTGTGAAGAAAAAAACCCCGCTAAAAGGCCTGTATTTGTATAGCACCTGCTTAGGGTTCTACAACCCCCCAAGGCACTTCACAACACAATCAGCCATTCATCCATTCACACTCACATTCACACACTGGTGATGATGAGCTATGTAGCCACAGCTGCCACTGGCGCCAGCAGTTCCTCCAACCCAAGAGATGCCACAGGGAGCCTAAGTCACACCCATCTACTTCCAGACCATGGGTCCCAGGAAGAACGAATAAATGAATGGAAGTCAATGGGGCTAAAAATGCTATTTCTATTCCCGTTTGTTATATGCCATGGATTTCACATATGATGTCTGTGAATTTTAAAATGCATTTTGATGCCAAGTGAACTTCAAATCCTTCCTTCAGGAGGAAAGAACCACCATAAATCTGGCCAATTGGTAAGTAGCAGCTACGCTAGAGGACAGGAGATTATGTGGTATTGTCATATATGCAACGTACCATCATCTGATTTGTAGTCATGCCAATTAAAAACTTTTGCAAGCTGATAAATCTCAGTAAGTATGTGACTGACATGGTTGAAACAAACATCACAACTTTTCATTTAAATTGACGCTTAACATATGTGCGATCCAGGAAAAGCAGATTAGAAAATAGCTCTTTTAGCCCCGTTGACCTGCATTCATTTTTTTGTTCTTCCGGGGACCCATGAGCCGACCGGAAAGGGAGGAGACTTAGGCTTCCTATAACTTGGCAAGTTGGTATGGAAATGGACGAGGCTAAACAGACATTTATCCAAAAGTTTATTTCCTTCATCTGTGTTTATGGCCAACATTGTCCTAAAGATGATGGAAGATTTAATCTTTGGGAAATAAACAAATATAACCTTTCAGTTATACGCTATGGGAAAATGATAACATCTCAGGACACAAGTAGGACGACATAGGACTGCGTGCCTGGAGTCGTAACAACATGAACAGACTGGGCCCTCGCAGGGACAGCAGGGAGAAGGAACCAGCAAAAGCAGATGATCTGATTGTGTTGCAGCCTGCATGCATGCACATGGTTCAGAAATGTGACTTATTAAGATGAACATATCAATTAAGGTTTACTAAAATAAGACAAAAATGAAACTACACACAAGTTATAAACCTACATGGCGATTTCTTTATGAAAGGAAAAATAATGTATTTAACTGCTCCATCCATTTTTCTTGACAAGCATCCAGAAAAAAAGTGAGTTGAGTTTCTGACAACCCAACTAAACAAAGATCCAGTCCATACCTGGTTGGTTTTGTTGCTTTGAAATGTTATTGCAAAGTTTTATCATTTGAAAGAATCAAGCAGAGACAGGTGCTAGTTCACAGTTGTTTCGTATCACACTAGCAATCCATTTGCACACACCGACTCTCACCAAACAGCAGCTGTGTTGCAAAAGAGCAGACGGGGAAAGGAACACAGAGAGAGAAAAGGAAGCTAGGGTTGAAGTTGGATTTCCTTTCTCAGCTTTCAGGAAGCATTTCAGAGAAAATCCACACTAGAAGACAGTTCCTTTACCAGAAATCTGCTTTTTAGTTTAGGAAATTACCAATATTGAAATTCAAAAGCTAATCTTTTGACATATTTCACTGGGTTGCACCAAGCCCCCACAATGCGGGTGAAAAATTGAGGCCAATGCGGAAGTGACAAAAATTGCAGTTCCACCCTCATCCACTAGGGGCTGGTGTCAGAAGCGAGCAAATCCTCATTGACTCCCATGTTAAAAATACCAATTTCACAGCAGAAATAAACATGTTTACAGCCTGGTACCAAAACATGTTTTTTGTTTAAATGATCTAGTTTACACTCATGACAACTCTGAGGGGGGTGAATTTTTTTCTCACCCTTCTGTTTAAGTGTATTAAAAGCCTAAAATTCTGTATAATTAATGAGCATCCGACCCACGTGACCACAGAGCTAGCTCCGTGGAAAGGCCTCAGTAGAGCCTCGGTCTGGCCTGGAAACTGTTCCGGGAGTTTGAGTCTCTGTGTGTGTGTATTCTTTTTTGGATATTTTTTGTGCAATTGTTGGGCAAAATGACTTGCTGTGGCATTAATTGCACTAATAGAGTGTCCAAGGAGTCTCCACTTCATTTTTTTCGGTAAGTAAAATTATATTTATGTATTTTAGGTCACTGCCGAGCTGAGCTTAGATTTTAACATGTACTGTTTAACCATGAAATTTAAATGTAATAGAGTAAAACCCAGTGCATTTAACATAATGCTGCACTTTAGAAAATGGGTTGAAATATAACATGTTGGTGGAGCTGGGTTCCGACTATCGGCTTGCGGAGCTCTTCTCCCCTCCCCGCAGCTCGGCGCATCTCTGTCTGATCGTGGCTCCTGACTGCTGTGCAGGCTGCCGGCTTGTGGTAGCCTGGCAAGCCAGACTAAATAAATGTATTATTTAGTCTGGCCACACTCCATTGATGGCTCTCGGTTGTGGGGCGGGTTCTACCATTGTCTTTCAAATGATCTCCGCATTCCACTGGACAATGAATGTGACATACTCTTGTTTCACTCTGTTGCATCATCCCACCCACCAGGCATATAGAGTGCCCTGATTGGCCCACAAAGCGGATAAAGCTCTGTGATTTGCTCACTAAGCAGATAGAGCACTATGATTGGCCCACCATTATGGACCAATCACAGCTCTTTATGTGTTTGAAACCCCTCTAGAGAGCTTTGATTGGCTAGCCAGAGTCCTGGTAAGAGCTGTGGCGGTTCCAATGGAGCGTGCCTAGACCAAACTTTGCAAAGCAAGAATTTGGTCTAGTTCACTAGGCTAGGCTTGTGGAGCTCTGGGATGGAAACCTTTCCACCTGGTTCTGCCCAGCGGCAGCTCTGCGCATCTCAGATCGCAGCGGCGCATGTCTGCTGTGCGGCTGCCGGCTTGTGGAGGTCTCGGAGACCTCTGTGTTCCACCCGGTTTTACCCAGCGGTCAGCCCGGCGTATCTCTGACTCAGAAGCTCTGGTGTTGTGCACAGTTAGCTCCGGTTGTAGCTAGGTTGCTACCGCCGTTAGCTTAGCTCCCACCTTCGCATTAGCTTTGGGTTAGCTTCAGGTTAGATTGTAGCTAGTTCGACCGGGTGTCGTCAGTTGATCCCAGCCTTACAACCCCACCCTCAGCTCCTCCTCTCTTCCCTTTTGTGGAATTGTCTGGGCTTGACGGAACCTGTGACACGGTCAAAATGGCAGTGGTGTCCACCTCCCATTTTAGCACAAAAACGTGTTATTGGAGCCTGTGGAAACCCATTGTCCAATATTTATATGTTGATGGGTTGCACCCATTGGTGGCTAGTTGGAGACAATATTTTGGAACTGGAACATGACACTTTTGCAAGAAGTTTTCCAAGCAGCCAGGTCACGTGGAGCTGATTCACCCTAGTTTATTTCACGATTTGGCCCCTCCTATTGTTGTCATTTCTTACACTTCAACTCATAGGAACTAAACTGAATCCTTCTGCACATTTGTGGTGACAGAGTATTTTGAAAGGAAAATTTTCTTACAATCTTTTTAACACATCTTCAACCCCAGTGGCAGAAGTGCGAGTGCCAGTCATCTCAGATATGTTGGTAGTTCCTTCACAAATGCTGTTTGTCACCAAGACTCTCAGTCCAGTGCGATCCTGACTTTATTAAAGGTCAACTTCAACCATATTTTTCATACAGTTGCAGCGGTCTCTAGCAGGAATGAATGCTTTTTAAGTCATAATCTGAGGGGGAAAAAAATCTTCGGACAGAAAAATCCACTGGAGAAAGTAGTTTCAGACGGCGGGATTTTGAGTTATTTTCTGATATTTAAACAGGTTGGATAACAGCAACGCAACTACCACTGACTCTGGGGAATCTCCTGGAGGAGTTCTGCTGTGTGGTGAAGTTGCTAATGCTAATGGTTAGTAGGGCTGTGGCGAAGCCTCGATGACGTCGACGGCTCGATTCTAAAAATTCGTCGACGTCAGATCCGGTAGTCGACGCACCGCGCCCACTTGTTGCATCCCCAGGAGTTTGTAAATAGAGGTGGAATCTGCCTGTTTTTCCTCTAGTTCGCCCTCTTCTCCACCTTTACTAACATCTCCGCCAAATACCAAAGACCCGGAACAATGTCCGTCCGCTACTAGGTTCCTTTCGTGTTTTGCCCGCCTTCGTCTCCCGGCAACGGACAACAACTTCCGGGGTCAAATGCGCTGCTCCGTCTCTCGCAGATGCAGAAAATCACCGGGAGTGTTTCTCCCTTCATAAAAGAGCTTCTTTCAGACATTAGGAGAGCTGTTTTGGTGGTAGCAGTCTCTCCTCCGTGCTGCTCTGTTTGCTGCTGGGTGTTTTTGTTTTATTTAAACTTGGTAACTTGAACTTAACGTTGGTAAAGCTACTGTTAGCATCTTCACTAACAGCTTCTTGCGTTTGGATAAGCTGTTACGTTTTGGTTTAGAGTTCATCTTTTTTGTGGTGCAGATCTCCCTTTTATCACATTTAGAGTGTTGTGGGTTTTTGGTTTAGTTTAAAATATCACCTTGAGTTTGGTTTAACCGCCCAGTTTAGAGTTTGGACCTTTGGAGATCCTTATTTAGGTCCAAAACCCTGTAATCTTTGCTCAGTGGGACATCCCTACTTATTTGTACTTGTTTTAATTCCCCACAGGCAGAATTAGTTTTATTACTCCCAACCTGTGGATGGAAAGATTTGTTTTTTTGTAGTTGTAAATAAACCTGATCATCATTTTAACTTTTAAATCCCACATTATTGTCACTTCCTTTTTGCACACGAGCCAAACTCCCCAGGAAGAGTCATAACACCACTCGCCTCACGCACATAAGTGACCAAAACAAAGCAGCATGGAGACACTCCATCTTCTACCACCTCTCAGGCAGCAGCCTGCACTCCCAAGTTCTATGTCACCAGAACATAACCAACCGCAACACAATAAAAGCAGTGTTATACAAAATGGGAGGCCTGTAGTGTTTATTCTCTTACAGTAACAATCAATCAATTTTTTTGAGGAATTTATTAGAGATTTTTTGGTTTTTATTAACTGTGCAATAGAAAAATAATCATTAGATTAATTGTATAAATAGTCATTAGAATAGTCGACTATTCGATAAAATAATCGTCAGAATAATCGTTTTAAAAATAATCGTTTACCCCCAGCCCTAACGGTTAGCTTCTATTAGTTGAGACATTCTCTGCTGTTTGCTGGACACCAAACCAACAACAGCCTTCCCTATCATGAGTCAAGATGGGTCAGCCCATATGACAGTGTGACGTAGATCTGTCAGGATTTTCTAATCCTAATGTTTTATCGTCTGTTTTCTATTAGAAGCTAATGTAGGAAATAGTAGGAGGACTACTTTCACCTTCATCCTGCATGAAAAACTCAGAATGACCGATTATAATCAGAAATAATCATTTAAAAAATGTTTTTTTTTTTCACTGAAGTTGACCTTTAAGCTTTATATTTGGACAAGTAATCTCTTTCTTTTTTATGGACAGTCTAACGTCACTATTTCTTGAACAGGCCAGATCACCTATGACTGATGTCCTACAGATTACAAAACCACTTCCTGTGCAGTCAGTTTCACACAAACCAAAACTACATTTAAGGTCAGGTTAACACTTATACGTTATTCAGTTCTAATCAATGTTGATGTTTTAGGGTCATCACCCTGCTGAAACACTCAAGTGTGTTCATGTTACCAACGTCTAGTCAAGAGTACTGACTCTGTGATTAAAAACATTTAGTCATTCACTATTATAATGTTATCCACTGTAGGCAATGGTACAGCAAAACAAATGCTTGGTTTTAAGCCACAATTTTAGTTTTTTTCTTTTTTGCCAAGTATCTGCCTCTCTCACACTCACATTTTCTGAGTGTAATAAGAACAAACACAGGCATTGTAAAAATAGGACAAGCAACAAGTTCAGCTCGTTTTACCAAAGACAACAACAGGGCTCATTAACCACATGTGCAACAAAATCTGACAGTAATAGAACAATATGCTGATAAAAGCCCCTCACAAATACTCTCAGAAAGCCTTGTAATGCTGTGAAGCTGTGAAGCTGAGGACTGAAGCTTTAAACCACAAAACTGGCATGTTTCAAACTGTATGTAATGTCCGTTTTAGAAAACGATTTAAAACAAACAAAAGACTATTTATTGCCGAAATGTACTGACTGGCAAAAAATGTGTGAAGATAAAAATGTAGTTTACTTTTGTTGCATTTGCCTTTCTCCAACAGATTTTATAATAATAATGAACAATAACGGTGATATTTATTGGGAAACATTTCACTGCAATTGACCCATCCAAGAGAAGCAGAGGCTGCTATTTTCACACTTGGAGAGCAACTTTCAGGGTTGTGTACCTCGCCTAAGGACACGTGACCTGCCGGGGCCTGGGGTCAAACTCCTATACTTCCAATCAGTGTACAATAGAGGTGAAGTTTCATTACTTGAGAAGTAACTTTCTAGCTTATTTGCTGCTTGTAATGTTTGTCAATCAACAGCTTCCGTACTGCCACATGCTAGCAAGTGATGTCATCACATTCACAGCTAACTACATCACAGACACCTGGGGGATATGTAATTTACAGAACAAAGCAAATAATCCTTTAGTTGGCATTCTCTGTTACTAAGAGTTTTGATTGTAAATCGATTCTGAATCGAATCTTCACCCAGAGAATCGGAATTGAATTGTAAGATTCACACCCCTAGTGGACAACCATTCTTACCCCTAATAAGTCACATCCACTTCATTGGTACATCAAAAATGGTTAAAGATAAATAAATCACTTCCTGTACAATACCTATATAAACTATGACCTTTGGTTTGACACACAGAATACTCCAGTAATGGCCAGATTTAATCATTTTGGAGACAATTCTGGATGCATATCTCAGGCTGTGTTGGGCCATCATTTCTTATTGGTGTGATTACGTTGGAATCTTAATCTAATCTCAATCTGGACTGATGTAAAAGGGTAAAAAGATGCAGCAACTTGCTGCTGCAAAATTGACAACAGATGAAATTCTCTTATGCTGGTGTTTTTTTGTTATTTCAGTGTTTGTGTTTTATGTGAGAATTATGAGCTGTGTAGATTCTTGCAGCCAAGTGGAGTCTGTATACATAAATACCCGTGAGTTCTACAATCATGATGCATCTTTTCTCAGATAACAAATGGAAAATTCAACATTGAATATGCCTTAATATATGTCTTAAATGTCTCTCTATATGCAAATAAGCACTTCTGGCTTCCACATACAAAATCATGCATTATACAACACACTGAATGTTGTCGTTTTGTTGTCAGAAATGCAATAGCAACATCATTTATTCATCTATTTTTTCTGCAACAATCAAAAATCTATACTTCAGAACATGAGTGTAGATTCAGATCTGACCAAGTTTCTGATTATTTTGAGAAATAAATAACTATTGTGATAAACATTTCAATAGGCTTTGTTGTGTAAAAGGCTCGATATTAGAGAAGAAAAAGGAGCCAGAAATAATAAGATGTGTTGTGTCGTAATGCTGTCAGCGCATCTCTGCAGAGTAAAGACATCAAACTGAATGTGAAATTCTTCATATCTACTCAGAATGTGTCTGAAGAGATATGATTTAAACCCTGTAAACCATAAACAGCTCACCTTCCAATAATAAAATAAGTCTTACTTTCAGCGATCAATTAACTATGTCTAAACAGTAATACTTAATACATGCTCATTTGGGCACGGAGGATCCATATTGAGCTGTTGTAGCATTAAAAGACGTTTTTGGGAGAAAAAAAATTGCTGCTGGTATTTAAAACTGTTAAGGTAAAAACACTAAAAGCTTCTACTACAAAATAGGACGATAAGATTTGGTTATTTATTCATAGATGTGAAATTTATTGTCACCTCAAACACAACGTAAATAAGCAGCATAAAGTTTCTCTTTTTATTTATTTATTTTTTTAATAGTTTATGTGTATTTAAAATAGGATTTACATTGAAGAAACAAGTATGTTTAGTAACTTAAGTGGAGTTCATGTACGTTGCCTGCAGGGTTGGGAATCAGAAACCGGTTCTTGTTGAGAACCGGCTCCACTGTTTCAACTCCTAGGCATCGTTCGCCACTTTTGCAAACGATTAACCCTTATCAATTCCAGTCGGCGCGAATGACGTCACCGTGCACAATGCGTAGCCTACGGAAGCAGGAAACACAGCTTCGAACGCTGGAAAGTTTGGTTATATTTTACAAGAAAGCATGAAAACAGGGTAGCTTGTAATAATTGCAAAATAGAGGAAGCATTACGAATATACAAAAGCGTTTGGGCAGCAGCAGCGGTGACGTTCGCACGTCCTCTCCTATTAGTACTGCAGGCAACTAATTAACCAACACTGCCTATCATATTAATGTCATTTACCTTATATATACACCTCCACACTAACAGACTCCAGCGACAAAGGTCGGACCGGTGGTGAGGTTTTTCCCACTCTACTACAGCTACAGCAACACTACACCGAACAAGATGTCTCTGCCTTCACAGTGAGCATAAACTGATACAGGTACAACTGATTATTTATAATAAAGAAACTATAATTGTACTATAGGAGCCATGCGCAATTACTTTCTTGCCACCTGTTTAACTACTCTGGAATTGATAAGGGCATTGATTACTGCCCCCATTCTAGATATAATCAATCTATCCTTAGTAAATGGGTATGTACCACAAGATTTTAAGGTTGCTGTAATCAAACCTTCACTTAAGAAGCCTTCTCTGGATCCAGATGACCCAATGAATTATAAACCAATATCTAACCTTCCATTTTTATCCAAAGTCCTGGAGAAAATAGTGGCCATCCAAGTATGTCAGCATTTAAACACTAATGATCTGTTTGAGGAATTTCAGTCTGGTTTTAGAGAGTATCACAGTACTGAAACTGCATTAGTGAGAGTTACAAATGATATTCTCATGGCCTCTGATAGGAATCTTGTGTCTGTTCTAGTCTTGTTAGATCTCAGTGCTGCCTTTGACACAGTTGATCACAATGTTATTTTAGAAAGACTTGAACATGTTGTAGGGATCAAAGGAACAGCACTAGGCTGGTTTAAATCCTACCTGTCTGACAGATTTCATTTTGTAAACGTACATGACAAATCTTCTTCATACTCCAGGGTTACTTGCGGAGTACCACAGGGTTCAGTGCTTGGACCATTTCTTTTTATTATATATATGCTCCCAATTGGTAAAATCATTAGACAGCATGGGTTAAACTTCCACTGTTATGCTGACGATACTCAGTTATATTTATCCATTAACCCTGATGAACCTAATCGGTTGGGTAGATTACAGGCTTGTCTTGAGGACATAAAAAATTGGATGACTCTAAACTTCTTGCTTTTAAATCAAGACAAGACGGAAGTTCTCATCTTTGGACCAGAAATCCAGAAAAGGAAATTGCTTAGTCAAACACCTGACCTGAATGGCATTACATTAATCTCCGAGAACAAAGCAATGAACCTTGGTGTTATCTTTGACCAGGACATGTCATTCAAATCCCAGGTTTCACAAGTTTGTCGGATTGCCTTTTTCCACCTTCGGAATATTGCTAAGATTAGAAGCATACTTTCCAGGAGTGATGCTGAAAAACTAGTTCATGCATTTATTACATCAAGACTGGATTACTGTAATTCATTACTCTCAGGAAGTCCACAGAATGTAGTTAAAAGTCTTCAGCTTGTCCAAAATGCTGCAGCTAGAGTTCTGATGAGAATTAAAAAGAGAGATCATATCTCTCCTGTCTTGGCTTCCCTACATTGGCTACCTGTTAAATTCAGAATAGATTTTAAGATCCTTATTCTCACATATAAAGCTCTTAATAATCAAGGTCCATCATACATCAGTAATCTGATTGTTCCATATGTTCCTAACCGAGCACTTCGCTCTCAGACTGCAGGTCTACTGGTGGTTCCAAGAATATCTAAACTTAGGATGGGAGGCAGATCTTTTAGTTATCAGGCTCCTCTCCTGTGGAACCAGCTCCCAGCTTTAGTCCGTGAGGCAGACACTTTGTCTACTTTTAAGAATAGGCTTAAAACATTTTTATTTGATAGGGCCTATGGTTAAAATCTGATGTTAGCCTAAATCAGGACAAGTGGGGGAGTAGAGGGAGGTGGAGTGTACAGTCGGTAAAGACAGCTCTCCCTTGCCCTGCCTCCAACATGCCTACATCTAAATAGGATGGATTATCCAGAGTTATCTCTGTAGTTATGCTGCTATAGGCTTAGACTGCTGGAGGACACACTGACCATTTTTCATACTCTACTGCTTTATTCTACAGTCTGCTCTTTAACTGTACTATTTTGTGCAATTTCAGCTGTTAACTTTATTTTCTCTGTAAGTGTTTTTTCTCCCCAGAAGAAGCTACAACGATGTTCTGCTGAGCTGTGGTGGCCTCATGGAGGGGGCCATCGACTAGCACACTGCTGCTAACCACTAATACATTCTCTCTCTCCTGATAATAACTTTTTGTTTTCATTGACTTTTGATGTGCTAATACTAGTTTATCCGTTTAATTATAGATCCACTAGGATAAATACAATAAAGTTTATCTTTCACCAAATACAATATTTACTAAGACATCACAATATAACTATAGACACATTACGTGTGTGTGTGTGTGTGTGTGTGTGTGTGTGTGTGTGTGTGTGTGTGTGTGTGTGTGTGTGTGTGTGTGTGTGTGTGTGTGTCTGCTCTGTCTGCTCTGTCTTCTCGATCCCCAGTGAGTCGTGGAGGATGGCTGCTTATACTGAGCCAGGATTCTCTGGAGGTTTCTTCCTGTTAAAAGGGAGTTTTCCTCTCCACTGTCGCTGCATGCTTGCTTAGTATGAGGATTGCTGTATAGTCACTGACACTAGTCAGTGACTTGATGCAATTTGCTGGGTTCCTTATATAGGAAACATTATTTCTGATTGGCTTAATGAACTGTGAATTGGAATGTTTATTATGTGAAGTGCCTTGAGACGACTCTTGTCGTGATTTGGCGCTATATAAATAAACTTGAATTGATAAGGAACTGGATTGATAGACAGAATCTACTATGCCATTGATATTGATAAAAACTTATCAATTCCCACCCCTCATTGCCAGGGTTAAATACACACTGATGTGTGCAACTTGAACAGCATCTAATTATTGGAAAATGGCGAGAATTAAGTTAATTGGTTTTTTAAATGACCTTATGACCTTAAAGTTTTTGAAATGTTTTTTTTTTTTCATAAATAACATTCAAAAAGGATCGACAACTATTTATCAAGCCCCTTTCAAAAGAACATGACGAATTTATAATTCCTTCAAAGTTTGGTATAAAGAAATGAGAGGTGGCTCCAAACTTTGAAAAGTCTTGTTCATCACAGAACCTTGACAGGTTTTGATCAATAAAATCTTTTGAAAATTCACTAGAAGCACTAGTGAACTTTAAACTAATGGTTTTAGATTTTTATTGTTAAGACTGAAGACAGAATAAGCAGAATATTTCTTTAGTAAAAACAGACTCATACAAAGTACGTCTTGTCAATCATAGTTTATGAATCACTGGTAGAATGAAGTGCTGTATTATGGGTGTAGACTTGGGATGCTCCAATCCAATCACAAGATTTTGAATAGATCAGAATCAGGTTGGAAAAAAATCGGGATTTAACCATATAAAACAACATTTCCAACGCAGAACATACTAGTCACCTCAAGACAGAGAAAATGTCTGTAATTTAGATGCATTTTAGAACAGACACAAAGCCAGCTGACACAAATAAAAGACATGTTAAGAAAAAGGAAATTGTCTACACACAGCAAAAATGCCAAGATAGCAGTTCACACTGGATGAGCGTCTGTGGTTGCAAACAAGTTTTGCAGTCTCCTTGCGTCGTGGCCTGATCTGCTTTCTCTTCCCAACTGAACAGATGCAGGAGCTCTAAAGGTGTTTTGTAGAAAGAAGTGACCCTGCTGCTGACGTCATGTCTCATGCCATCCCTGTTGCTCAAAACAGCCGCACACTGAGTAAATTATTTGAAATATGAGCAACAAGGCTACTTTTACACATATTCTTAATATTAGCATGTTTGTTATTAAAGTACTTCCTAAACAAGTGATGTTTTATTGCAGATTAACTAAATAAAAGAAATACTAGGGGTGCAACGGATCATCACTGATCTGTGATCTCCACGGATCTCTCAACGGTTCGGCAAGCACGTGGAGGGCCGATGTGCCACCTGTTCAATCCAAACAAGAAAAGCACAGTGGTGTTCATGGCTAGGGAGTGGGAGAGGAGCTTGAGCGTCTGGGCTTCTCTGTAAAAGATATTACTGATATAAACTAGAAAAATGAACACACGCACACACGTGCCTCCAGCCTAAAAGTGCAGTGCTGCATGCAAACACCTCCGATTGCTGTTTTTAGGGAGGGGGGCTGGCTTACGCAGAATGCCTTGTGCAATTTTACATTAACACGGTGGGACCTGTAAATATTGGTGGAGACAAATCTGTAAAAGAGGAGGAAAGAAAACTTAACAGCACTTCAGAAAGGTGAGGAAATCTGTGACAGCAGGACACGCAGGGAGTAATCAGTCTATGGCAAGCTGTTTATACATTTAATCAGCAATCTGACTCCACTGTACCTCCAATTGTATACAGCA
Organism: Nothobranchius furzeri; assembly: GCF_043380555.1. NCBI lineage: Eukaryota > Metazoa > Chordata > Actinopteri > Cyprinodontiformes > Nothobranchiidae > Nothobranchius > Nothobranchius furzeri. The sequence goes on from NC_091749.1 coordinate 38,704,859, forward strand.
AGGTAGAAATTGAGCGGAGAAATTTTGCAATGAGTGTTCTACAAAATAAAGAGAGCAAAGTTATTTCCTTTTTTTGTTTTCTTCTGCCGATCTGAAGAATGATCCAGTCCATAACTGAAAACTGATACGATCTCAACCGTGAGTTTTTTAATTTGTTGCACGTCTAACAAATACAGAAAGAAAGAAACGAATTAATTTTTTTTTAAACGCTTAAAGGACAACTCTAGTGTGTTCTCCTTTTCTCTTAATGCATTTCTAAAGTATCAGCTTGGGACTCAATATCGGCAGATTCTTAAAATCAAATGACTCTGAATTGGATCTGGGGCAAAAAAAAAAAACGTGATCAGAACATCCATTTCATGGATTTGTCACAATACTTCTTATTTTCTTTTGTTTGTGATATTTTTGTGACTAAGCCTGATCACCAACCAATAACAGCCAGTAGATTAAAGCATCTTAACCATATATCTGTTTGAAAATATTTTTGCATGTTTCACTCGTTAAGTATCTTTACTTAAGTCTGGTAAAGCACTTGACTTATACAATCAAACCTTCCAAGGCCAGAACTTTTCTTTTTTTTCATGTTTTGTGCTTTTAAAAAAATTCATTCCAATTTATGTTTGCGAACCTATTTGAAACCCAACACCACATGACATTTTGACTCAGGGACAGTCATTTACCAAGTTATAAAAAAACACAAGCACATAGTGCTACGTTTAAAGCTATAAGACCTACAACTTTTTGCATTAATGTCTAATTATTTCATTTAATAGTGCTATTATTGCAAACATCCCTGACTCACAAACTTGTAGTGAAGTGATGTTAGAACAGCAAAGCTAGATATGATCATTAGGCAAACACACTGTTAGCAATAATTACTTCAGACTGAGAGTGACATCTTATGGCTACAATGGCAAATCTGCTAAACGAGCTTAAAACATTGTTTCCAGGCCTTTTAACATTCTAACAAACTACAGCTATTAATATACTGTGGAGATAAAAAAAATAAATGAAGTGGTTCTCATACATTTGTCTAAAAACCTCAGCAACAGCTTGGTCCGAAACCAAAGACTGGACCGTGTAGCTGTCTGTCTCACCGAACTGCTGAACTTCTGCATTCACCTGGGTCCTCCATTCATTACGTGCTTGCAACAGAACACCGCTGGTGTTAAATGTTTTCTGCTTAATAATATCAGAGGAGAAACAGCCGGCTGCTACCACTTCAACTTCAGGACAAATTAGTCCTAAAAAGAAAAACACCAGTTAAATTCACGGACCACAAAAGACTTTTGGACCTACAAAACAGACACTGGTGTTTGGCACTTGGTATCAGGCGTACGTGGCCTGGGGGTGATGGCCAACGGGAGGAATGAGAGTCATGTGACCGTGTTAGTGTTTAAAAGCTAGCTTGTTTGCAGATTTGCTATTGCAGCTTTAAGTAAAATTTTAAACCATATTTGGGGGAAATGTCTTTTTTTAGTATTTGTATCATGAATTAAATCATATTTCAGCATGTTTTCTATTTATATTTGGGCTAAGCATGCAGGAAAGACAATTGCCATGCTCCCATCAAACACTTCCCAGTCCCAAATGAAACCCAGTAACTTGTTTACATACCGACAGGAACTCACTCAGAAAACTGGAGGAAGCACCAGCATCACATAAGGATAAAAAGTTTTAAGACAGATCAATGAATATTTAATGAGGAAAACTGAGTGAATACTGTCTCACAGTGTGTGCTTTTTAATGTTTAATGTCGATCCAGATGCTGCTGCTCTTAAGTGAGATGAAACATGATGCTACAAGGCTATGGTAATAATACAGGAATGCATGCATGCTGGAACATCAACTGACACACAGCAGCATTTGCAACTCAATCTGAGAACAGAACACAATAGTCCCGCCTTTTGTTCATCCTCCACCAAAAAAAAAAGAAAGAAACAAATGAACTAATTACTTCCAAACCAAGTGACAGGTTTGACGTTACTCGTGTGTTGTTTGCCTTCTTTATAAAATCTGTAATTCTCAAAAATAGTTCCAATCCAAAGCAGCAAAGGCTTTGTGCATCTCATTTAGGTATAGATTATGTAAGGGTTCAAGGTATATTTTCCAAGACTTTTTTTTTCTTGATGATCTGTCAAAGTCCAGAAATCTAACCCCGGGTTTCCACGGGAGCCGTCTGCAGCACGTTACTGCAGCAGCACGTCTTGCTTGCGTGAGCTGCTGCTTGGCCCTTCCCACGAGACGTGAAGCAGCAGGGGAGCAGCCGTCACCGACCGAGCACGAAGTCACACGAGTGACTTTGTCAGTAAACACAACAACAAGCAGGAGAAAACGACAACATGGTTTGTGTTTTATGTTCTGTCCGTTTTATAATCGCCAATACGGACCTGAAAAACAAAGGAGACCGCTAGCTAGGTGATAACTTCTCACGGGGACGCAAAGTTAGTAACGTTTTTTAAAAGTAAAGCAACCGGAAGGCAGTAAGTTCTTTATTCTGAAAATCTCGGTAGATTCTCTCCATTTCCGCGTCCGATTTCCTGTCTTTCCTTCCCCAAAAATGTCGAACTTGACCCGTTTCAGAGGTGTCGTGCGTAGAAAATAGAACCGGCGCGTAAAGGCCGCGACATGCTGCTCCTGAGACGCGGCCGACTCGCGCTGCTGACGCCTCCAGTGGAAAAGGTTCTGTTGACCACAGCGGTTCCTATCAGCAGCTATGACGTGCTGCTGCAGTAACGTGCTGCTGACGGCTCCCGTGGAAAGCTGGGGTAAGACTGTGCTCAGGGTGCTGCAGAAGACAATTGGATGTAGGAAGTGCATGGAGGAAAACAATTAAAGTCTTTCTATTTCAAAAAAGACGAAGTCAGCTACTCTGGAATATCTGTTAACAAAAATATGTATCCTCATATGTATTTAGTGAAAATCCTGTAAAACACGTTTTCGTGTGGGAATACTTTCTTCCTCTGGGTCATTACCCTTTGGAACAGCACACCTGTCAGTCAGTGGGCACCCTCATTTTGCCCTCCCAAGAAGACACCTGTATGACCAACTGTCTGTTTGCCATTTAGATCAAGCTCTATTATTAAACACCTTGACGGTGGGGAGTTAGAGTGCAGTGGTGTGTAGGTGGGTCTCCTGTGCCTTGAGAGCAGCGGCAAAGAGTTGTGACAGGTAGATAACACCTGGATGAATAATTCAAGTTGGCATAACCGAGCTGAGGCGGTGACAAGAAAGAAAACACAAGACGTGAATAAATCATCAGTGATGGGACTAATAGACCAAACAGGGGAGGACAAAAGTGATAACATCTCCTGCTACCTCCTGCTCTGGCTTTAATCAGTCCAACAATCTCGTACATGAATATTGCAGGTCTTACCAGCCATACTGATGTATGAGGTTGTTACTGTGTGGTGTTTTATCACGCTGAGAAATCAGTCAGCATTCATTTAGTATGCTCAAGACCTCTGTCTAAACTTGAAACAGCGGGGAATTTTACGGCAAGGTTTAACGACTGTGCTTTACTGAAGAGCCGTGTCATTTCTACATCTAGAACCAGCACTTGTGGCCAAATCCCCGCAGTCGCACACGAGCCAGCGTGAATGGGAAGAGATAAGGAAGAGCAAAGGAGCAGGAGGGTTGTTATTTTGTAAGAATAAGATAAAAAAATCACATGGACAGCTGATTATAACCAGATCTTCTCAAGTCCAAATGGACATTAAAAAACACAAATACAGATATTTGAATGAAGTAAGAATCAAACCTGTTCGATGCGAGCCAAAAGTAAGAGCAACCCTGCTGAGCAATTCTGGTTTTGCATACTGGTCCTCATCTGCCAAGACCCAAAAACAGCCTTCAGACATTTCCTGGGGACGAATCTGAAAACACACAACCACATGTTTCATAATGATCATAAATCAAAGCACCCAAACAAAGTCATAGTATAAAGAGTGGAGACAAAAATAAATAAATATGGCTTTTGATTTCCAACTCATTGCACAGAAAAAAAAGTTTGAATCTGTTGAGAGCTTTAGATCAATAAACCCAAAATAAACTGAATAATATTTGTAGCTAAAGTACTGTAAGAAAAGATGAAAATGAGATCTGTGGATTAAATGTTTGGCAGCAAAAAGAAGGAAAGTCCTTCAGCTCAGTTGAATTATTCAGAGTCCGTTTGGGAACTCCCCCCCCCCCCCCCCCCCCCCCGCTGGTTCTTTGAAGAACCCAGCCTACCCTTTACATTTCAACCCTAAATAGACACCAAAGCTAAGACTCATTTTACAATGTACAACAGAGATGAAACTGTTTGAACCAAAGCACCAAAATGTCTCGTCATACTGCAATCCAGTAGGACACCCAAATAAGCGTATGGTGCTATTTAAGGTAAATATTATTGTAACCATGCAGACACTAGCTAATTTTCATATATCTTATTTTCATCAGTCACATAAAATGGGAAGATTTGGCTACTACAAAAGCAGAAAAGAGCAGCTATGAAATCCCAGGCCCAAAAGTTGGGTCAGTGAGAAAAAAGTGTTGTAGTTTTGTATTTTCCCCAGGAGCATCAATGTCGTTTACAGAAAGATTTTAAAAAATCTAGCAGGTTTTAGACGTTGCACCATGCTTTCAATAGACACCTTTTTTTTCTTCTTCTTTTTTACTTTCAGGGTTTGATGGACACTGCCTTAATGTCACTGGGAGAGGGAAAAATTATGATAAAAATCTTTTGCACAACTGTTGGTCGGATGAAATCAAGATGCAATTGTTGTGGCTCAGACGGAGCACAGCATGTTAGGAATGGATATGGCCAAGATCATCATAGTGCATGCATGTTTCTGACAGAGCAAAGTAGCAAAAGATGACATTTACAAATGTGTCAGGAATGCCTGCGAACACACAGGAATACAATCTGACGGGATCACGCTCCAGAAGAGTAGCAAAATGGAAATGTTCAAGCGTAGTAACAATCAAAAGCACACTGCCAAAATCATGCATGGGTTCACAACAGGAACAAGGAGAAAACTGTGACCTGTACAAATATGTTGGCTGATTTGAATCTAAAATAGAACTTTAGAGCAAGATTTTTCTCTTCAGCAACAAGATACTTGATGGGGGGGGGACAAAATTTGAATGACAGATCATTTTTTGAGAATTTTGAAAAGAACTGGAATGAGAAAAATGTATTTTTATATGAAAGGGGAAAGAAATTGGATTAAAAAAATCTAAAGTAAAAACAGCTTTGGTGAATTGTCGAGATGTTTCTTATTAAATTATTTCAATAAGAACCAATAACCTACTTGTAAACTAGGACTGGACCGTATAGAAAAAAGCCTTTAAAGAAGTTAAAATTTTAAAATTAAACAAGTTGGTTGGGTTGCCATACTTGGTTTCTAATCCAATTGGTTTTACACTGTAGGTTTTGAACCCATTTTGGGTGAAAATGCAAGAGAATATTAAACAAAAGCTCCTGTCATTGTTAAAACAGGACATAATACAACAGCTACTGAGAAAGTTTTGTATCAATGTTTCACAGAAGGTCCAGAACAGCTTGTATCAAGCCGGGCCATATGTCTCCTACAGTCAGACCACATGACAGGTCCTTTTTGTGGCGTTCTACGAGGTTCACTTGTAGTATCAAGCATATGTTATAGTTTGCTAAACACCTGCATTGGTATAAATCAGAGAGTAAATTATTAATCAAACTAAGAAGTACTGCCACTTGTGGTTATTCTCTAATACTGCCCTGCAGAGAATAACATCTGTAGAGATACCACTGAGGTCGCTTCGACATAAGCATCTGATCATCTGTTATTCTGAATTCTTATTGGCTTGGCACAAAAGTAAAAGAGATGTTGTTGAATTCTTAGAAAACATCTGGACTATTCAGGTGCTGCCAAAAAAAAAAACATCAGGAACAAAGTAGAGGAAAAGTGAAAAGTGGCCACAACAGTTTTTGTAAATCACAACTTAAAGGGATACTTTGCAACTTTTTCATGTTTTTAAATATTTTTCTTGAGTCAGTATGTGCTAAAATGACCCTTTACAGGGTAATGAAATGTCACTCAGACCTCACTGCCCTCTGTGGCCAGAATACAGCAATTGCAGCTTCAGAGTTGCCAGACCTGCTCATGGAGGGAGCTGTGGAGTGGAGCTGACATGATGGAGCTGCAGTCTGATTCCAGCAAGTTTCCAGCATGTTTTTTAGATCATGAACACCAGTGATTTGTTTTATTTAGTGATGAATCACTCCTGTAGAAACTAATGAAGGCTGAGGACACGTTTCAGCAATAAGATTAAGGTGTTAAAAAGAAGAAGGCACAGTGAGGAGTTTCACTTTTGCTTTAACCAGAGAATAGCAGACACTAGGGGGTGCTACAAGCAAGCAAAACTGCCAAATGTGCCTTTAAATTGGAAAATATATATATCTTATACCTAAATTCTTCTAAAAATACAAATGTTTTAAGTTGTCCAATTCTATTTAACTAAGTATAATGCTGAACAACATGCTGCAGAATTTTATTTTTAATCACCACGCTGTGTAGTCTTACCTTTGACCAGTTGAGGCGCTTTATGGACGTCTCAAGCTTGAATTCCTTCTTAGGCCTGAGGCCAAAAGGCAGTGTGTGGTGAGTGGGTGAGCCAAAAGCACCACAAAACCCTGGAGGAGGTGGAGGTGGAGCACCAAATGGAGGAGGTATTCCAGGTGGAGGTGGTGCAGGTGGACATCCAAGAGGAGGAGGGGGCGGGGGAGGGGGAGGAGGGGGAGCTGGCACCCCTGGTGCAAGAGCAGGGGTTGAAGGCCCAGATGAAGGTGAAGATGATGATGGAGCTCCACCCTTGGCTGAGAGTGGAGGCACAGCTCCAAACTGAACAGGCACAAACAAAACAAGAAAGCATGTGTATACAGGTTGTTGTTTAGAATGAACAGCAACAATTACAGATTTATTTAAGAAAATAACAACAATGATTTTCCTTTCAGGAAAACAACAATAATAGGCAGAGATCAAAGCTTTTTTACAGCATCATATTTGCCTATTTTAGAACCCAAAACTCATTATTTTTAAATCAAAGCCAAATTTTAGTCAACAAATCCCAAGGCCTAGCTTCAGGCTTCATGCCAATCCAACTTCCAAATCCCAAACTCTTAAAAACAAAATTTTTGAACCATGCTTGTTTTCATTAGTTCTTGGTTGTAGTCCCTTTGGAGGATTCAAGAAAAGAACAAAATAACACAGATGGCTTTGATTCATCTCAGCAAACCTCAAAGCATGCTGGGCAAGTTAAATAATTGTTATGTATTAAACGTAATATAGTTAAATAATAATTTAGCGATACAATAACCTCATAGAAAATTTAGTTGATTTGAATATTTCTGGGAACGTCATTTTAAATGCAATAAGACTTTTTAGACGGACATTTTACCCAGTAAACTCAATATTCTTATGTAGTGCCCAAACCAAAGTAACTGAAATTAAACAACCAGTCGGCTGCAGAACACATAGGTGAATCCTATTAAGTAAATACTATTATCTCATTAAAGGTGCACTATCTAAGAATGAAGTTAGAAAGACATCCTGTGGTCAAATTTGGGTACTGCAGCCAATTTCTCCTGTTGTCAATTTCCAGATCAGCACCAAAAGATTCTGGATGACAAATGAAGACGAGTCAAAAACAGTAAGTTGATAAGTGGATAAATACATTTTTATGTCTGGTCTGGTGTTAGCACTTGCGATTGTTTTATGGTAGGGAGAACCTACTACACTACGGTAATACGCCTCAGACATTAGAGGAACTGCGGTTGTTTGCTGTCTTGCTGTTATAGTTCTGAACGACTTCTTTAAGGAAGTAAAACGCCAACATTGTCGCATTATTCACGTCACACATACATTTCACTGTAATAATAGGTTGTTGGTCATTGAAAAAGTAGCTTGAGATATTTATATAGCCAACCATTTGCTTCTAATTAAACTTTAGCCTCTAACTCAACATTAGCCTCTAGCCTACTTCACTGAATATTAGAGTAAAACATAAAGATGCTGTGGCTTCTCAGGGGTACAATAAATAACTTGGGTTTCTCCAATTTACTGGTTATGGTTCTATAAACAACTCTGGAGCTTTTTGCCTGCTGTTGTTGAATAATAAATGCTGGCACTGCAGCGTTAGCTCAGCGTAGACTCAGCAACCTCACAGCGCTACAAAACCAGAACTACGTCCCTCTTTAGTTTTTTTTTTTATTAGAAAAACTGGCAACCCCCCAGCCGGGTGAGAATGAAACATATTTCATTGTAACCTCCCTTCCATCATGATTGAGACATTAGACTGTTTTGTGATTATTTCACTGTTGAATTCTTACATATTGCTCCTTTAAGTCCCCGTTCAGTTCACATCACACAAGCATATGTTTGCCCCTTAAGTATAAAATCTAATATTGTATCTGGACCTACAAGCTCTGTAAATTGTATCAGAGTGCAAATGGCTCATTGATCCATGTACTGTACAAGTTTTAGATTAAAGATGCACACTGAAGGTCAGCCATGGGTCTGTTCTCTTCCTCTGTCTCTATAGAGAGATTAAAAAAAATCTCTTCCACTAAATTCAGGAGCATGCATGCGTATGCTGGAGAGGATAAGACTGAAAAGAATTGGATGGGCAGAGAAGCAGGAACAAAGTGTGCATGTCTGTGTACCTTCACTGGCCAAACATACCATCACCATCTGAACCAAAGTACTATTTGAGTATTCACTCTGTGTTTGTGCTCTGAAATTGAAAAATTATCATGAGAAAAAAGGGAAGTTCTCTTCCCCTCTCCAAGTGTGTAGTTATCTTGCAGTGCCAGGGTGTGGGAGTAACTCTCTGGAGTAATTTGAGGGGGTGGGAGGGGGCTGAGGCTGAAGGGGTTGTCAGAATAAATTGCTTTTAGAACAATTTCCTCTTATGGGATAGAGATCAGAGAATTAGAAATGGCCAACATGGAGGACCGGTCAGTGTTCTCATTAGACTTAGTGTCAGCTAGCCAGCAGAGCAGCTTCCATGTCAAACCAAACTGCAGGGTCCAGTGGATAAAACCCTCACCACCATTCCCATACCGCACCCCTAAAGACAAGAACATCTCATAATGAAAAAAAAAGGGGGGGTGGGTGGGTTTGAATTGCAATGCTATGCTAGATTTACAGGGCTTTGTAGAGTGATTACATCAAGAACTTCTCACATCCTGGAAAAGAATAAGACCGTGAAACCGTGACATATTGAGCACATTTTATACCTGGGACCTGAAGGCCTGCAACTCTGCTTGGAGTTCAGATATTTGTTCTTCACACTTCACCAGCTGAGCTTGTGCCTCCTGCCTGCTTAAGAATTCCTCATCAAACTAAAATAAAAGAACAGATTGATGACACGAATACATTAAATGCTTAATCATGCAGGTTAGATTTAGTCCAGTAAGAATTGCATTCCATTCAAATACATTTACAGTGCACATAAAACCAACATTGTTAATTATTTAGTACCACTTTTCCTGTTAATACTTGCCTTCTGTGCCAGATCTAAAGCTCTTTGTTCATATTCATCCACCCGAGCTTTGTCCACACACACCTCTGAAAACAAATCATTGTTGTGAATAAGTTATTAAAGCTTTTCTGATTGTATTATTTTAATATTCATGTCATCAAACAACAAGAGTGTTAAACTTGCCTAAAAGGTGGCCGAAGTCGACATCTAGGCGCTTACGGTAAGTGAAGTCGGGGTCGGTGCCACTGCGGTGCAGCACGATTTGAGAAACACACTCATCAATGATCTTGAAGTACTGGGGCCTGGGAGTGAAGATGAGATAAACACGTCATTCAGTGTGAAAAACAATACATGCATCTAAAAATAAAAATAAAAAAGCGTATGGCCCTGTTGTAGTAAAAACAATAATATGTTTAAGTGAAGCTATGATCCTGACCGTGAGACTCTCTTTTATTGAACTGAACTGAAATGTAAAGAAACTTATTTAATATCACTCACTTTTAAGTCACAATTGCATTTAAAACTGTCAACACCGGTGACTGGTAATGCATAAGATGCTCAAAGCCAGGGCTCGGATTACACACGGGCTTCTGAGGTAGCCCCATGAGAATTGTTTTAGGCCAGGTCTCCTCTGGCTCCCCCATGATTTAAACTCTGCTCATCAGTTACATGTTAGTATATAATGACTTTAAACTATATATGGACACGTATTCTTTGTCCCAAGTTAACCAAATGCTCTAGGGCAGGGGTCCTCAACTAAATTTGTTCAAGGTTTTTTTTCCAGCAAACACCATGAGAGCCAGATGCTCTTCTAAAATTAAGTTAAAGTACAATTGTATCTTAATTTATTAATATTTTAAACAGCTTTGTTTTCCATCTAAACTGTTTTAATTGTAGTTTTGATTGCGCCAATGGATAGATGGTACTAATTTGACTAATCATTTTATGGTAAAGTAAATTGAGGAATGCAGTCACTGTCGAATATTTAATATTCTTACTAAAAACAGTTATATTTTATTTTAACTGCAGATGGCATGCAGTGCCAGGAATAACAGCGATAATAAAAGTTGGACATAAACTATTCAGTTCAGTTTATTTCTATAGCGCCAAATAACGACAAGAGTCGTCTCAAGGCACTTCACAAAAAAATAACATTCCAATTGAATTTAGTTCATCATGTCAATTAATTAAAAGTTTCCCAAATAAGGAACCCAGCAACTTGCATCAAATCACTGACTTGTTATGTCAGAGTCTTTAGAGCCATCCCCATGCTAAGCAAGCAACCGCAATCTGCTAGACTCTGCACAACGCCGTGAGTCCCAATTCTAACACAAAGCTAAGACTAGATATAAGACAGAAAAAACCCTCCATGCTCAGGGATGAGCTAACGGAGAGTATTGCCATATCGAAGACAGAAACATTTGATTTAATTCCAGCGCATCACTTATCAAGAACTTTGTCATTATTTGAGGACTGTGGATTCCTTGGTCAAAGTGGACTATGAAATGTTACGATGCACAGTTCATTGAAACTAGCCCACTCAGTGATACGTCTGACGTACAAGTGGTGAAAATAAAAGCAAAAATTTTAAAACTTTAGAACACATAAGAAAAAAATGCTTGTCATGTTATCACATATGTATGATGATGATCTCCTGATGGTGTTCTAACTTATGAATCTGCTAATTCCTCTGGCAGGATTCATTTATCATGACTTGAAACAACGTTCTCCATTAAAACCTGGTCGAATGAATGTGTTGATATTACCCTCTAAAGACTGGCTTGGGAAAACCTTAAGCTCATCCTCGAGGCAAAATTAGTCCCTCGTTGGAAATGGAAAGTAACAAATTGGCAATTCTGTCAGTAAAACGATTTGCCATCATGACCAAAACCCTAAAAGCCTAAATAACAAGGCTGCATGTCACTGACAAAAGAGGCACAACATAATCCTTGTGTTAAGGGTGTACAAATAGTGTGGTTAGTCCTGGTATTATAATGGAGGAAAAAAAAACAACTAAGTGAGAACAACTGGCCCTCATTTAAATGCCATCACAGCCAATCTTACAGCACAGCTGCAGTCATTAGCCTGAATTTCAGGGATTTTCAATCATCTCTGGATTTGTGAGTCAATTCAAACCTACAAGCAGTTGTTTGCATACGTTAGGGGTGTAACAGTACGCTAAAATCGTATTCGGTTCAGTGTTTGAAGGGCTCGGTTCGATTATTTTTCGGTATATTATTATTATATTTATTTATTTAATCTAAAGTGGCTCTATAGTGAGTACAACCAGGTGTCACCACAGGCTGCTGATCTAACATGATGCATGATTATTTCACAGCTTATTTGCACAGCTATGAGTGTCATACAGACATGTGTTGTGTTTGACTGTTGATGCTCCATGTTTTTACTTCTGCAGCGAGCCTTAAATCCTCACCTCACACCGCCCAGAGTTTCTTCTTTAAAACTCGTATGAAATAACGAGCTTCCTACGTGCCGTATTTTTCATTGTAGGATGAAAACTTTACATCAACTGTCCCGGGGGAAAGTTCAGCAGATCGGTTTGTTTACATTTTTGCTACTGCGTGCCTGCACAGTGTGAGAGAATGGAGGGAGGGGCGAAGCGACGCTCCATTCAGTGTCTCTACAGGTTCCACAGTAGCAGTGACAGCCAGCTGGTTTGATCCGCTCTGAAAGGCGTTGATCAGAATTTGCAGATCACATTTTTTAAACTGAAATCGGGCGCGTGCAGCCATCATGCGTCACTCAATATGTGGGGCAGCAGTAGCTCAACAGGTTGAGTGGGTTGTTCAGTAATCGGAAGGTTGCAGGTTCGATCCCGGCTCCGGACAGAGAATTCTGCTGTGTGTCCTTGGGCAAGACACTTAACCCACCTTGCCTGCTGGTGATGGTCGGAGGGACCGGTGGTGCCTGTGCTCGGCAGCCTCGCCTCTGTCAGTGTGCCCCAGGGCAGCTGTGGCTACATTGTAGCACATCACGATCGGTGTGTGAATGTGTGTGTGAATGGATGAATGATGCACTGTAGTGTAAAGCGCTTTGGAGTCCTTACTCTGAGAGGTGCTATACCAGTGCGGTTCATTTATCATTTATCATTTATCAATACAGCGTTCGTGTGGAAACTAGCCAAAAACTTTTATCCGCTGCACTTAAATTACGCAAATAATTATTCTTTATTTAAATGAAACCGAAACCGAAATGTTACGCAAGTGGACCGAACCAAAACGGGCCGAACAGAAACGAATCAACACTCCCCTGTGTTCCGTTACATCCCCAGTTAATATAATAAACTAAAGCATCAGATTAAGTTGAGAGTCCAAATAGTGGAACTAGATCCAGCATGTGCAGAACACCTGAGTGGGTGATGACATGATGGTAGAAGACAGGAAAAATACAGAGAAAAGCCAATGCTTTAAATGTGAACTGTATAACATAAAAAAATAAATAAATAAAACTTCACATGTATCCGATTCATTGACCCTTTAAAGATTTAACCATCAGCATTCATACTGTAATGTCAAGAACATAAAGGATATGCCCCGTAGTGACTGGCTGCAAACCATCTGACAGCAGGTTGATTAGTGACTCTAAGGGCCAGAATAAACTTGCTGTTTCACCTCACGTTGGCACAGGCAGCAGGTCTTTGTTCACACACTTGCTGCTACAGGGCACTGCACTGCATGTAGTACTGGAGAGTACTACGGGGAGCCGGGTTTGTGGGTGCAACCAAAACTAACATGGTGTCGATAAAAGAGCTCACTAACTGGTTCATTTTGAGACCACGACAGAAAAAAAGACGGTAGCGGTATCGTAGATGGTGTGAAAGACCTCTAAACCAGAGACGGGGTCACTATGGTGTGTGTCTTGCCCATTTTGTCAACTCGACCTACTGGTTACATGTATATTACAGCGCTCAGACACGATGCATTGCATTAATTTCGGGGGGGGGACGACGCACAAACACTTCAAATTAACACGTAGCAGCCATTTTAAACATGCGTTCGTGTCGTTAAATGGCAAGGATACCACAACCCTAATGCTCTTTTTCCAACAGCACTACTCGGTCAAACACAGCTCACCTCAGTGTATTTGGTTGACCCTGCAAACTCTGACAAAAAGTTAAAAAAAAAAAAGTGGGATGGGTGGACCCTTGACACTTCTGATCTTTACTCGAGACCAAAATAGTGCGAGATGATCAGTAAACATTGTGTGGGGTGATCTGCATGTCACAAGAACACAGCACAACAATGGCAGCGATCTTGAACATTATGCTCAGTCTCTGGCTTTTTATCACTCTAGAAGAGAAATCGCAGCAAGCAGCGAGGCAGAAAGCTCTGGAACAATCAGGCTGACAGTCGTTAACGTTGCAGTTTCGGACCAGGTCAGCTTGCTAGGAACCACAATGAAGCAGGTACTGAAAAGTTAGGGGAAAATACCCCTTGTGTTGTTGGAAAAGGCTGAACCGCACTCATACGAGTCACGCTGAGTAGTGCTGTTGGAAAAGGGCGTGTTTGTGTCCGTCTGTCCCTGTGATGGACATTGTCTGTCTTTTTGTCCCCTGGTTTTCGCTTAATGGCCACTGGAAATAGGGCCCAGCTGCCTCCAAACCAAGTGAGGAATAAGGATTATAGAAGATGAGTGAGTGGGTGAGTGAGTTATTGGATGCCTAAAAACCCCATGAGTATAAAAATTATGGAAATACTCGTGAGCTGAACTGAACACAGGGGGCAGAGATGTGTTGAATTTCCTTCAGCTAATACCAGTGTTCTCACGGCACGATCTGTGGCAGTCAGAAACACCAGTGTTAGCATTTCATAATTATTCGATGAAAAATAATTAATGAGACAGAGCAGTGGGCTTGAAAAGTGTAGTTTTTTGGGTGGGAGAAAAACGGCTGGTGATACAGTTCATACACTTGAGATAAAAGCTCCTCTTTTTGATCATGCTAAGGTTTAGGTCACACCCAGCTGTGAGTGAACCAACATAAAATAGGCCTTTGAAAAGCACCACTAATAGGAGAAGAGAAATGCTCTAGAGCCTTGGCTGCTGTAGATGGCTGGAAGATGAAAGAGAGAGCATTCTCTTTGTTACCCAAAGTCATTGAGAGAGCTAAAAGCAGAAGGAGTCGGACCTCCAAAAAACCATATATCTTGACCAGATATCTTCAATCTTGGCAACGCTTGTGCTGTAAGATGCTAATTTTTTACCTGACCAAGTGATCATTGCGTACGAGCATCAGGTGCTGCAGGATGGAGAGGAAATAGGGCTCTGCACTGCTGTCCTTCACCAGGCTCTGCACAATGCTGAACACATCCCCCACATCAGTGCAAAGAGTCAAGGACTTGCAGATTAATGGAAACACGATTTTTTTTTTCATGTAAAAAATAATTCAACAGCTAGTGAAATAGCAAGAGATTAAAGAACCACACATTTGCATTTTCACTTATCACATTTTAAAAATTTGTGAATAATTGTCCATGAGAGCTTCCACCTTAATTTGCACGAACAGACACTGAATAAAACATGGATTAAACATGGCTGTTTAGGAATTTGGACAAAGGATATTCCAGTTCGTTCCTGATGTCCTCCAATCTGTGAGAGAACTCCATCATGTCCTCTTCTTTATGCTCCTCAAATACCTTCAGCTGAATGTCAAGGGCCTCATTCCTGATGGTCATCAATTGCTACGAAAGGATAAGTTTTGTTGTTGTTGTTGTGTTTAGAGAAGAAACATAAATGATTCAAAATGTTCAGTATGTGTGCAATACCTGGATGTACATTTGTATGCCTGCATCCTTTATTCTGTTTCTTTTTGGAAGCTCAATTTTCTACTTTTATTCATTTTTCTAATTGTTGAATGATACAATAATATCCTTCTGCCTGTGTGTATTTACCTGTAGTATATTTTTTCTTCTTTCTTTTTTGATATACTTGCTGTTTAACGATGCCAACGCAAGCTTAAAATGGCTGCCACGCATTACTTGCATTGATTTGAAGCAATGTTTGTGCGCGTCCCCAAAATTAAAGTGACACGTCCGAACGCTGAAATGCATGAGTAACCATTAGGTGAAGTTGGCAAAACGAGCGAGACACGCTCACCATGGTGACTCCGTCTCTGGTTTAGAGGTCTTTCACACCACCTACAAAACCGCTTCAGTCATGATCTCAAAATTAACCAGTTAGTGAGCTCCTCATTGACACCATGTTTGTTTGATTGCAGCCACGAATCTGGTTCTCTAGTGCACCCTAGTGGAACACACCACTACTACATGCAATGCAGTGGCGTGCAGCAGCAAGTATGAGAACAAAGACGCAGCCTGCACCAACACGACGTTAAACAGCAAGTATATTCCAGGCCTTAAAGTGACAATGTGTATTTTTACCATTAATCTCTGGATATAGCTAACAAAATGCTGTTGAAAGTGAATTAAATGATCTCAAGTTGTTAAAAAAATATTGGCAGCTTCATAAAATATAACCATAAAAATCGGGTCTAAAGTACATAAAGTACAGGTCTAGCGTCTTTGGCGGACGGCATATTAAAACGCCATTTTTCCTTCTCGCCAGCTCGAGGTCCAGCACTCGTCGATGACGTCACCCTAGATGATTGCCTGGATGTACGACTTACGGAATTAAGTTACCACGTTCTAAAATATTTAGGCAGTAAGCAACATGAATTTAATAACAAAACTGCTAAACTCTTATTTTGGCTGTAGTGTGATGAAAGCATCGGCTGGCGCAGGACCCCGAGCTGATCTGAAAACTACAGCGGCAGGACTATCAAAGTCTGAGGAATCACACCAAGATTGCATGCTTTCTGCTCCACAAGTAACATTTACCGTAATGTTTTTTTTAAACTAGCGACAGTCAACAGCAACATGGTGTAAAACTTCCCTGAAATGAATGTACTGCCCTCTAGCGCCAGGAAACTACACACTGCAACTTTAACAGGTGAATTTCCTCATCGTGGGATTAACAAAGTCTATTCTATTATGTTCTAAAACAGAAGTAAAAATGAAAATTATTTTACAAGAAATGCTCCAGACCATCAATGACAGTTGTACTAAAATCTTATATATATATATAAAAAAAAAAAAGAAACTAGTAGACTCGAGCACAATTCTTCACAATGATATGAAGGTCTGGGCACAAACCTTTCGCTTTAATTTATTATTTTTTTACTAGCAGCAACACCAACGTTGTTTACAAAAGATAAACATGTTAGCTAGATGGTATAAACCCAGTTGAAAGATTATTAGGCAAGACATTAGAAACTTTATTGGTTTCTGGCTGCTGCACAGACAGAGGACGTGCAAACTCTCCTCCCCGTTTCATAAATTATTTGCTGGAGCAATTCGACAATATTTCACTGAAGTGGACAACTCATTTAAATATTAATACAATGTGAGAATCGCTTTAGTGTGTGTGTGAGTGTGTGCTTTGGGTTATGTTTTGCTTACCGGCAATATCTCTTTGAGGCCACAGCGCATAAATTCATTTCTAATGTGCAGCCTGAAGTCCAGCTCATCAGGCGATGTTACCAGGGCATTGATAAGCTGCATGCACGCCACCTGCAACACCAAGGGTACAAAGGGAGGAAGGAGGGAGGGAGGGGGGTGGGGTGGGGGGGTAAGAACCAAAGGATGAGATGACGGATTTCTTCTTCCAGAAGTTGATGAAAAGAATGCTGGCATGCATTTTAAATGAGTTATGTCCCTTGGAAGCAGAGGACCATAACTAATGGATGCCTATTTTCTCCAGTCACCAACTAAGGGTGGTGATTTTAATATTAATGCAACGACTCCAGACCCATACGCACAAAATTAACTAACACTCAATTTAAGAGCAAACTCTCGCTTTAGGATGCAGTTTTTCACCCGGGGAACTGTGGCGTCCTGTGACTCTTCTACCAGACAAGGTAACAGAAAAATCAATTATTGATCAGAAAAAAGGAAATTTACTCATGTGTGAAGAAGGTGCAGCAACACTAAATATTCAGCAGCCCTAAGGATCATTGTCAGTTTGATAGAACTCACCTATTTTTCCCAGAGCATTCAGCCTTTGAAAACAATCTGTCTTCAAAGTGCAATTTTAACTTTGCAGTAAAAGTTGCATCACAAAATTCTTGTTGTTATTTTTAAATACTTTGAAACCATCAAACATCATGGTACGGTGGATGGACACATTGGGAATGGGTACTCGTCTTCAAAAAATAAGTGTTCTGTAAACACTAAACAATCAAAATTGAGATAAAGTCAGAATATAAAAAAAAAGACTAGGTCTCTATATTTCATATGGAATATCACAATATAGGTAGCATCATAGCATCTCATTAGGATGCCCCCTGGACGCCTCCCTGGTGAAGTTTTCCAGACATATCCAACCGGGAGGCGGCCTAAAGGGAGACCCAGGACAAGTCAGAAGGACTATGTCTCAGGGCTGGCCAGGGAACGCCTTCAGAGTCCCCTGGAAGAGTTGGCCCAAGTGGCTGGGGAGAGGGAAGGCTGGGCCTCTCAACTTGGGCTGCTGCCCTCGTGACCCAACTCTAGATAAGCTGAAGAGAATGGATGTATGGACGGACGGACGGACGATTGAACGAACGAAACGAACGGATGGAAAACAAACTTTTTCTAAATAAGTTTTAAATTGCTCTTTGGCTCTGCACCTTCTTATCTTTCAGACCTCTTAAAACAGTCCAGTCCCGTTCACTAAGGTCAACTGGTCAGATGTTGCAGGAGGTACCAATGGTAAACTGCAAATTCAGGGAGAAGAGAGCTTTTAGTGTCAGAACCGAGACTTTGGAATGCATTGCCCCTTCAGATAAGACGGGATCCCTCCCTTTCCATTTTCAAATCTTGCTTGAAGACCCATTTTTATTCTTTCGCTTTTAATATAGTATAGTATAGTATAGTATAGTATAGTATAGTATAGTATAGTATAGTATATTCTGTTTGTGTATAAATCGTCTTGTTTTATTGTGTGGCTTTTATTAGACAGCACTTTGTTAAAACTCATTGTAATTTGAAGTTGCTTTACAAATACAGTGGTAATGGTAATTGTGTACGTAGCAATTTAGTTAACTGTTACATTTTACAGCTTTGTTTTTAAAACAAATAATTGGCCAATAAAAATATAAAATATCAGAGAACTGTAGCATAATTCTTTTTGGGAATTCCCACCATCAATACATAAAATAAAAGTGTATGTTTTATGACTTGGACGGAAAAGTCATAAAATGAACTAAATAAATAATAAAACTTTGGTTATGACCTGGGCTTTATTTAGGGAATAGATTTTTAAATGGATAATAATTCCTTTTGCAGTACAGCAATACTCCATCTCTAATCACAACAAACCACACCAACTATAAAAATGATATATCCTGTATATTTAACACAAGTTTAAAATCATTTTTCAAATCAAGCTTGAATCTAGCTCTGGCTTAATATTTCTTGTGTCCTTTTCTCTTTTATCGCCTATTATGCTCTCCTTCCTCTTCATCACCTACTATTGATTCCTTAGACTTATTCCTCATGAAGTCTTCCTAGAGTTTTGCTCCAATCAAAAGTAGTTTCAGCAAACTAATCATAAAGTATGCCATCACAGCCACAAAATTAAGATTAATTTTGTTTAGTAAGACTTAAAAAAGAAATGATTACATAAAAATAAGGATCAAGAGATTTTTAACAGTCATTTTTAACATTGTACCAGCTAAACAGGTGTATTCATGTAATAAAGAATTATAAAATGCCACAGCTTAACAATTGGTTCAAAATGCAGATATTATACAACAAATTTAAATAATTTTAAAGTGACATGTCAGAAGGGAGTATCTACATCATTGTTTTCTGAACAAAGAGAAATGTGTTATGCTGCCCATCTAGTCAGTCTTGTTGATCATATTGTCTGGTTATTATCTAATTTTCCATGGGTGTTTCTTAGCTGTAGGGATAACGGCTGATAATAATGACAGGCTCTGCTGAAAATCTGGTGCTTGCTAAATGGATATTATTTCTGGCTATGAGAGTTTCAGCAATCATTAGAAACACATCATTTCATTTAGCCCTTGCAAGCTGTCCACTGATGTCTGTGTGTTGATGGTGATGATGATGATGATGATGTCAGACTGATGTCAACACAAGCACTGTAGATGAATTAGTGGGCAGGCTTATAGTTTCTGTCCCATCTGTGCTTAAACTGATCACTAAAGTGGTCATTTATACTTAGCGGAAGCATCTGGTGATGAAAAATTATAAGGATAGGAGGATTATTATTTCGTGTATAATTTTTACAGCCCTCAATTTGGGTTTAGGTTCTCAGGCTGGTGCTCATTAGTAACTAGAGAGAGCTGGCCAGTGCTATCAGTAAACAAGAGATCGACCTGTAAGGATTGTCATGTGACCTCTTGTTCACTATCAGACAACCTAAGGTTTTTTTCTTCCAGTTATGCTCTATGATTAGTTTTGTTAAAAAATACTTTCAAATAATCTCTCATGTTATCCTCACCCACCCTTTCCCCCCCAGTTATCGCATTTGTACCATAATGATTTGGGGGCTTATCCGGGATCTGAACATGGTGCTGCCAAAGCATTGCTGAAACATTCATAATCAGTGCAAGTTTGTTTTAATACTTGTTCGAAATCTAAACCTCAAGCACCATCCATATTCATGTCTTTCTCAATTTACACAAAAACATAATTATGACATCCAAGTACACATTCAAAACTTAAGTTCAACACAGTTTTATGGCTAACAACCAGCATCTGAAAAAGGTAAGGAGTGAAATGTCAAGATTACAATTACAAGATGCAACACGTGCATTCACTTACATAATGAGACTATTCTTATACCCTGTATATTGTTAGGATATTGCTTTAAATTTTTAAAACAGTCTTAAAAAACAGTCCTTGAATAAAATAGGCAAAGAAAACATGAAAAGCTGCCTCAAAAATATTAAAAGGCAAAGCACCTTTATTCATATTGCAAATTTCATCTATAGAGGCAATTCAATGTTTATAATAATCAAGTTTTGTCCCCAAATAGTTCAAAACAAAAGTGTTTTTTACTGACTTGTAGTTGAATGGAGCGATCTCGTAGACCTTGAACAATGGGACTGAACCTCTCAATGGACCGCCATTCTCCTGCTGTCGTAATGGCCTCCAGAACCTTCTCCAAACTAATTAGAAATATAAAACTCATGAGCAAACAGGTGGAAGGAAATGCATAAAAGCATTAATTTACAGCGGTTTCGACCATAATCTTTAGTTTTCTAACATGTAACCAAGGTTTTCCAGTGAGAGAATTACACCTTCAACTCAAAAAGGACTAACTACAAGCATATTTTCCAGGAAATATTCTTTGTAGTTTTGATTTGTAAAACTCAATTTGACATTGAAACAATTAAAAACACACTTAGTCTGTTGATTAAAACAGTTTTTCAGGTCATATCTGAACTAAAAGGTAACTAATTTCTTTTTTTTTTTTTTAATGCTTCCAATATTCCAGTGTAAAAACATTTGTATTTAGAAAGTAGAAAGAAAGATACGTACGTGTTCTCCTCGCCTACAATGCAGATGGCTGACAGTAGCTTTACGACTTCGGTCATCATGGCAGACTGACTGGGATCGATGGCTCTAGCCAGCAAAGCAAGACTTTTCTCCTCCCCCAAAATTCGATCCAAGCCATACTGCAAAATAAAGCATGACACAATGTATTTTTGACCAGTTTGCAACCACAATGTGTCATAAGGAACACCAACAAAATGTTTTACACTCATTTTTCCATACATCAAAATATGTTTGAACGATCAAACAACCAAAGTCATTTTTAAAGGAAAGCAGCAATTTCAGTTTTGGCTCCAACATTTCATCCAGCTATGCAGCGTTACTTTGAAGTCTGGCTCAGCATAATAATTAGGAAAATGCAACACCAACAGAATGGGTTGTTAAAGTGAAAGATAGTTATTTTACTAATTTAGCATAATAGAGTGTTGTGATTATTTTTCTTAAATTATATGTTATTTACCAAAAGCCAGTAGAACACAGAAGAAAACAGCAAACTCATAAATTAAGCATTACTACTAATTAAAAACATTTGCATTTAAAGCACTTTTTTTAACAGTTATGTGCAACCAACTGTTTCAGTATCAGTCAGACAAAAATCAACATCATTAAAATACAGCAGGCTCTGGTTAATTTGTTCATTTAAGAAAATATATTCTAGATGACATGTAAAAAATAAAAAAAATCAAGCTTTTGGCATAAATTTTCCATTGATCGCTTGCTTTTTAAAAGTGACACCAGTGTCAAAATAAGTCTTATTAACAGGGAATTGTAAAAATGTAATGCGTTACTGAAGCGTTAAGAATCTTGACAGCCAATAATGATTTTCTTGTCATTTCTTTTCCCGTATTTTCTTGGAAATATTGAATTATGCATTATGAAACTAAACACTAAGAATTTCAGCCCCTCATTTCACTAACTGAAATGAGCACAAATGTATTTACACAAATGTTTCCAAAAACCATCAATAAAGCCCTTTACATAAAGAAACCTTTGTCAGAGAAAGAGTTATGTTAAGAATAAACTTTATGCAAGACTCCTTAAATATGTATTTCTGGTGGCAAAATATTGTACACCTTTCTTGTCGGGATTAAAGGGAAAGTCAATGCCATCATTGTCATTAAGGACAAACCAGGAAACATCCCAACTGTCAGGTTCGTTGACAGATCTGAAGCGTGACTGAGAGATTCTGTTGCCCAGACGTGGAGTGACGGAAATAACCGGCGTGGTTATCTCCTGAAGGTTTGGTTAGAAGGTTTTGAGGGCTGGTAAGCCTGGAGACTCGATACAAAGTCTGGTGAGAACGATGACTGAGCAATGAATGAAACGCCGGCACTTCCTTAAGTAGTGTCGGCGTGATGACGTCAGCCGCCACGTTGGTGGCAGGAATGATTGGAATGCAATCAGCGGGAGGAGTTCATGACAGGACCCCCCCCCCCCCCTCTAGGGACGGCTCCCGAAGTCCCAGGACAGCGGGCCAGAAGTCAGTTAGCAGGGCAGGGTCGACAAACGAGCTCGTGGGCTCCCAAGAACGTTCCTCAGGCCCGTACCCCTCCCAGTCCACGAGGTACTGCCAACCGCGTCCCCGGCGGCGAGCGTCCAGAATCCTGCGGACCGTGTAGGTGTGATCCGCCTCAACCCCGCGGGGCGGAGGCACCCGGACCGGTGGAGGATGGAGAGGAGAGGAGATCACCGGCATAAGCTGGAAGACGTGAAAGACCGGGTGAATCTGGAGAGTTGCCGGGAGGCGCAGACGGCAGATGACTGGACTGATGACCTCGAGGACAGGGAACAGACACAGGAAGCGAGGAGTGAGCTTCCGGGAGCCAGCCGGCATCCTCAGGTTAGCGGAGGAGAGCCACACCTGGTCGCCAGACCGGAAGACGGGGCCAGGTCGGTGGCGGTGGCGATGCTGACGGGCATACTCCTTGTTGGCCCGGCTAATGGCCGCACGGGCCTGGATCCAGGCGAGCCGACAGCGGCGGACCAGCGTCTGGGCAGCAGGGACCTCCACCTCGGGCACCTGATGGTCAAACAGAGGAGGCTGATAACCGTAACAGGTCTCAAAGGGAGACAGACTCGTGGCAGAGGAGGTCTGGAGGTTGTGTGACAGCTCCGCCCACAGGAGAAAGCGGGGCCAGGTGGTAGGCTGGGACGAAGCGAAGCAGCGCAGGTAGCGTCCAAGCTGATGGTTAGCTCTCTCTGTCTGACCGTTTGTCTGCGGATGGTATCCAGAGGACAGACTGGTGGAAGCACCGACCAGGCAACAGAACGCTTTCCAGAAGCGTGAGACGAACTGGGGTCCTCGGTCGGAAACCACGCCCTGAGGGAAACCATGGAGCCGCACCACCTGTTCCAGGAGCAGTTCGGCCGTCTTCTTGGCTGTGGGGAGGCCGGCTAGGGCCACTAAGTGCACGGCCTTGGAGAAACGGTCCGTGATAGTCAATATGGTGTCCAGGTGGTCGACCGTCGGCAGTCCCGTGACAAAGTCCAGCCCGATGTGTGACCACGGCCGCTTGGGCACAGGGAGAGGCTGTAACTCTCCAGCGCCGGGTCGGTTGGAGGACTTGGAGCGAGCACACACATCACACGCAGCTGTGAACTCGGACGTCCTTCCTCATGGACGGCCACCAGAGAGCCCGACGGAGGAACTGGAGGGTACGGGCTTGTCCTTGATGTCCCGCGAGCCGTGAACAATGCCCCCACATGAGCGCCTCTTGTCGGCAGGAGGCGGGAACGTAGAGACGGTTCGGTGGAGTCTCCGGCTGCGCCGGATCGCCAGGAAGTGCTGCCCATATGGACCGCTCCAACGGCCATTGGAGGGAGGCCAGGAAGCGTTGAGTCGGTAGAATGGTCCGAGGCTCCGGGGGGACGGCATCTGGTGCGAAACGTCGAGAGAGAGCGTCCGCCTTGAGGTTCTTGGAGCCGGGCCGGTAGGAAATATGGAAGTGGTACGGCTCGAAAAAGAGGGCCCACCGAGCCTGACGAGGGTTGAGTTGG
Organism: Nothobranchius furzeri; assembly: GCF_043380555.1. Classification (NCBI taxonomy): domain Eukaryota; kingdom Metazoa; phylum Chordata; class Actinopteri; order Cyprinodontiformes; family Nothobranchiidae; genus Nothobranchius; species Nothobranchius furzeri. The sequence goes on from NC_091749.1 coordinate 38,728,939, forward strand.
TGGGCAGACTGTAGATGAATGAGATTCTGGTGGTCGGTCCAGATCAGAAAGGGATCGGTGGTCCCCAAGAGCCACTGCCTCCATTCCTCCAGAGCCCATTTTATAGCCAGCAGCTCTCTGTCGCCGACCCCGTAGTTCTGCTGTGTGGGGGAAAACTTCCGGGAGAAGTAGGCACATGGGTGGAGCTTAGAGTCTGGACCCCGTTGCGAGAGAACGGCTCCCGCTCCCACATCATAGGCGTCCACCTCCACGACAAAGGGCCGGGTCTGGTCCGGGTGGAGGAGGATGGGTTCCTTAGTGAAACGTCCGACCAGCTCATGGAAAGCACGGAGAGCCTCTGGAGTAAGGCGAAAAGGGCGAGGCTGATTGGTGGTTTTGGTGAGTGAGGTCAGTGGCGCTGCGAGGGAGCTGAAGTTGAGGATAAACCTCCGGTAAAAGTTTGAGAAACCCAGGAAGCTTTGCAGCTGCTTCAGGGTCGTGGGTAGAGGCCACTGAGCTACTGCCTGAACCTTCTGGGGGTCCATCTTCAGGCCCTGGGAGGAGATGGTAAAACCCAGGAAGGAGGTGGACTCCTGGTGAAACGCACACTTCTCCAGTTTGCAGTAAAGTCCATGGTCCAGGAGGCGGGACAGAACAGCTCGAACATGACGGATGTGCTCTTCGGCCGTGCGGGAGTAGATGAGGATGTCATCTAGATAAACAAAGACCCAGCGGCCCAACATGTCTCTCAGCACATCTGTAATGAACCGCTGGAAGACGGCAGGGCTGTTGCAGAGGCCAAAAGGCATCACCAAATATTCATAGTGGCCAGTGGGCATGATAAAAGCGGTCTTCCACTCCTCACCTTCCTTAATACGGATGAGGTTATAGGCGCTGAGCAGATCCAGTTTAGTAAACACTGAGGCTTGTGTGATGGCGTCCAGGGCGGTGCCCATGTGAGGGAGAGGGTGACGGTCCCTGATCGTTATTTTATTTAACCCTCGATAGTCTATACAGGGCCGGAGATCCCCCTCCTTCTTCTTTACAAAGAAAAACCCCGCGGCCCCGGGGGATGTTGAGGGACGGATGAATCCCTTCTGGAGGGCATCAGTTATATAATTGTCCATAGCCCGGGTCTCCGCTGGAGAGAGGGAGAACAGGCGACCCCGGGGGGGGGGGGGTGCCGGGCTGGAGCCTGATCTCCAGGTCGTAGGGTCGGTGAGGAGGTAACCTGGTAGTGGGTTCTTTAGCGAAGACCTGAGCGAGGTCGTGGTATTGAGGAGGGACGAGCGTTAGGTCTACGTCTGTGGGAGGGGCTGCTCAAGTCCGAGGTGCAGGGGAGCCCCGGTGGTTATGGGAACCCGTGCCCCAGGCCAGGACTTTACTGGTGGACCAGGAGATGTGAGGCTCGTGGCGGCAGAACCAGGAATGACCCAGGATGAGAGGCGTAGCCGGAGCCTGGATGACCAGGAAGTGGAGGGTCTCCCGGTGTTGGTCAATAGTCATGTGGAGACCCTGAGTTCGGTGGGTGAGAGGGTACGACATGATGGGCCGGCCGTCCACATAGGTCACGGGAATGGGTCGGTCGAGGGCGGTGAGGGGTATCTTGAGCCGAGTAACCAGTCCGTGATCGATAAAACACTCCGCAGCCCCAGTGTCTAAAAGTGCCTCCAGTCTGGTCGGGCCTTGGTCCAGGTGGAGGGAGACCGGGAGAGTGGTTCGGTGTGGAGCCGGAAAAGTGGAGACTCCGGACGGGACAGCTCCTACTCCGACCCGGAGGGACCTTTTCCCGGTCGTTTTGGGCACGTGCCACGGTGGTGACCCATCTCCCCACAGTAAGCGCATCTTCCCTCCTGGTAGCGCCGTGCCCGTTCCTCAGGGGGAAGATGTTCGAGCTGCATCGGCTCCTCCGTCGGTTGGTGAGCCGGCCGGCGGGGTGACGTCCTGGTGTGTACGGGGGCTGACATGGTGCTCGGCTGGTTCAGGATGCAGCGGTCCAGTTGGAGAGCCAGATCCACTGCCAGGTCCAGGGAGGTTGGGACCTCGTGCCCGATCATGCCCTCCCGGATTCTCGGTGACAGTCCCTCCAGGTAAACGGCCTTTAGGGCGGCGTCATCCCACCTCAACCGAGCTGCTGTCGTCCGGAAGCGAGAGGTGTACTGAGCCGCCGTCTGGGAGCCCTGGCGGAGCTGAAGCAGCCGAGTCTTGTCCGAGACCTCGCTGCTGGGGTGCACAAAAGTCTTTTTCATCTCCTTTACAAAAGTCTCATAGTCATTGCAGGCAGGAGATTTCTGATTGTAAAGAGCCGCCGCCCATTCACCTGCTCGACCTGTCAGCAGTGAGGTCAGCAGGGCGACACGAGAGCAGAATGTGGGGTAGCGTGCCGGCTACAGTCATTGCAGGCAGGAGATTTCTGATTGTAAAGAGCCGCGGCCCATTCACCTGCTCGACCTGTCAGCAGTGAGGTCAGCAGGGCGACACGAGAGCAGGATGTGGGGTAGCGTGCCGGCTGGCACTCAAAAGTCATGGCCAGGGTCGCCAACATGCCCTCCGGGGATCCCCTGGTTCCGTCCCACTTCTCTGGAAGGCTGAGGCCTGGTTCCATCCTGTCAGAAACAGCTGCGGTCTGACATTGCAGAGCGGTGGTCAGCTTGAGAACTAGCTCGGTGAGTGACTCGATCTTGGTGGCTTGGCGATCAGCTACGGCACGAAGCTGGTTCATTTCTGCCGTATGCTGATCCAAGGTTGCGCGCTGTTGAGCCACTTCGACACGCAGACACGCGAACTCCGCTGGGTCAACTTGGGGCTCAGTCATCCTGTCAGGTTCGTTGGCAGATCTGAAGCGTGACTGAGAGATTCTGTTGCCCAGGCGCGGAGTGACGGAGATAACCGGCGTGGTTATCTCCTGAAGGTTTGGTTAGAAGGTTTTGAGGGCTGGTAAGCCTGGAGACTCGATACAAAGTCTGGTGAGAATGATGACTGAGCAATGAATGAAACGCCGGCACTTCCTTAAGTAGTATCGGCGTGATGACGTCAGCCGCCACGTTGGTGGCAGGAATGATTGGAATGCAATCAGCGGGAGGAGTTCGTGACACTAACAGATGTTAAAATTCCAACAGTGATTATTAAGCAATGTAACCACTAAAGCAATATATCTGTGTAATCCCCCTTTTTTAGCCATTTCATCTGGAAAGTCCAAGTATACCTGAAAAACAGAAAAATGTTGTTTTCCCCATCCAATTTAAACTCCTCGTGATTTTTATCTTCAGAGGTACTCTTATTTTTACTTTTATTTTTTCCAAATTTGGGTACTGCTGCCCATTTTTCTAGCAAAAAGTGACTCTCGCTGAGTGTTGCCTGTTGTCTGGTTGCTGTCAGGTATCAGTGCCAGAAGACTCTGGATGACGAGCAAAGACAAGTCACACACAGTAGGTTAAATAAATAAATACATTGTCATATCTGGTGTTAGCACTCTTAGGTGTTTTACTGTAGGGAGCAATTACTACACTTAATACGTTAAAATTTCTCCAGCATTCGAGGAAGTGTGGTTGTTTGCCATCTTGCGGTTCTAGTTCTGAACGACTCCTTAAAGAGCAAGTCACCTCCAAATCAATTCTTTGTTGCTGATAAATTATATAAATGAGTGTCCAATCATGCTATAGACATGTGTAGCTAATAATTTAGCACTTTAGTGCATCTTAGTTAAAATTTTAATATTCTGCCTAAAACTGTCAGTGTTGCACAGTCATCAGATAAAACTCTGCATTACATTTCAATTTAAATCTGCCGCCGCTATTATCTAAGAGGTACACTATGACGTTATGATGTCACATTGCTGTTGTAAGCCTGTTTGTGTGTATTTGTTAGCGGCTCTGCCCTCTCAGTCTGCCAGGCAACAGCATTTGTTGCATTTTTCAAACATGAAGTGGGAGTGTAGTAAGTTTCTTGTAGGGGGTGACTTGCACGTTCATGTAACTGTACTTTAGAGTTGTTGGTGATGGAAAAAGTGTTTTTTACTGGTGAACTATATGCTTCTAGTTCACTGTTAGGATTGTTAGCACAGCGTTAGCCGCTTGCCTTCTTATAACCACAGGGTTACTCCTGTTTACTGGCTTGGTTCTTTTAACAACTCTGGAGCTTTTTGCCAGCCGGTGTCAAATCACAAATGCTGACACTGCAGCATTACCTCAGCAAAGACTCTGCAACCTCACAGGCTCACAGATTGTAAATGGTTACTACGTCCCTTCTATAGTTTTTTTTTAAGAGACAAACTGACAACCCCCGGCTGACTGAAAAGTAAATCTTCCAACATGATTGAGACAGACTGTTTTGAGATAATTTCACTGTAGAATTATACATATTGCTCCTTTAAGCTCTTTTAGTTTTCTAAAGATTGATCATTTACAGCATTATTGACTTTAAGTTGGGAAATGGGGCATGAAGTAGTAATCTCATCATGAAGTGATCTAAAAAAATTAATAAAACAACAACAAGCGAAAACATGCATGTGTGTAAACCGACACAGGACAGCAGAAAAAAGTGCTGCACTGGCAGCTGGCGGAGAACACCTGTCTTTTTGGCATTGTGGGTACCTCCTATCCCAGGATGCCTCTCCAACCCAAGAAAGGTCTGGGCTGACAGAAAGGCCTACGGGTAAATGCTGGTGTCTGGCACCTATTGAGACACGGGATTACATGAGACCTTACAGCACTAATTGTGCCAGAGGGGCTGTATCCCCGTCTCTGCTGGGGTTTTAGCACCATGTGGGTTTTTTTCCCAATAACAACTCATGAACTAACAGAAAGAATGAAAAAATGTGAAATTAAGTTCTCTCTACAACTCTTACACAAATAAAGGGATTACTCTGCTTATGTGGCTTTTTTCCCCCAAGATTTTAACTAGTTCTAATTTTGAAACCAGAAAATAAACAAAGTCTGAAGGTGAAAAAGGCACAAATCAACAGATTAAAAAAATTAATCATTTCTTTTTAACTTTTCTAACTTAATTTTTTAATTTGGGACCTTTGAAGGACTTATTTTAACTGTTAATTTGTTTGCAGCAGCCCACATCATGATCAACGCTCCAAATTCTTTGTTGTAAATTTCTTGGAGCAAACTGTTGCACAAAATTAAGAGTTTAAGAAACTAAGGGGTTTGACAATGTTTGCTAATAAGTCTTATTTTGGTTTTGTGAGGATGTGGTTCAGCTTCACTGATTAAAACAAAGATTTTTTACATGTGAAATCTCCAGTGACCAATTTCAAACAAACAACAGATGATGTGGAGAAAATTCATTTGCAATTTAGAAAACTGATCTTAGGGGTTCTCTTAACCATACACTACTACTACTACAACACTCCTCACCTCATCTCCCACTTGAATCAGAAAATTACAGATTTATCAACAAGCCCCCACTATTCAATAATGCATGTTATGTACAAAAAATAAATTAGATTACAGCTTTATTTTGAAAAACCAGACATTTCTATTACCTTGTTGTTCATGAAGGCTTTGAGACATTGGACGATTTTATGTTGGTTCTTCTTATCTATCTTGTCTTGTCTGTGAACAAAGAACAATAATAAAATCACCAGCTGAATATATTCAGAACTTAGTAAGCTTGTCTGTGATTTTGTTCTGAAAGATCAAACATCATCAGCACAAATCCTATAAATACACTAAAAGCTGCACAGGTAAATGGAGAAACTCACTGCTTCTTGAACAGCAACCTTTCCAAAATGTCCAGGAGCAATCCGAGGCCTTCATGCCCAAAACTTTGAACCCAGCTAAAATGGAAAGAAAGGAACAAAAATCAATATCAACAGCAGTACCGGACTGACAGCTGACAAGAGAAGTTCCATACTCATCTTCCACCGGGCAAAGCTTTCAGACAGAAAAACACGAGTAGAAGTCGGATCTTTGTGATGAGAAGAAAGAACGGTTTCACTACTTCCTATAGCATCTGAGAAGCACGTTAAAGTAGAGTTCTAAACTGTGGTTGCTGCACGCATGGTGATTGGCACCATCATCTCACAAAAAGGAAGCTGCAGGTTTGAATCCCACAGGCAGTTTTCAGGTATGAAGTTTGCATGTTCTTCACATCTTTTTGGTTCTCTTCCAGTTTGCTCCTATCAAATAATTAACTAATCTAAGTTGGCTTCAAGTGTGAGCGTGTTGTCTTGGGATTGACTGGTGAACTGCCCAGCACGCACCCTGCAGCTTGTCTATTGGCTACTGAAATAAGTCATCCGCTCTACCGGATCTGGACAGGATTAGTCAGGAGTAACTAATGAGAGAATGAGTATTCCATTCCATCCCATTCCGCATTCATATTCTTCTTGGAAACGAGAACATTAAGAATTTCTGTGTGACTTTGACAGAAAAATGAATGAGACGATCTGTTCAGTGTTCATCAAATCCCTTTTAAGCTGTGATAAATATGTATTAACAGCTTTTATACTCCTAAACGTTGGTTTATTTAATCTCCACTCATCTGTTTCCTGCACCAAACTTATCTTGCAGAAAATCATTCTGGGCTTCATCCAATGCCAGCTCCCATTTGGCAACAAGTACTCTCTGAACATGTTGCCAGCACATTACAGGGCTAACATGTTTTTTGTCATGCAGGACAACAGAAATGGTGAATGCTGACACCCACAAGTACATCCATAGTCAGCTCCCAGTGGACGGTGGGATGAAACAGATTTACACCCCCCCCCCCCCCCCCCCAAAAAAAATAACACTGCAGGCTCGTGGAGAAGGTCTACAAGATGACGAGGAGTTTCAACCAGAACATTCTAACAGAGAAGGGGCTGTGCAAACTTCAGTTTTCTTCTAAGAAACAATATAGTTGAAAGGGGGACAGCAGTAGCTCAGGCGGTAGAGTGGGTTGTCCAAAAATCAGAGGGTCGTAGGATACATCCTGGCTCCCGGCAGAGAATGATGCTGTTGTGTCCTTGGGCAAGAGACTTGACTCACCTTGTCCGTTAGTAGTGGTCAAAGGGACCAGTGGGGCCTGTGCTCGGCAGCCTCACCTCTGTCATTGTTCCCCAGGTCAGATGTGGCTATAGCTCATCATCATCATCATCAGTGTGAATGAGTGTATGAATGGATGAATGATACACTGTGGTGTAAAGCGCTTTGGAGAACTCTGACCTGGAAAGGCGCTATACAGGTGCGGGTCATTTATCATACTAGTTCAGGATCTGTGAGCTGAATGTCTTCAAAAGAGACTCAAGTTCCTGTTTCATTATAACGCCTGGCTTTCTATCCAATATTTTGTAAATTTAAACAGAACTTGCTGAATCCAACTATTGCCCTTGAAGAAAGATTAATAATAGATGCTTAACAAAAAAAAAGGGTTTTATTTTCTTTTAAAGGATAAAGTTTTGTTTGTTGTGTGGAGGAGTCAAGGAGACTCTTGGTGGTTGAAGGAAAAGGAAACACTCTAGTGATGCTGGTCAGAATCTCACTTATAACTATTGATCTTTGGCTGATGCTATTGGTGAATTGTTCTAATACTTAACTTAATTCTTAAGATCCAAGCTACTTTTTTCTTCTCAAGTTGATCATCCCATAGGATGGATAATTTATATGGAATCATCACATCTCATTGGTCACAATTAATTTGTAGTCTTTGACGCTACATTTATGTGAATGTGTGTGAACGGATGAATGACACAGGTAGTGTAAAGCACTTTGGAGTTCTCCGACTCAGAAAGACACTATACAAGTGCGGGTCATTTATCTTTTTGTCATTATTTCTCACTACATTTTAAATAAATGAAAAATGAACAACGGGAGCTTTTATGCATGCAGAAAAGGGAAGCACAGACAGCTGCATTGTTAGCACCTGCACCTTAACCCAAATGCCATCTCAAAACATTAGCATTCACCGTCGATGCTGTAATCAACAAGCAGTGTAGCATGTCCTCCAGTGTCAAATCAACAAAAATTCTCAAGATAGCAAAAAAGAAACAGAAAGCAGTTTTTCTGAATTTAATTAGTTAAAAAGGAGCACAGGTAATGCAGGTAAAAGAGATGATCTATTTGTCTCTTCACTATTCTAATTAATTAAAAGATAAACAGCTTTAAACGATGGTAAATTATTGTTCTCAGATATGCACGTGTGTGTGTACGTGCGTGCGTGCATGAACTCAGAAACTACATGATCTCAGTATAAGTTGTGTGACTTGAGAACCTCAGCTGTATAAACCAGCACACGTCTCTTAGAGTCTTGTTAAAAAATAAACTAACAAAGCGCACGGTTCATTTAAAATAAAATATCTAACTTCATTTATAATCAGAGCAAATTGAAATAATTCTTTACAAACAGAAAACCAAGCCAAGAATCGGTCGTGGTCTTGAGTGTATAAGACTCAACACGAATGTGTGATATAGTCCAAAAACAAAAAAGTAGTAGACAAAAACTTATATCATTAATGATTAAGGGAGTAAAAGCTGCAGCCAAGGAAGCTGAGGAATAAGGCTTTCATGTTCAAGAACAGAAAAAAAGAAAAGAAAATCAATTTAGCCTTCACTTGTGAATGTGCCATGGCTCGTGCCATTGGGGTTATAGAGTAGGCAAGGTCTCGACAAGAAACTCATTGAAATGCATAGTTTGGTGGCAACTGCATGTTAGTTTTTCATCATCAATAGGTGAGGCAAAGAGCAAGAAAAAATAATCCAAAGATCTGCGGAAGGAATTATTGCTAAGGAAACCAACAAGTCTACAATATAAGGATTTTCTGCAATAAATTTAAAATTTGCCTTGAAACTCGTTTGAGAGGAATGGAAGGGATAGAGGTGACAAATCAACTTTCAAAAGCTTTTTGAAGTTTTAAGCCTTCAGACATTTTGAAGATCTTGGAGGTTAGAAACTAGGAATGTAATAGCTTTCTGAAAATGTCTGGAGAAAAGACTCCAGGAGGAAGAACAACTGGACAGAGTCCGTTTATATAAGAAGTGCGCCTCCTCTTATTAAAGGTCCAAGAGAGGTGGGATAAGGCAAATAAACCTGGGTTCAGACTCAAACCTGTCCACACACTGCAATTTTATTCATTCTTCAAGTGGTGTTAAGGCCCACTGCAAAACTTCATAGATCTTTTTTTGCACTAGTGATCATTTTACAGCATTTAAAACCAATAAAAGTATTAAACAAACCTTTGCCCACACTTAAACGGTTTACAAAAATGCACAAACATCTAAATATTTGGAATGACTACTGCACTAATTATAAATCCACAGATGTTTTGGCAGCAGCCATTTGAGATATCAAACCCTGTACAGGAACAATCTGTTAAACAGATGGCCAAGAAATTGCTCAAATTAATAGCTTACCAGTGCTGTTTTGGAAATCATTTTTAAATAATGACCCCCATCAAACAACAACAACAACAACAACTGACGAAAAGGAAAAACATCAACTTGATAGAATTATTCACGGGTGACCAATTTAGGCAAAAGATCCAACTAAATCTAAGTGACGTCTTCCTGTCTGTTTATCCTTGAGCAATTAGGGTTTTCTTTCTTTTTATACGTTTCTGACATGCAGTCTAACAACTAAAGTACTTTATATTCAGTTTGTTAATCTAGCATTCTGTGCCAGCCCTTGGGTTTCATTAGTTCCTAGCATCTGGCAGCCCTCCCACATCCCCAATGAGAAAACTTCAATTACCTTCTCTGCCTGAATGTCCTCAGTCTGGAGCCACATTGAGCAAAGCTCACCACAAAACGGCTTTTCTCAGCGCAGAGGAGCACCAGTACTGATTTACATCATGGGGCGACGGTGGCACAGGAGTTAAGTGCTTGCCCCGTAATAGTAAGGTTGCAGGCTTGAGCCCCACTCAGTCTGCCCCTGTGACTCTGTCCTTGGACAAGACACCTAACCCACCTTGCCTGCTGGTGGTATTCGGAGGGACCGGTGGCACCTGTGTACGGCAGACTCGCCTCTGTCAGTCCGCCCCAGGGCAGCTGTGGCTACATTGTAGCTCATCCCCACCAGTGTGTGAATGTGTGTGTGAATGGGTGAATGACTGATTGTGTTGTAAAGCACCTTGGGGGGTTCCAGTACTCTAGAAGGTGCTATATCAAACACAGGCAATACAATTGTTACCACTGACTTTGTAACACAAATAATACAGAACACATGTTCCGTCTGCTGGAAGATGGAAAAAAAAATCTTGAAAATTATGAGACAAAAGTGACTTACACTACACCATATTTAATGTGGATTGTTAAAAAACAGCCACGGCTGGAATTCCAGCACCATGGTTACAAAATACCACCACCACCATTACAGTTCACAATGAACACCCCAATAGTAAATACACTAGCTTGGACTGAATACATGACAGGATTCCCAAGAACAGCACTACACCCTCTGTTGTCCTGGCAACAAATTGCTTTGCAATACGCCCCAGGAGACGGAGAAGTCCAAGAGCAAAATGTCTGTCAATACGTGCGCATCTCTTCCTTGTGTAGCCGACGCAGAAGAATTAACTTGGCTTTACGGATGACGCACGGAAGCCAACCAGCACCACTGCGTGAGAAATTTCTAGGGGAAACACTGAAAAATAATAGAATATTCTAAAAATTGCTCAAAGTTAGCATTTTCAGATCTGAGTTTCAGCTTTCAAAACGTAGATCTGTGCATCTCTAAAAAAACAGGACATTGCTGCTTTAAAGGAGATATATCATGCTTTTAAATGTTTCCTTTTTACATCCAAATCATTCAGTTTGGGTCTAAACACAGTGGATCTGCAGTTCTTTGGTCTGATATCCTCTTTATTGTTGCTCTACAGACCCTCATCTACCCCTGTTCTGAGGAGACTGAGAATGAGCCGTTTTTGGGTACTGTCTCTTTAAATCTGGAGAAGGAGCTGCAAACCCCACCCCCCTCCACAGAGCAGACCTACTCTCCTCCCCCAGTCGGACTTTGTAGGTCTATATAAAAATCATTGTTTAGCGTAGCAGAAACGTTATATTAGCATTTCTGAGACATGTGGGGAGAGTTGTCCATCAAGCCGTTTCAAGGCTGGCAACTCTCATGCATTTATCTGTAGTCACACGCTGTCGCGTCGCACCCCTCGGTACTAGCCACTAAACTGGGAGACATGAACACACACACACACACACACGCACACACACCAAGAAAAGAAAAGTCATAAATCAAAGAAAAAGAGCTGCCTTATCTCGCCAACTTCACAGTTAAGGTAGCTGAACTTTTGAAAAAATCTCAAGAGAATCTTTTTTAAGGTTTTTTCAGGCAAACCAGCCCAGCGTTGCACCCCACTAACGCGGTTATGAACCAGAAATAAAGGATACACTTTCGAAATGTAGTTTCAAGCATGGCAGGTTGACTGACGATGGGCGAGCTCTTAGAGGGAGGAGAGAAAGAGGCTTGAGTTGAAGCAATGTGGAAAATCTAAAATAAAACTGCATAAGGCAAGCCTGAAATTTAAAAGTGTATTTCCTGTATGATTAGCAAAGGACTTGTGAAACTTTAAAAGCTGTTTGTGGATGTATGAGACAGAAGCTGCATCCAAGGTCTCCTGCCTTCTCAGCGGTACAACGAACCTCACTGCATCCCTAAACGAAATAAAGAAAACTGAAGCCTTAAACACGAAGGTCAGTTTTAATACAATATCAAAAAAAACAATTTCCACTTTTTGTCAGATCCATTTATCAAATCCATTTCATACAATTACATCTCGAAGCCTCGCTGATCCTATGGACTAAACCGTGGCCTCTCCTTATGGAAACAGAACTGGAGCTGGAGAAGCAGCACTAAAGTTTACAGAAGTCACACACACACACACACACACACACACGAGTCTTGTACTGTGATGCTCTGGAACTGCAGGAAGGACATGTTTACCTTTTATAGTTTGTCTACTGCACTGGAAAGAAACAGATGGGGAAAATACACATCTTTCTGTCCAACTCGGCGGGGTGCAAATGCTGGATCGTGCGACAGCTGTTTGCATTGTTGCCAAGAAAGTGACACTGATCAGCATCCAAAAACGGTGGCAGACAAAAAGCCTTTACTTCCAAATCAATCCGCCAATTCAGGGCTTTAATGGCGCTATTAAGACAGCTAGAGGTTGCTGCTGTTTCTAGCCGAGCCAGATTTATGGCAGGGTCCATACTTTTGTCAATAAACTTGAGCCTGAGAGTCTGATCAGAGGTGCCCTCATCAAACATCAGTGTCTACCAGCCACATTTTTCTTGACAACAGTCACTTTTACTGAAATTACTGCAACAAAGAAATGAGAGGAGGACATTAGGAGATGGTGGGTACAACTGCTGAATTGATTTGGGTCTAAAAAAGAACTGGCAAAGCTTTAAAACGGAGAACTGAATACAGCTGCAGGCTAAATACTTGCTATTGTTTAAGCTTTAGAAGCAAACCTGACACAGTTACAGCTCGTTATATTTACATCTTCATTACACGAGGGTGGAATGTTAGAGCGAAGGGGTATTCTGTGGAAGTATGCCACACAGAATGTACTAATCATAGATCTCTGCAAAGTGTGGCTCAGAGAAACTGGCATCAAAGTCTTAGCCTCGTACCTACAGACACAACTAAAAACTTAGGATAGCTTCTTCGTTTCTGTCAAGAGGATCAGACGCAGCTAAAATGAAAGCTGCAATGAAAGTAACGAATCACTTAGACTGTCAAACATTTACACGAAAGACAGATTTGCTAATAAAAAATAAACAGGCCCTTAAAGATGCACCTGTAATTGTGTACCTAAATCTGAAGCCAGAGTGAGTAGATTGATGAACTTTAATCTTGTGCCGTACCTCACAGGCTTGCTGGTAAGAGACACTCGCAATGAGTCCAGACAGGCAAAGAGACGTTCGTCCATCACTCCTGACTTCAGCTCACCGAGGAATTCCTGGGGAGAGATCTGATGGCTGCTTTTCAGGCTGCCCTTAAAAGAGAAAGGAAGAAGACGGTCCTTCACCATGCTCAAATAAAATATTACATAAGGATAGAAACATGGGATGCTGCTGTATGGGACAGATGTAAAGAAACTGCAGACAGTTCCAACCAACTTCACTTTCTTCTCTTCTTAGGTAACATGATACTGCAGATCTGTTGGCATTAAAATAATTATTAGGGATGTTCCAATCAATTTTTTTTCTGTCTTGATCAGTCCGAGATATTTAATTTTGAGTATCTGGTGATACCGAGTCCCAAGTCAATACTTCAGCAAAGCATTAAAATAAGAATTACAAAGAGAAAACACATTAAAGATTTCCTTTTTTTTATGCATTTCCTTATGTCTTTGTCATTTCTTTAGTTTATCAAAAAACATCACTTGATAGTAGGGATGTAAGAAAATACCAATTTAGCAATATATTGTGATTAATTTTCCCTGCGATATATCGATATTCAAAAGCTGTGTATCAAATTTTTGAAAAGATTTACATGCAAACATTTGTGTATTTTCTTTTCTTTTGGTGCAATTCAAACGCCAACCGCTAGTTGGCAGCAGTGTGCAACGGGTTTTGTTTACATCATTGAAATGTAAATCCCTCTATTATGGTTCAGATACCTCATGTTACACATATTAAACATCGGTTTGGACTGAGTTTTAATTTTCCTACCATAAATTCAGTCTAAAAAATGGTCAATATCATCTGGCTGAAATGCAATTAATAGTGTATCTTATCGTCTCCCCTGTATCACGATACGTATCGTATCACCAAAATTTAACCAATACACGTTCCTATTGTTAAGGAAGAACATCGATTTAAAAATGTGTTAATATTATGAATAGATATATATATATATTGCTCATATTTAAAATTGCTTATGTCCTCATCATGCAACTCATTTGAGTGATGCGCATTCCTTTGACAGGGAGAGGCACGTAATGCCACAGCCAGCAGGCTAACTTTTATCAGCACACCTGAAGCTACCGGCGCCATCAGCTCAGGTGCTGCAGAATGAGAAACCACAAAGTTTTGCTGTCTGTCTGCAATATCTCTGTGTTTATTAACGTATCTTTCACTGTTAAAGCCGACCTATTTCACCCGATTCTGATCTTTGGAAAATCATGTGATCTGACCCGATTTATAGTCACGTGATCGGATCATCCCTAATAATTACCTTCTGCAGTAAAATGTTGCTGCAAAAAGCAACAAAAGTCTTTTCTTATTACACCGATGTTTACACTTAACACCCTGAGCTAAAATCTGCTTGTTTTTAACAATTAAAATGGCGTTAAAAGGACAAGAAATAAGTTGAGGTTTGTCCTTCTGTGTAATTTTTTTAATATTTGCAAAAATGAAAAAGAATTTTTCTAATAAAAACATAACTCGAATCAGTAATAATTTGGAGACGAGATAAATATTTCCAAAGTTATTCACTTGGCATCACTTAACAGGGGTGGCCTGTGACCTGCTCTGCTGAGGGAGCCAACAGTAACTTCCACTGTGGAGAAAAGAAGTTTCTCAGCGAGTCTAGAACGTGTGAATGCTCGTCACCCACATTAAACAGAAAAGGAAAAAGAAAATATGCCGTTAGTCATGTCACGGCCAGCTCACTCGCCCGACCTCAACCCCACAGAGTGGCCTTTAGAACAGCCTTGTCTGAAGGGTCGGACACACACGGGCAGCCAGCAACAACAACAACAACAACAACAACTCGGGAGGTGTGCTCCAATGAGGAAAGAATGCCGCAATGAACTTGTTGTTTATTCTGCTGACATTTCTGGCAGTTTTTGAGTAACTTCAAAGAACTTTTTTCTAACTCATAATTAAAAACTAAAACAATGAGATTACTAGGGGACCCACACGGATCTCTCGGTCTATGGTTCGGCACCCACGTGGTGCATGGATTGGTCATGTGGAGGGCCGAGGCGCCGCCTTTTCAATCCAAACAAGAAAAGCACAGCGGTGGTCATGGCTAGGGAGGAGGAGATGAGCTTGGAAAACCTCCTGCATCGTTTAAGTCGCATGTATGGAAGCATTTTGGCTTCCCTGTAAAATACAATAATGATACAAACGGCAAAAATGAACACGTGCATGTGCCTCCAGCCTATCGGCGCAGCGTCGCAAATACTTACCTCCGATCGCTGTGAAAAGAGGGGGGAAGGTGGTGCGCAAAATGCCTGGGACAATTATTACATTAATGTGGGACCTGTAACTATTGTTGGGGACAAATCTGGAAAAGAGGTAGTAAGAAAAATAAACAGCACTTTAGAAAGGTGAGAAAATAAGTTAATGCAGGACATGCATGAAGTGAGTCTGTTGCAAGCCATTTTAACATTTAGTAAACAATAGACCTCTCTGAAATTCTTATTTTATATAACAAGTTGAAAATTGAGCAGAAAAGATGTTGCACTAAGTGTTCTACAAAATAAAGAGGGAGCAAAGTTATTTGTTTTTTCTTTTCCTTTTCTTTCTGCTGATCCGATCCATGACTGACAGCCTTGATGCAATCCAAACTGGGAGTTTTTTGATCCGTTGCACCACTAGAGATTAGAAAGAAAGATCTTTTTTAATAGCACTTCAAGATAAAAATCACGAGGCGCTTATTTTTTCTAACAATTTACCAACCTCTTGCAATGTGCAAGAAAACTGTTCCTGCTAAAGGTGGAACATAAAATTGTTGTTTTGTTCTATTTGAAGTAAGGCTGCACAATATATCGGCATCAATATCAGTATTGGCCTATGTTAGTCTTTTTTTACATTTCAGTATCAATCGGATAAACTAGGCCGATATTAAAAACCGATATTATTTCCATCTTGTCTCCTTTTGTTTATCTGTTTCAGAGGGTGGGGGGGTGGGGTGGGGGTGATGTGTATTTGTTTAGTCATGTGACAGTGATTGTAATCATCTCAGAAGCATAAATGTGTGTGGCGTGTGTACATAATAACGTAAAATCAGCCTTATTTAGAAGCATTAATGTCGGTATATCGGTATCAGCAAATATCGGCTATCGGCCATAACAGTGATATTAATATCAAATATCTGTATTGGAAAAAATTTCATATTGGTGCATCACTACTTTGAAGCTAAAACTTATTTAACGTGTTGATTGACCATGCAGGGATATAAAGGTAGAAGTTAAATCTGGAATTTGTTGTTATTGTGCATCAGAGATGGAGCTCAGCTCTTAATAAAGTAATGTGCATGTTGCCCAAGAAAATAAATGTTTAGTTTTGTTTATAACTTTTAATCTTTCTACAAAACATTCTTGAATTAAATTTGTGCCAACAAGTTTTTTAAACTATCTAATGAAGCTTGAGGGCTTCCTCCATGATGTCCTCTCACTAAGAACATCCAGTTCTTACAGGTGGGTCTATGCTTTGAAGATTTCTTTCAATATTTAGTTGTTAAAAGGTGCAGACCTTCTCACTAACTAAGCTTCTCTTTCATGTTTGAACGCCTCCACTGCCCACACGTTAAAATCCGTCTAATTAAATCAAACACCTGACTCCACAAAGATGTGAGGACTAAAACTGAGGTTTACGTAGTTTTTGCTGTTACATTAAGAAATGGCAGCTTTCTCTGGTTTTACTTTAGTGAAACAGCTTTGTATCCAATTGTGAACTAGATAATGATCAGGCCATGTTTTATTATGGGATAACTCTTGTATCCTGAACATAAATGAGAAAACTAAAGTATTTCTTGCGAGTTTAAAGTCAACTCTCTTAATTACTGCAGACCAGTCTTTTGCTTTTCACTGCTTTTCCAGGAGGATGTTCCCAAAGCTGGGGTGCCCAGTTCTGGTCCTTGAGAGCTGATATGAAGAATGTTTTAGTTGTTTCTCTGCTCTAACACACTAGATTCAGTGGTTAAATCGCATATTCAGCAACACATCAAGCTCTGCAGAGGTCAGTTAATCACTGCTTATTGAAATCAGGTGTGTTGAAGCAGGGAAACAACTAAAACATGCTCAATATAGGCCCTTTAGGACCCAGCTTGGCAACCCCTGGTCTAGAGTTATCCATCTCTCCATCTGATCTGTTGTCGATGATCAAAGCTTTCTCAACAAATTTAGTCAGATTTTTTTATGTTGATTGTTGGAAGTTTCTTCCTGTTAAAAGGGGAATTTTCCTCTCCACTGTCGCTACATGCTTACTTAGTATGGGGTAAAGTCAGTGGCACAAGTCAGTGACTCGATGCAATCTGCTGTGTTTCCTTATATAAGGAACCTAACTCAATCGGAGACTTTGCTTTGTAAAGTGCCTTGAGATGACTCAATATGGTGCTACATAAATAAACTGAATTGAATTGAATCGTCTTGATCTGCATACATTGGTGGGATATGAGGGCTTACTCAAACTGAACAATTATTCATTTTCCATTTTATATGAGTATCTCTTTCCAACAAGCAGTTGACATTTGAGGACATCATTTATATTTGTGGACAAGCTTCTGGTTTTGTCACAAAGTTGCAGCAAGTCAGTTAACAGCTGGTGCAACAGCTAGTCCTGCAGAGAGTAAGCATAGAGCTAAGCACACATCACCCTACTGGCATAGAAAAACATCATTACTCAGTTTGACATTTAAAAAGAAGAAAAAAAATAATAGTCTAATCAGTAATGCAATGATGTGCCAATTAAAAGCTGGGCTCAAGAAGATTTTTTTTTTACTTAATAGCGAGAGAAAGACTTTGAAAGAGAGAATGATGTTGAGCAAAAAGGCCTGGACAGGCTGCAACAATGACTTCAGCTTTTGGATCTGCAACTTGTAAAACTTCATGGCAACTAGGGGTGTTTATAGGAATTAATCTAGCGATACAATTTACAGTACAGGCCAAACGTTTGACCACACCTTCTTATTAAATGTATTTTCTTTATCTTCATGACCATGACCATTTACAAAGAAGCCAACAAGTGCTAAAACACCTCTAGGAACTCCTTCAAGAGTGTTGGAAACCCATTTCAGATGACTACCTCTTGAAGCTCAACAAGAGAATGCCAAGAGTGTGCAAAGTAGTAATCAGAGCAAAGAGTGGCTATTTTGAAGAAAATAGAACAATAAACATGTATTCAGTTATTTCACATTTTTTGGTTAAGTACATAACTCCACATGTGTTCATTCATAGTTTTGATGCCTTCAGTGAGAATCTACCAATGGAAATAATCATGAAAATAAAGAAAACGGCAGGTGTGTCCAAACTTTTGGCCTGAATTATATATCACAATTCAAGGCATACAGCGTACTTAACAGTAGCTAAAACTAGAATGTGACGTTACATCGCAATGCATTCTGGGAGGTAGCCCTAGACAAACAAGCACGCATTTTGCATGGGTGCCTATGGGTCTGGTGTGCTCCACTCATAAATGTATTTTTGTCTCCTAAAGATGTTTATACGGGAAGGAACTAAGCACCGCTGTTAGGGATTGTGCAAATTGGACTTTAAATACCCAGAACGGATGTTGGATCAGACTTTTTTTTTTATCCCTTTTCCAAAGCCGGGTATGGCCCGGGACAGTATGACACAGATGGAAAAGGGACAGGCCAGGATAAAGACAGCCAAAGCAAAGCGATGGCAGTATGTATGTGGAAGAGTGGATTTTCACACTGGAGCAAGCCAAGGGGAGACGATACTAGCAACACTCACAGATGAGGAGTTATCTAGGAGGCAGAGGTGTAAACGAAGGGGTCCAGCTGAACGTCTCAACCAAACATGGATGAAAAAGGCTTTTGACCAGAGGTAGATTATATGTAAAAAGTAGGAACACAAATAAACTCCCAAGTAAGAGAGGGAAAAAAAGTAATTTGAGAAAAAAAAAGTTACTTGATTATGTAAGTAATGAGTGTTTGAGCATAAAAGTTTGAATTTTGTTTCTATTTGTTAATAAATAGACACACAAGTGCTTTTTGCGTGTTTTTTAAATTGGCAAAGGCGGTTTGTTAGTCTAGAACCAGTACTCGGCCACACTTGGGCGGTGACGTCAATTGTAAAGCGGGTCGCTGTAAAAACTCAAGACCAGGTGTTTTCAAGACACATCCACTGTCATTGCGAGAGCTCAATTTTCCATCAGAATAAAGGCGGGGAAAGGTACTGCCACCTAGCAGGTGGGAGTTTGAATTGCACCACGCAAAAGAAATACAGTAAATGCTTGCACGAAAATTCTCATCCAAAAATGTATACACTGCTTTTAAATGTCGATTCAGTTTCACAACACGAAATATTGCAATATTTCACTGCATCCACATGTCTTTCATCCCTAATAGTAATGCATTCTTTTCATTTAAAGAAATGTTTAATTCTTACAAAAAGAGCAAAGACACTGATAGCTGTTGTGATGATCTCCTAAACCATCCCTTTAATATCATGATTTTCAAACGTGTCCTTGACTGAATTAAAATGCAGAACCTATGAAAATGTGCTTTGATGATGCACTTTAAAGCATTGCAGGGTTAAAAATGTTTTTTTTGTATCATTTTTAGAATTTCTTGTGTAAACTTCAAGTTAATTAAAGTGTTTGTTTGTACCTTTAGATACCTTTGTGACTTTTTTTGTGTGTGTATATTCAAGTTTGGTGTTTTAAAAGCAAAACTAAGCAAAAAACTCAATTTCCTCCACAGCAGGGTCACTCCAGCCAAATCAAAACCTGGGGGTACGAAAAGTGCAGTGGTTATTTTCAAGCCAACTGCAGCTACAAATATCACCATCAAAGGTCAGCAATTATTTTTATAACAACAAACATGGAAAATGGTTTTCAAAAAGATCATCTACCACATCCACAATCGATAAGAGTCTCGTGGAAGTTTCCTCACCTCTTTTGGTATGGTTTTTCTATTTTTACAAGAATAAAATGCTTTTAAAATAATGTTTTTCAAGGTTTCTTTTAACAGTTAAAAATGCATAGCACACACTGATGAAGTGGAATCAAAGATGAAAAGAATATTGGAAAAATTCTATAATGAACCCAGGAGTACTCTATATTATGGATTGCAACTCATAAATAAGGTTTACCATTGTATTATCTAAACCAAAAAGAACTTAAAAATAAATTAATAAATTAAAGCCAAGTCATGTTTTAATGGTGGCCTATCGGCTTACACTGCACTTGTATCTTCTGAGCATTACTTTAATAACCTACCACTTACATGACTCACAAGATTGTACGTAAAAAATAGAAATGATTTACTTTTCTTGGATGAGCTGTACATTAAATGTAAACATTTTAGAGAAAACTGCCTTTTTACAGCAGAATACTCCTCAGAATTCTGCAATAAAAAAGATGGACAAGTAGAACCCTAAAAAAAATGTCTACACATTAAATGCTTGAATAAACTATTTTAGAAAACATACTATGAAAGAGTTCACCAGCTGAGTGTGTCGAAGTGTAGGAGTAACATTCCCTAATGATAGTTCACGAGGCAGCTGAGAGCACAGTCAGTAAAAGAACATCTCTCTGCACAAAGACCAAAACAAAAAGTTCGACGTAAATTATATATGAACTCCCCGGGCTCGCCACTGTGCAAAGTCATTTATTAAATCAGTCACATTAAGGTAGGAGGCCATCCCACTGCCCTTTCTGTTTTGTCCTCGTTACAGCCCAATGCTAAAAGCCACTTTTCTTGTTTCATTTTTCAAGGAACTGCGAGAATGTTTCTGCACATTTTTCCATGTTATTAATTATGTTGACATCAAATTTCACAAGGTTACACATTCTCGTAGCGGTATTATGTCAAATTTGTCAAAAAGTGCTTTTTAACTCATGCAACATTCCTTTTATTACTCTGAGACGTAATGCAGTTATAATAGTTGCATTTTTCTGCACAGTGGTTCTGCATGCTGTCAACGGGATATTCCAGCTAGGAGTAGACCGATATATCGGTCAGTCGATTTCTCAGGCCGATAGTTACTGTGTTCTTACTGGCCGATAATTTTCCTTGTAAGCCGATTAAAAATCGGGCACATCCTAGGGCAGCCCAGCTGTTGCAGAATTTAATTTAAATGTATTTTTACTAGGGATGCACAATATATCAGTATCAATATCGGTATCAGCAATGTTAGTCATTTTGTAACACATCAGTTTCGGTCCGATATATAAAACTGGGCCGATGTTAAAAAGCAGTATTTTTTCCATCTTGTTTCCATTTGTTTATCTGTTTCAGAGGATTGGGGGGGGGGGGGGGGGGGGAAACGTGTATTTGTTTAGTCATGTGACAGTGATTGTAATCATCTCAGAATGTTTGTGGTGTGTGTACATAATAATGTAGATTCAGCTTTAATAATTTTCATTCTATACAAAATCTGCTGCTTTTAGAAGCATTCATGTCAGTTTATCAGTATCAGCAATATCGGTTATCGGCCATAACAGTGATATCACTATCAGATATCTGTATCGGCCCAAAAATTTCATGTCAGTGCATCCCTCATTGTTACGGTCACTAAAAACATCTGCGTGATAAATACTCTAAACTTTAAGTGTTTGACTTTAACACTGAGCAGCGCACAAGGTTGAGATTTAACAGTTAGTTAAATTCAGATTTGGAAAACTGATTTATGTGTGACATTTTAGCATGAAATGAAGGTAGAAAATGTCCAGATATCGGCCCATAAAAATCAGCAGTACATATCAGCCATCGGCAGACAATGTCTGCTACGTATCGGCATCGGTATCTGCAACAGAAAACCAATATTGGTCGACCTCTAACTCCAGCCTCTTTAAACTGGTGAAATATTGTTTACATTCGACAGCTACTCCGAGAACAACAAAGACCAAAAGTTGTTGTTGACATTTCGAAACAGCTCTAATCTACTAACTACAACTCTAAAACAGGATTTTATAAAACTTGTAAACCCCAATCAGTTTTTCCTTCTGTGAGTATTTTGGCAGAAATATAAAATCCCATAATAAAATAAATAATCCTGTTGTGCAAAACAATGAAGTAAATGTTTATAAAAACATTTTGAATGAACCAATAAGGAAGTTGGTTGTTGAAGTGAAAGGCTTACAGTTTTGGAGCCAGAAAAGACGTACTGGATGACCATTTCTCGCTTTGTGTTGAGGTCTTTTTCCCTTAAAGGAGCTTTTTTGTCCTCATTTAAGTTCATGTCCTCCTGAAAGGAAAAATAAATGGCTGTGTTGATTAATTATCACCTGCGAGTTTTTAGCTGGTTTCCATCTGACGGAACTTTGACAAGTTGGTATATCAACAAATCAACATACCATCATCTTTTCAAACAAAGCCAAGATCTCTTTTTCTGAGGTGATCTTTGATGAAAGATCCTCAAAATGCTGCAGGGTGGTTGGCGTGGAAGTGGACCAGTCATTGGAGCCGTGTTTAGATAGCGTTACAGGCAGTCGCTCCTTTTTGCTGCCTGGAATTCGAATACTGGCAAACCTGTCCCGCTGTGGGGAAAACATAAAGGCAAAAAGCAAAGTCAAGAAAAAGAGATGTGTGTGTGCTGAGCTCCAAAAATCCACACACCTCATGACCCTAAAAATTAAACAAAAGTGGATACAGAAACAGATAAATATTTTTAAGCTGTGAAAACCAGAATAATGACAGATTATGGTTAGAAACGGTGAAAAAAAAAACAGGAAGTACTCAAACAGAGCTAATTACATAAACAAAGTGAAGCATCTGCAAGACAGATGCTCTGCAGAGTATAATCTAGTGAAAAAAATGATTTGTTAGAAAAGCAGTTGTCTTTGTCCAGATGTCAGTAATTTTAATGTGTTATAATGAAATTTTAAGGCAAAGGCAAACTCAAACTCGGTAAATGAGCTGTTTTAGAATAAGATGTTAAACGGCTGAGACTGACAAGAGACTTTATGTCTTACCACATCATCTGTGATGTTTCTAAAGGGCAAGTTCTATAGGTGGGGAGCAGAAAAGACAAATCAGGCATAAAGGTGACGACTCATCATGTATTCACATCTTTTTTTGTTTGTTCCTGTTAGACCTGGAGGTGTAGTTTGCATTGTTTTATGTTTGGGGCATTTTCAGACTTGACTGTGGAAAAACGAGCCTGCAGAAGAAGAGCTTACTCTAGTGAATTGCGTTGAACTGGTGCAGAAATCATTAAGAAACATCTCATTTTAGGGGCACAAAGACCCATGTGTTTGTTGGGGGAATGCCAGGTAAGCTAAACCATCGATGAATTTGGGGAAAAAGAATCATATGTGCCTTTGCAACGCCACCCCACTCAGATCCACCAAACACTCATCAAGGGGAGCACGCAGGTGCTTCTATCTGGGGTGAAAGACATAGCACATTTAATTAACAGCTCAAGGGTGGAAGAGGATCATAACCGTAGCTTTGCTACGAAAAACCTCTACTAGAGACCTAGACTATAATCCCTGACTATCGACTACAAGGAATTAGCTTGTTTTCAGACGGTCAAAACATCAGGGTCAAACAAAGGTTTAGAAACTGTGGAATTCAACTTTGGTGTCAAAATGAGAACAGCACATGTGTGTATAGGCTGCAAACAAGTTTACTCATATTATCTTTACCAAATAGCTCATAAAAATGTGTAATTTAGTCCAGACAATAGCAAGAACACAAATACTGTGCTGAAGGGATCTTGATTGGTCTTTGTAGTAGCAGGAAACATGGATTAGTGAAAGCTAAACCCTGAGCTAATTTTAACTTTTAAACACACACATGCCGAAACAAAGTCAAAAACCTGCCATGGCCAAAGTTCAAAGATGTTTGAATCTAAATATTGAATTGCCTCATTACTAAGCCATGCATCACAAAGTAGATGCTCAGTGGTGTACGTGTTCTGGTTTCATGTGTTTGTTTGGTGTAAAAAGTGAAAATGTATTTGACGTAACCATGAATATGAAGTTAAATAACTTCATACACAAACTGGTATGTGTTGAGTTCTTGTACGCGTCTGCTACTTCCTGGTTTTACCAATAAGACTCGTGTTGAGCAGAAAAAATTAATCAGTTCATAAAAATTAAATAGTTATCCTATATCAGACTCAGCTAGAGATACATATTTTTTATTGATGGTATTTTATACTTACAAACTTTGGTTTGCGTTCTCCGTCGTCGTACGAGCTCTGGTAAGAAAATACTTTCTTCTTTTGAGATTTACTGTCACGTCCTGCGCTGGACTGGTTATAACCATCCATGCCTTCCCTTTAAAGTAATAAACCACGTAGAAAGCAGGTTAAAATCACCTGTCTGACGTAGCACACCTTATTACTGCACACGCGACAACACCGATCGCGTCTCGCGCTGATTTCAAACGCAGCAGTTTAGCAAACTACTCTAAATACGTTGATACATTCAAAAAGGAACTGCAGTAAAAAAAAAAATGACCCAGACCCAACAGTCGGTCCAGCTGAGCTAACGAGCAGGTCGGCCGCACACCTTCACAGACAAGCTTAACTCACAGCTAATCCAATTTAAGAGCCGCGTCACGTAACGACTGAGGTTCCATTAAGAAAAGCGTAAGTAAAACCCGACAGTTAGCAGCAGATGTGTTGCTGTCATTCATCAACTGGAATCCGCGCGGGTCTCACAGGACAAGCTAGGAGAGTTTTCTTCAAGAGAAAAAGCAGGAAGAAAAGGGTGCAGCAGAAATTTTTGACAGTCCCGCGCAGATAAACGTCACCAATGCGCGTTTAATCCAACCAATCGGGTGTGACACGGTTTAAACCTGACTTCCGATTGGTTAAATGCGATTGTTTACAACTGGATGAGTTTCTTATTGGCTGTAGTGCAGTGTCCGTCAATCCCAGTGACTGGATCGATCCTAACCGGAGGCGTTCGATTTAAGTCCCCCCAACTCCCGTTATTGCACCGGTTGGCACTGGTCCGAAACACTTTTTTCTTTTTCGAAAAATAAATTACCGTTAAACTTATCAGTTAAACTTCGAGTTATTTAAACTTTTGTTCCCATCACACGCAGCCTCTATCGGTTTGTTAGCAGGAAAACTATTAAAAAAATGTGTTTATTGTAATTTTATAGTATGATGGGTTAACGGACTGGCATAAAAAAAAAGAGTTGGAGAATGAGGGGTGTAAAATAAACAATGTTACACTAGTCTCCTCTCTTTCCGATCAGCTCACGGGTCCCGGGCCAGAAGAACTAAAAATCCCAATCCCAAAACTCACACTACCCCGACAGTGAAGTGCACTTGGAAGTGCAAGGCTTTTGAGTCTGTAGTACAAAAGAGGGCAAATAATTGCCAAATTGGGTCAGGGAGCATTGTGTCATCGACCACAACCATTGACATGTATGCTGGACAATTCATGTCCATAAACTCAAATTTGTTTTCAAATGGAATACAATACAATAAATACATATTTTCAGAAAAGGCACTTGAGCCTTTGTGCCAGTAGCAATGGATTGTGCGTAATACCCTTTGCTAAAGTTCACATCGATGCAGACTTGGGGCGGATCAAGGGTGCAAAAGGGGCATGATCAACATCCACACTTGAGAATCGGGACACCCTACGCATTCACACCCCCTGGACAGAATCTCAAAATTGATGGGCGCAACTGTGAAATTGGGATTTGGGACTTGGATTGACTTGCATTCATTTTTTCATTCTTCCGGGGACCCATGGTCCGGAGTTAGATTGACGTGACTTATAGACTTTTGTTTTACTTTCTATTCAAACATGTTTTGTTAACATTTTAGGTACCTGGTCTACTAGCAGATAAATGCTGATAAGTGTGGTGCACTAAAATCCCAAAATAATATTTAAATTCGTGATTTGGATCAGTGGGAATAAACTGTATGTCTGGTAAAAAAAATGTCTTACCACTGCAAGGAGAACAAGAAAACACCAAAGTAAAGCATAAACTGTATTTTTTTATAAATAACATTGATCAGAGATATTTTTCAGTAAAACAAACTGTGGAGTTTTTAGGTATTTGCTGTATAGTTACATTTAAAATCTTTAGAATTAAAAGTACAATAAAGGACAAATTCAAGCCATTCTTAATTTCACAGCAATTGAAAAGAGTAAATTAAATCAAAGCAATCAGAGCAGTTATGCTGGTTCTGTTGTCAGCAGTCATTGGAGAAAAAGTTGGGTCCTACACAGTCTTAAGAGTCTTAAGAGTAAATATTGTTAAAAATTAATTTGAATACCAACTTCACTTTGTAAGAGAAAAAAATCTATGTACTATTGTACTTCTCAGATTATCAGGGGTGTGTAAGATGTCTTTTTCAACACAAGATAAGATTTTCATGACTCAACAGATTGTTTATCAAAAGCTTTATACTGGTGCTTTTCTTCCAGTTTATCTTTGTCTAAATAAAGAAACCTGAAGCCACAATAAAACAGGAAACCCACATTACCTAGAAAAACCTTTCCTGATTTGTTTGCTCACAAACACTAATTTTTTTTTCTCTGAAGACACATACGAAAGAAATGAGTCATTCAGGGTAGATTAGGCCGCGATAAAACATCTGCTCAACCTTAAGTGCCACTCTAGAATTATAAGAGGACCACACAAATCCTATGTAAAACACAGAGCCACAGAGCAAGTAGACAAATGACCTCATTATCATTGCAAGTTTAACAGCAGTTTGGACGAGTGTCTGTGAAACAATTCATCCTAGCCTCCAGTCAAAAAGAAAAAAGTAGAACAAAAGGTTATAGAGATTATTTGTCTCTTCACTCCTGTATTTTCTTGTATTCCAGGCATCCATCTTTGATAAATGGAGCTATGATTCAGCATAATTGTGCTCCCATTATTACTTTGTCATTCTGCAAAAAGCCAAAGTGCTTGGACAAATTCTCACTCACTTAAGATGGCATTCTTAGGACTTTTTATTACATATAAAAGCAATGCGTGATTTCCCTGAAATGGGGTTGCTATCTGAATTTTTAAATAATCATACATTAGGATTAACTAGCTTCAGTCTGATATTTCAGCCATGTGAACCCATTGGCCCTGACTTCCTCTGAATTCGACTTCACAAAACCATGTCTTCAAAGAGTTTTTTTATTCTAATTAAATGCTGTGAAAGCCATCTGCATGACAGCCAGCAGCATGTTAACACTTTTCATTTATCCAAACACAAGCCTTATGGTATTGTGTCTATGAACTTTCCCACACAATGATCAAGCCATCTAAATTGAATAACAAGTTGCAAGAAGGTTGCAGATGCAAAAACCTTAAAAGCCAAACAAATCCAAATTTTGGAAGATTTTATTGTATGATGATGAAGTTAAATAGACAATGTGTAGTTTTTATTGTTAATCTGGAAGTATCCATCAAAATGTTAATTAAAATGCCAAGTTGTTGAAAAATATTGGCGGTTTCTTAACATATAACCATTAAAAACCAGGTCTAAAATGCATGGGAGTGGGTCTAAGCCTCAGAGTAACTTCGTCTTCGTCTTCGTCTTCCTCCGCTTATCCGGGTCCGGGTCGCGGGGGCAGCATCCCAATTAGGGAGCTCCAGGCCGTCCTCTCCCCGGCCTTGTCCACCAGCTCCTCCGGCAGGACCCCAAGGCGTTCCCGGACCATATTGGAGATGTAACCTCTCCAACGTGTCTTGGGTCGACCCGGGGGCCTTCTGCCGGCAGGACATGCCCGAAACACCTCCCCGGGGAGGCGTCCAGGAGGCATCCTGACCAGATGCCCAAACCACCTCAACTGGCTCCTTTCGATCCGGAGGAGCAGCGGTTCTACTCCGAGTCCCTCCCGAATGTCCGAGCTCCTCACCCTATCTCTAAGGCTGAGCCCGGCCACCCTACGGAGGAAACTCATTTCGGCCGCTTGTATCCGCGATCTCGTTCTTTCGGTCATTACCCAAAGCTCATGACCATAGGTGAGGATTGGGACGTAGATCGACCGGTAAATCGAGAGCCTGGCTTTCTGGCTCAGCTCCCTCTTCCCCACGACAGATCGGCTCAGCGTCCGCATCACTGCAGACGCCGAACCAATCCGCCTGTCGATCTCCCGATCCCTCCTACCCTCACTCGTGAACAAGACGCCGAGATACTTAAACTCCTCCACTTGAGGTAGGACCTCTCCCCCGACCCGGAGGTGGCAAGCCACCCTTTTCCGGTCGAGAACCATGGTCTCAGATTTGGAGGTGCTGATCCTCATCCCAGCCGCTTCACATTCGGCCGCGAACCTACCCAGCAAGAGCTGAAGGTCAGAGCTGGATGAAGCTAGGAGGACCACATCATCCGCAAAAAGCAGAGACGAGATTCTCCTGCCACCAAACTCGACACACTCCACACCACGGCTGCGTCTAGAAATTCTGTCCATAAAAGTGATGAACAGAAGCGGTGACAAAGGGCAGCCCTGGCGGAGTCCAACCCTCACTGGGAACAGGTCCGACTTACTACCGGCTATGCGGACCAAACTCACGCTCCTCTGGTAAAGGGACTGAATGGCCCTTAACAGAAAGCCACCCACCCCATACTCCTGGAGCGTCCCCCACAGGGTGCCCCTGGGGACACGGTCATAAGCCTTCTCCAAATCCACAAAACACATGTGGATTGGTTGGGCAAACTCCCATGCCCCCTCCATCACCCTTGCAAGGGTATAGAGCTGGTCCACAGTTCCACGGCCAGGACGAAAACCACATTGCTCCTCCTCTATCTGAGATTCAACTATCGATTGGACCCTCCTCTCCAGTACCTTGGCGTAGACCTTTCCAGGGAGGCTGAGGAGTGTGATCCCCCTATAGTTGGAACACACCCTCAGGTCACCCTTCTTAAAGATGGGGACCACCACCCCGGTCTGCCACTCCCTAGGAACTGCCCCCGATGACCACGCAATGTTGTAGAGACGTGTCAACCATGACAGCCCTACAACATCCATAGCCTTGAGATACCCAGGACGAACCTCATCCGCCCCCGGGGCTCCGCCGCTGTGTAGTTGTTTGACTACCTCAGCAACTTCTGCCCCCGAGATCGGACAGTCCATCCCCAGGCCTCCCAGCTCTGGTTCCTCCTCGGAATGCGCATTGGTGGGATTGAGGAGCTCCTCAAAGTATTCCTTCCATCGTCCGACTATAGCCTCAGTTGACGTCAGCAGCTCCCCATCCCCACTGTAAACAGTGTGAGCGAGTTGCTGCCTTCCTCTCCTGAGGCGCCGGACAGTTTGCCAGAACCTCTTTGGAGCCGATCGATAGTCTTTCTCCATGGCCTCACCAAACTCCTCCCACGCCCGAGATTTTGCCTCGGCAACTGCCACTGCTACACCCCGCTTGGCTATCCGGTACCTGTCTGCTGCCTCCGGAGACCCAAAGACCAGCCACGCCCTGTAGGCCTCCTTCTTCAGCCTGACGGCTCCCCGAAACTCTGGTGTCCACCAGCGGGTATGGGGATTGCCACCACGACTGGCACCGGCCACCTTACGACCACAGCTAGCAACAGCCGCCTCGACAATCGCAGAGTGGAACAAGGCCCACTCGGACTCAATGTCCCCCACTGCTCTCGGGACGTGGTCAAATCTCTGCCGGAGGTGGGAGTTGAAGACCGTCTTGACAGGTTCTTCTGCCAGGCGTTCCCAGCAGACCCTCACTATGCGTTTGGGTCTGCCAGGTCTACGCGGCATGTTCCCTTGCCATCTGATCCAACTCACCACCAGGTGGTGATCAGTTGACAGCTCCGCCCCTCTCTTCACTCGGGTGTCCAAAACATACGGCCGCAGGTCAGATGATACGACTACAAAATCTATCATCGACCTGTGACCTAGGCTGCCCTGGTACCAAGTGTACCGGTGGGCATCCTTATGTTCGAACATGGTGTTCGTTATGGCCAAACTGCGGCTTGCACAGAAGTCCAATAACAAAACACCGCTCGAGTTCAGATTAGGTGGGCCGTTCCTCCCAATCACACCCCTCCAGGTCAAGCTGTCATTTCCCACGTGAGCATTGAAGTCCCCCAGCAGGACAATGGAGTCCCCTGATGGAGCACTATCTAGCACTCGTCCCAGGGACTCCAAAAAGGGTGGGTACTCTGAACTGATATTTGGCCCATAAGCACAAACAACAGTCAGGACCCGTTCCCCGACCCGAAGGCGCAAGGAAGCTACCCTCTTGTCCCCCGGGGTAAACCCCAACACACAGGCAGAGAGTCTCGGGGCTAACAAAAAGCCAACCCCAGCCCTCCGCCTCTCACCCGGAGCAACTCCAGCAAAGTAGAGTGTCCAACCCCTCTCCAGGTCTCGGGTTCCAGAGCCAATGCAATGTGTCGAGGTGAGTCCGACTATATCTAGCCGGTACCGCTCAACCTCTGCCACAAGCTCCGGCTCCTTCCCCGCCAGCGAGGTGACGTTCCATGTCCCAAAAACTAGTTTTCTTGTCCGGGGATTGGACCGCCAAGGCTCCCGCCTTGGTCTGCCACCCGATTCGCATTGCACCGGACCCTTCATGTTCCTCCTGCGGGTGGTGGGTCCACAGTTGGACGAGCCCATGTATCCGGTTCGGGCTGGGCCCGGCCGGGCCCCATGGGCGAAAGCCCGGCCACCAGGCGCTCGCTCACGGGCCCCAACCCCAGGCCTGGCTCCAGGGTGGGACCCCGGTAACCCTCCGGGCCGGGTACTCCGACTCTTCGTTTTAACCGCCATGAAAGATCCTTCGAACCGTTCTTTGTCTCACCCTTCACCTAAGACCAATTTGTCATGGGAGACCCTACCAGGGGCACTAAGTGCCCCAGACAACATAGCTCCTAGGATCATTAGGGCACTCAAACTCCTCCACCACGATAAGGTGACGGTTCAAGGAGGACACCATTTTAAATGCCATGTTTCCTTGTACAGGAGCCCATGAGGACAAAATACATTTACTGGTTTGTAAATGGTTACAAAACTTTCACCATTCATAAACATTGTTGTTTTACACATTTACCCCTTCACTTGCTGCCAGTGATGAAAGGGAATCTGATGTGCTTGTTGTTTTTCTAAAGTTTGCACTCCCCAGGGATTTTTGACCCTAATGGGCATCCGTTGGTACGGTCTTACTCCAACCTAAAATACAATACTTAGCCTAGCCTGCCAGACTCATCCTCTGCTTAATTCTGCGCAGAAAAAGAGTCTGGTTACTCACAGGCAGAGGCACATGAAGGGCGGAACTAGCCAGCTCAAAAATAACCAATCAGAAAAAAGACAGAAATGCCTGCTGTACCCCGAGACGCTGTAGTTTTTTAGCTGTAGTACAAAACGGTGTCTGGTGACAGCGCAAACATCTTTCTTTAGAAGAAAGGCTTTTAGCACTTCTACATGTTGTGGTTTTAAAGGCGTGTTCAAGTCATTTAGAACAGAGGAAAGAGCCACAGCGAGCTCCACTTCAGTCGCCATGTTTATGCCAAACTCGGTGTTATGGTGTGTGACGTACACAACTCAGCGCTGATTGGCTTGGATAGAATTCTCAGGGGGTGGGGTTATTTGAATAGGAGGGTTCTCCGACTCTTTTTCTGTGCAGAATTAAACAGAGGAGTCTGGCAGGCCAGGCCACAAAATACTTGCTTGAAATGATTTAGGTATCTACAGCCCCCTGTAGCCAGGAAAAATATACGCTGTCACTTTGTTCAGAAAGTCTTTTCTAATATGTTCAATTATTTTGGAGGGTTTTCCAACTCAGATTTGAAAGCCTTAAGATCATAATCGCTGCTTTATCACAGTGGGCACCTGCTTTTTCCCAGTCCCTTTTGTGGTGTTCATTGATGGGATACCAAGGCATAGCATGGAAAAGAAGGGGTCTGGTTTTGCAAACCTCAGGGTCTCCTTCTTTCTTTCAGGAGATTTTGTGTTACTGGTGGTATCTCCAAACCGTAACCTCTAGCACTAGGGAAGTGACTAAAGCCATACAGTGGGATGCAAAAGTTTGGGCAGCCTTGTTCATGATTTTACATTATAAATCGTTGGTTGTAACAATAAAAATGTCCAGTTAAATGTATCATATAGGCAACACACAGAGTGATGTTTGAGAATTGAAATGGAGATTATAGGATGTGCAATAATTGTTTAAACAAAACTAGGCAGGTGGATAAATTTGGTCACCACAAACCAGAATTCTACTTCATACTGATCCCCCCTTTTGCAGAAATAACTGCATCTAAACGCTTCCTATAGCGTCTAATGAGAGTCGGGATTCTGGTTGAAGGTATTTTGGACCATTCTTCTGTACAAAACATCTCTAGTTCATTCAGTTCTGATGGCTTCTGAGCGTGGACAGATCTGTTTAACCCACACCACAGATTTTCAATAATATTCAGGTCTGTGGACTGAGATGGCCATTCCAGAACGTTCTATTTGTTCCTCTGCGTGAATGCCTTAGTAGATCTTGAGCAGTGCTTGGGGTCGTTGTCTTGTTGAAAGATCCAGCCCCGGTGCAGCTCCAGCTTTTTTACTGATTCCTGGACAATGGTCTCCAGAATCTGCTGATACTGAGTAGAATCCATGTGTCCCACAACTTTAACAAGATTCCCAGTCCCTGCACTGGCCACACAGTCCCACAGCATGATGGAACCACCACCATGTTTTACTGAAGGTAGCAGGTGCTTTTCTTGGAATGCTGTGTTCTTTTTCCTCCATGCTTAACGCCCCTTGTTACACCCAAGTAACTCAGTTTTTGTTTCATCAGTCCACAGCACCTTATTCCAAAATGAAGCTGGTTTGTCCAAATGTGCCTTAGCAGACCTCCGCTGCTCTGTTTGTGCTGTGGGTGGAGAAAAGGTTCCCTCTGCATCACTCTCACGTGCAGCATCTCCTTGTATAAAGTGTGTTGAATAGTTGAACCGTGCAGTGACTCCATCTGCAGCAAGATGATGTTGTAGGTCTTTGCTGCTGGTCTGTGGGTTGACTCTGACTCTTCTCACCATTCTTCACTTGTGTTTATCTGAGATTTTTCTTGGTCTGCCACTTGGAGCCTTAACATGAACTGTGCCTGCGGTCTTCCATTTCCTCATATGTTCCTAACTGTGGAAGCAGACAGCTGAAATCTCTGAGACAGCCTTCTGTATCCTTCCCATAAACCATGATGGTGAACAATCTTTGTTTTCAGCTCATGTGAGAGTTGTTTTCAGACCCTCATGTAGCTACTCTTCAGAGAATATTCAAAGAGGATGGAAACTTACAATTGGCCCCCTTAAATAATCTTTCCTATAATTGGATGCACCTTTCCATGGAGGTCAAAGGTCACTGAGCTTACCAAACCAATTTAGAGTTCCAATAATTAATTCTAAAGGTTTTGGAATCAACAAAATGACGACAGTGCCCACATTTATGCACCTGCCTAATTTTGTTCAAAGAAATATTTCACCCTTTTTGTAAATCTTATAAACTTTCTTTCACTCCTTAAATATCAATGTGTGTGTGTGTGTGTGTGTGTGTGTGTGTGTGTGTGTGTGTGTGTGTGTGTGTGTGTGTGTGTCATATATGATATATTTAACTGGGTGTTTTTGTCATAACAACCAACGATTTATACAGGAAACTGATCAAGATTAACAAGTCTATCCAAACTTTTGCATCTCACTGTAGTTCTTGACTGGGAAAAGGTGGAAAGTTCCCTCTAGGTCGTGAACAAGTCTTTGTCCCAGGTGCAGGAGTTCAAATATTTTGGTGTCTTAATCTGAAGCTGATGATAGAATAAAGTGGTGGATCAATGAATCCAAGCTTCATCCTCTTCAATGAGGGTGTTTCACTGGTCTCTTCTGGTGAAGAGGGAGCTGAAAAGTTGGAAGCAAAGATCTCAATTTATTGGTCCGTGTACTGGGCACCTACGGCCTTGAGATGTGGATCATAACCGAAAGAAGAAAATCCCAACAAGTGGCCCAAATTTGCACTGTCATCTTGGGGGAGCTTGGAGTAGAGCCACTGCTCCTCTGCTTTGAAAAGGGTCCATCAATTTGGCTCAGGCATCTAATAGGATACTTCCTGGTCGCCTCCCTCTGGAGGTTTTCTAGGCATGTCCCACAGAAATCACTGGCAAGACTCTGTATCCTCTCTGGTCTGGGAGAGCCTGGGGGACCAGAGGAGTGTAGGTGGGGAGTGTCCCTTGGTAAAGGGATGCCTGGGCTTCCCACCTGGGCCCATCAGCTCCATGACCCGACCTCGGATGAGCGAAAGAGGGTGAATGGATTGATGGATGGATGGATGGTTGGATGAATGGATGGATAAAAACACAGTCCTTATTGCCTTAAATTAATATTTTGGATATTAACTTATAAATGATATAACGTTGTAGACCAATTACAAAGGGTATTTTACACATTTTCATAATCGATTGTGTTCTAATATGATATGGCCTTTTGTGTCTGTGGTTGTATCCGGTACAAAACAGTTCATCCTCATATCAAAGCTTTGTTAGTTATACAAAACAAACAAACTGGAAAGCTTTGTTTGGTTTTGAAAAACAAAGAGAAAGTCTCTGGCCTAATTAAGGAAACGTCATGCTCATCACGGAGCTTCATTACCTGTGTGGTCCTTTACTGATGCTGGGGTTCAGAATAAGAACCGTTCTAAGTGAGCAAATACTGCCATCATGTGGACCTTGGTAATACATCACCACCAGATTACAGGACTGGTATTTTTATTTGAGTTTTTGCCATTAGCATGGACAATACCTTCAAATTTTAACTGCTTCTGCTAGAATATATTCTCTTAAACAAAAATAATATTATTTAGATTTTCATATTTAACTAAAAGCTTTCTCAATGTCTCTAATTAAAACTGATCACGTCACAATTATATTATCCTTCATCCAAAAGCAGGATTTACTGGCTGTAAAAGCCACTGACACTAGTCAGTGACTCGATGCTATCTGCTGGGTTCCTTAAAAGACATTTAAACTAGTTGGCTTAATAAACTGAACTTTACTGGAATGTTTTACTTCATGCCATGACTGTTGCCGTGATTTTGCACTACATAAATAAATTGAATTGAAATACTTCTTTTAACTTTGCAACTTTTAAAAATACATTTATTGTCTCGCTTCCAATCAATCAATCAATCAATCAATCAATCAATCAATCAATCAATCAATCAATCAATCAATCAATCAATCAATCACTCAATCAATCAATCAATCAATCAATCAGTCAATCAATCAATCAATCTCACTTTCATGCCTGTTGCTGCTGGAAGTCCCACTGAATTAATTATAAGCACTATGACACAGTCATAAATATTAGAGGTTTGCTGGTGGGGCTGTGGAATTAATACCAGGACTATGAGTTCTAGTGAACATGTATTTAGGTGCACAACAATACAAATTAGAAAATAAAACACAGCAAAATCAATTACAGATCATCAATATAAACCTAGTTAACACAATAGGACATGGGGCAGCAGTAGCTCAACAAGTTGAACGGGTTGTTCAGTAATCGGAAGGTTGTCGGAAGATCTTTGTCTCCCCTCTCCCTGCCACACCTGGTGTGGAGTGCGGTGCCTTGGTCTGCCTGGGTCGTGGCTCCCGGGTCAGGGAGTTTAAGATTTTTGGCATCTGCCTGACCAATCCCGGTGGCTGCCTGGTGGGGTCTGGGTCCCTGGGCTCAGCTTCGGACGGAGAATTCTGCTGTTGTGTCCTTGGGCAAGACACCTAACCCACCTCGCCTGCTGGTGGTCTGAGGGACCAGTGGTGCCTGTGCTTGGCAGCCTCACCTCCATCAGTGAGCCCCAGGGCAGCTGTGGCTACATCGTAGCTCATCCCTGCCAGTGTGTGAATGGATGAATGATGCACTGTAGTGTAAAGCACTTTGGAGTCATCTGACTCTGAAAGGTACTAGACAAGTTTATGTCATTTCTCATTTATCATGATTATTGAACAAATATTTAGTCCAATTCCTTTCCTGTTATTATTCTGCAGCTGAAACTCCTCTGTGGAAATGCGACATGAAGTTTATGACACAAATAATAAACTTTCTGATGCTAAATGAAGGAGAAGAAAGGTTTGCTACTAATGATTCTCTTGTTTCTCTTGTTCTGCTTTAAATATCTCAACAATATTTGTGCAGCATGAAATTTTAATTAGGGCCCCTGATTTAAGCACAAAATGTTTATTTTTAAACAAATATTCTAGTTGGTGATCACTAATATTATAAATAGTTATGCATCCTATGGACTTCTCATTTAGTGCTGTGCTTCTTTTATTTGTAGCTACAGTATTTTAATATGCCAAGCTGTTTGGCAACAGTAATTGTCTATGACAGGTGCCATGTTAAACTGTACTGTGGATATGTCTACATTCTGGCATGGAGATCATTTTGGATTTCAGTATAAGTGGATCTGAGTAAAACGACTGTGGATTCTTTGCAACACTGGACAGACTGATGAGAAAAGCTGGTTTGGTGGTGGACACGGAGAGGAGAGAAGCATGAAGAAACTGGTGGCTGTAATGGGCCGCACCCAGCATCTTCTGCTCAACACTATCATCAGGCAGACAAAAATGGTCAGTAACTGCCTCCTGCAGCAACATCCAACAGAATGACTCAGACCTCATCTGTTCCACTGTCTGTTAGGCTGTTGAGCTCCTCTCAGTTGAAAGAGAAAAGACACAAATGAAATGTCAATCAAATCACATCTCTAAGTGCAACAATTAACTTTGACACAGACTCTGTTTGATGTGCGTTTTAATTTATTTTTAATAAAGATTGTCAGTGTCTTCCTTCAGTCACCACTTTTACATTACAGTTTTTCTCCACTGGTTTGGCTCATTTCTTGAAACAGAAATTACATTCTCAAAATAACATGGACAAACCTCCAAACCTTTTGGCAAATGTTCACAACAGAATGGCATTTTGGGGACACTGACTATTCAGATTAGAAAGAAATGTAGTTTTGACACACGAGTGAGCTGTTTTAGGGGAGATATGAGCTTTTGCAGGTAAACCACGCTGTTATGATCAACTATCCATGTTTATTTTGACAAAAGCACCAAGAAGGATGAGAATGTCCGATTTGTGTCGAGAAATGAGCCAAAGCTATTGAGAGGGATCTTTGCCATTTTGGAGACACTGTTTAACCCTCCCACTGTCCTAATGGGTGTGACCCCGCGAGGAAAGTTAACCATTGGGCAGGGTTGATGGTTTATCCCTTGGGTCCATGTGGCAGGGGTGAGGAGTGAGCACCACCTCACCCCTGCCACATGGACCTCAAGGGATAAACCATCAATCCTGCTCTATGGTCAACTTTCCTCGCAGGGTCACCCATAAATACAGTGGGAGGGTTAAATGAGAAAGGGGTTTAGATTGAAGCCTGAGTGAACAGTTTTGAAAGAGATATGAGCTTTTGCAGGTGTTGTGCTAAACTGTAAGAGTGTTTTGCCAAATGATTTTAGAGGTTTGAGAATGAAATTTTTGTTTCAAGAAATGAGCCAAACCAATGGAGAAAACTGCAATATGCAGCCTATTTCAACTGCTTATAAAAATAAACTTCAGTCAAGCAATAATTATAAATACATTTCCCTTAAGTTACTATAGTCATTACTATTACTGCAAAGCCTCTTTCAGGGCTGCATACTTTTGCAATATATATATATATATTAGAGAAAGTCCAGTTGCCCTATCGATCGATCGATCGATCGATAGATAGATAGATAGATAGATAGATAGATAGATAGATAGATAGATAGATAGATGATAGATAGATAGATAGATAGATAGATAGATAGATAGATAGATAGATAGATAGATAGATAGATAGATAGATAGATAGATAGATGATAGATAGATAGATACATTATGTAGGATTTTAATCTTTTTAATTGAGTTCATATGTCATTTCATATGGATGCTGTACCAACGCGTCAGGATGGAAATAAAAAATATTTGTCAATTGTTACTTTTAAAATAATTGTCTTTATGGATGTGTTTGTATTTTTGTTGATTATAAAGCACTTTTAACCATTAGAATTACAGTAAAATCGATTGTGTGGAAATTAAATGTATTTTGACCTTCTCGGCACGCCGTACTCGTACAATGCGTCTCAGTTGGTGACGTAATTACGGTTGGGTCATTCAGAGTTCCCATTAACGAGCTTTGTTTGCAGGATAATATGCATTGTAGCATCAGATAATCGTTCTTGAGGTGGTCCCCTTATAAACCGACGATTGTGTTTATTCACACATCTTCGACTGGACGAAAATGACCGATCTAGCAGAGTCCCTGATCAAAGAGGGCTGGTAGGTAGCATGGTAGCTCAATGGTGCTGCTAGCCGTCTGAGCTGTCAGTTAACTGTTGAATAAAATAATTAGTCGTCACGTTGCCCTTTTTAATACTTGAGAATAAACAGCAACACTCGGAACTGCTCGACTTGTAGCAACATAGTTGGAAAGCTACACGACTACCAGAAACCACACGTCTGCTAGCTGGTTTAACTTAGCAGACGTAGCATTTGAAAGCAGACAGACGTTACTTCGTGCGTCAGACAAGAATCCGTAATAGCGTGCAGGTTCGGTCACTGATACCCGATGGCACTTGTTCAAAACCTGAACAAACAGCTCGTTTTCCAAGTGCTTTTGAAACGACGACTAACAGTGCTGCTGACTTTAATTTCTGGTTATTCTTTTAGAAATTTCAACAATCCAACGAGGCAATTACAGTTTTATTAAATTGATATGTTGTGGTTGGTCAAAATGTATTTATTTCCCTCAGAAATGCATTCATTTAGCATGAATATATCAGTTTCATGTTGTAGTGAAATTCTGCGGGAGTACATCTGAGAGACAAATGTGTTTTGAACCATTTCAGACGCAGGTGCATATTTAACACCTTTTACAACAAACAACACTAATAAAATTCCCAGTTGCAGAAATGTTTGGCTTCGCTTAATTTCACAGTCGGTGTTACTTTTGTAATGTTGCTGATAATAATAATAATAATAATAATGCAAAATGTAATCAATATTAGACTACAAAAAGTTCTAACTCCAAAATATTGATCAGATTGAACCAGAGTGTTTGTTTACATTATGTTCTCTGCAGTGTGCTTTTGTTTATGTTGTTTTACCTGAGCGTTTTGTGCAGGACTTTTAATTGTATTGACTATTTTTTTATTTGAGTTTTAACGTAATTAAAGTGATACATTAAATGTATGCACTAGAGAAAAAAATCTGTTTATGCTTTAGTGGATCTATGAAACTTGTAGACTTTGCCCTCTTTAGTTATTTTGTGAAACGTTATAAAGTTCTTAAGTCTTTTAATTTAGCAAAATAAAGCTGCATTTAGTGTTGTAACCATGTAAAATTAAATTGTAAGACTTTTCTAAATAAGAGGATGCTGCACAACTGAACTCTACGCAAAGTTGACTTTCTCTTACTTTTCAAGTCTGATTGCCTAATTAGTGCATCATATCAAACACTCTTTTTTTGCTCGTATCAGTAAATTTAGGAGGAAAGTCAATAATTTACAATAACAGCTGGAGATTTAACCCCCACTGGGTTTCAGAATATTTTAAACAATGTCTTCTGCATGAAAGACTTGCTCTCCTGCTGGCTCACCTTACTCAGCATTATTTCCTCTTCTCCTTGTGTCATATCTCACAGGTACCTCAGTGATGACGGCATAGCAGAACTGAAGGGATCGGCTGAGAAAATAACACACACTGACATCATTCGTATTGCACTCAATGTAAGTTGTATTCTCTTAGTGTTTTTGTGGTGTGACAGTAGTCTGGGTAGGAAAATGGATGTGAAAAGCATTTTAAAGGTTAATGGAAAAGGTCACATTTTTTTGCATCAGTTATCCAAGAGTCAGCATGTTTGCTGTCATCTTTTGCTTAGCATGAATTTATAAGTCATTTTTTGAAAAACTGCCTTGATTCTATCATCTTCAGTTGCTTCAGGTGCATTTCTCCATCATTCATTCATTCTTTGGTCTGTTTGTCTGATGCCTTCCTGACACAATATCTGGAATGAAAATGAAACTTTTAAAGTTGTGGAACACTGATAAACCCTCTCTACTAGGGATGAGCGGATAAAGCATTTTTGACGAATACGAGCATGAAGTGACTAAAACTCATAAATATCTGTAATCGTGCTGAAGGAAAATCCTCATTGGGTATCTGACTGCCTTCACGCTCTGTGATTGGCCAGTCACATAGAGCGCTCGCCCCTCCCTACACACAAAACTCTGCAGTCGGGAGCTCAGTCCGCGTCCGGCTTATCCACGCACACACACAGACAGTAACAGATCTCTCTGTGCTTGCTTCACTGTTGCTCACATTTCTTCAGTACTCCCTAGGTTTTCCTCAGCTCGCTTTTTTCAGTTTAATATTTAAAGTTACTTTTTTTTGTAACTTACATGGTGCATTTGACAAGACAGAGCTGAAAAACAGCTCGTGCTGCGTCGGTCACTGCCTCCGCTCTGCTCGGGGCTTTTTTGTTTTATTTTTCTCTCTCTCTCTCTCTCTCTCTCTCTCTCTCTCTCTCTCTCTCTCTCTCTCTCTCTCTCTCTCTCTCTCTCTCTCTCTCTCTCTCTCTCAATTAATGCTCATAAATAATGTTCTGATTTTATTGAAAAACTTGTTCTGTAATAGTTTCTTTACTATTGTGATCAAAAATATGTAATCTCAATTCTGAGGCTGCTCTGTAAATAGTGTTTATATAAACAATACACATAGCAACTTCTGATCAGTCCATATCAGTTTCAGACTTAAAATAATGTATTGATGTAAACCACACCTACTCCCGGTTAAACTGCACACACTTCCAGGTTAGGCCACGCCCACTCCAAATACAGATAATTTAGATGATTGAACAGATACAGATACAGATAGTGGTGTACTTGCTCATCCCTACTCTTTACTTGTTATTTCTGATTATAAGCAGTCCCTGTTGAGGTGTTCATGCAGGCTGAACATGTATATAGTCTCCTACACCTGTCTCCTGCATTATCTTCTGGTAGAAATTAGATGGTGAAACTCTAGGATTTGAAAATCCTAACAGGTCTATATCACACTGTCACTTAACATTCATGGACTCACCCATGTTGACTTGTGATGGGGGAGACTGTTGTTGGTGTTAGCATCCAGCAGAGAACATCTCGGCTAGTAGAAGCTAACCACATTAGTAAATCCACCACACAGTAGAACTCCTTCAGGCTTGAGTTATTTGTGGAGATCAAACATCAACGTTGCAGAGCAAGCAGAGTTGGTGGTAGAGTTGCATTGTTGTTAGCCAGTCAGAAGTGACATATCCAAATATCAGGAAGCAAGACTCCAAATCCTGCCTTGTTAAGCTCTCCTCTGACGTGGCATTCTGCTCGTTCCCAAAACAGGCGCATCTGTGCTTTTCTTCCCCTGAGTACGACTTGCAAGGCATTCATTCCTACTAGAGACCACTGTAAATGTATTGATTAAAGTGTCCCACACTTTTAAGGATAAAATTATTCAACCATCACAATTGTTAAATTACAGCTGTGTGTTCTCGAAACAGCAGCTGCATAAATACATAAAAGGACACTATCATTGTTCATAGGATCTCAAGTTTTTTAAATACTTCACAAAAGGAAAATTACAAAGGCGGCTTATCTGACCCACAGTATCAGATGAGTACAGAACACAGGAGCTGCATTCACAGCAGAAGCCTTGACCTTTTCAGGTTGGCCTGGAGCACTGCCAAAAGATCTGAGACGGCACTTGGACACATCACAGTGCACCTGATTCATTCGGCATGTTTTAACTTCAGGGCAGAGCTTAGAGGGCCATAAAATGGGGGTTGGTTTTACCGGAATATGCAATTAAAGAGTTTTAAGTAATTATTTAAATGTGAAAACAAACCAAATTCCTGACATCTTTCTATTATTAATTGTTGATAAATTGTACCTAGAAGGAGCCTTCTTTTTATTGTAACCAATGTCAGAACATGCCTCAGTATGATGCACAGGTCTGTAACTAAATCTGTTAAATCATTGTCATTAGATGCTCACCAAAAAGGGCCGTGTTAATTATTAAACTTTCAGTGCTTCATAATCAGCCTTTTTCCTGCTTTACTCTTACTATGACTTGTGTAATAACTGTTTTTGTTACGATGATGTGTGTTTCTTGCAGAATGATCTTAGGCCTATTGGGAGAAAATTTCTACCTTCTGATATCAACAGTGGAAGAACTGAGAAAGTAAGTGGAACAGAAATTCACAGGTTTCCTGCTAAGTGGTGAAGCACTACTGCCCTTGTTTTATGTCAGAAAGTGTTTGGAAAATGCTTGTAAATGAGTAGCTGCGGTGCAGTTCTCAGGGAAGCCACTAGATGGCGGAGACACACCAACAATATTGTGTTTAAGTTTTTTTTTTTTTTTTTGTGAAACTTAGAAAATGTTTTAGTTTTTAAAACATTGAATATTGACCCTTCTCCTTAAAAGGCTCTTAAATAAAAATAAAGCAATGTAAATTCAAATGGAAGAATGAACAAACCAGTTCTATTATAAGCTGAAAATAAAAGTCTCAAAGCCATTTAATTTCCATATCTGTTATTATCTTCAGTGCTTTGCAGCAGATTTGCCTCTCAGACC
The DNA here is from genome assembly GCF_043380555.1 of Nothobranchius furzeri. Lineage (NCBI taxonomy): Eukaryota > Metazoa > Chordata > Actinopteri > Cyprinodontiformes > Nothobranchiidae > Nothobranchius > Nothobranchius furzeri. The sequence goes on from NC_091749.1 coordinate 38,771,293, forward strand.
AATTTTCTTTGTTCTCTTCCAGTTGGAGGGTCCATGCGTCCTCCAGGTGCAGAAGGTGAGAAACATCTCTGCTCCTAAAGACCACGAGGAGTCCCAGGGTGCACCGCGAATGCTGCGCCTACAGATGACAGATGGGCACACCACCTGTGTTGGATTAGAGTATAAACATCTGTCCAAGATCAGGTATGGGGGCCGGGGGGGGGGGGGGGGGGGGGGGGGGGGTCAAACCAACAGATGCAGTTTAATGTGATTGTTTTGTACGTTAATATTGGCTAGTCAGATTTGCTTAGGTAAAAGTGCCACTTTTTCCCCCTTTGTGTGTGTGCGTGCATGTGTGTGTGTGTGTGTGTGCGTGTGTTTGTGCTCGTGTACTCTAATATACCAGCAACAGTGGGAAAAAAAATGCAACAATGACTAAATATCACAGTTCAGAAATTATGGATAAATTATAAAACTGTAAAGTTTTGAAAACAATAAATAAAAAATAAACTAAACAGCATTTTCTGTAGCAGTCTAAATGCAGAACAGCATGCATTTGGCCCTATCGTCACCCATTCAAAGCTAACATGTACGATTCTGTGCACACACGCTCCTCCTTCACCTCCTTGTCAACACTCTCACCCCACCACATGTCTGAATTTTTGCCTTTATCTGCAATTTCCACTTGGTGGCAGCTGATTTAACGACTTGCAGCCTTAATTACTTCTGCGTCCAAGCAACGGTGGCCTTGGTGATTGCTGCCATGGTGACGGACCAGTCTGTACAGGTGGAGTGGCCAGAAAATGGGCCTTTCCTTCCTGATGGGGGGAGAGTAGAGAACAGAACAGATCCCCTCTTTATGAGCGGCGCACACACTCTCTGGCAGCCAACAGCAGTAGTTAGTGTTTCTGATGGACGTGTTGGCTTTGGTGTGAGTGAGAACATAAGTGGGTGGCAAGGAAGGATGAGATGGATTACAAGACTGTTCACTATGTAAGGCAGTGATATAAAAAGGGGACAATTAAGCATTAAGTAGCATCGATTGAGGTTGAATAGTGTGTTTGTGTGTGATTGAATCAAGGATAGTTTGTTCCTTTTTGCTGGGTTGTCGGCGGCACGAGCGCGCCATCCATCCCAGAGGTTTGGAGTGAAATCCCTAATTGTTACTATGGCTTCCAGCATCAGTAGCTGGAAATCCCTCTAAGTCCCTGTGCTTTCCTAATGAGAGAGGCAGAGGCCTTATCAGGCCTGATGAGATAGAGGCGCTTTTAATTTACCACGAGGATGGGTGAGCAGCTGGGATTATTAATAGCTTTGCCACCCATCTGCTGGCACTGCTCCATGTCATTTAGAGAGTGCTGTGGGTAAAGCTTGGTTTAGACATTTATAATGTTTTATACTCTTAAAATGTGAGCAAGCAGGCTGGAAAACAGTTTATTTTATACATCATTGTTTTTGTTTTGCAGTCTAAACACACCTCCTGGAACAAAGGTAAAGCTTCATGGTACAATCCAGGTAAAAAATGGTCTTTTGCTGCTTGATGACTCGAACATCTGCATCCTTGGAGGAGAAGTCGACCACATGGTGGAGAAATGGCAGCTGCAAAGGGTGAGGGTCCATGATTACCTTGGTAATAAAAATTAAAAAAACATTTTTTTAATAAGAAATCAGAACCATTGCAATGGATCTAGTTTTATAAGAGCTGCTACTACCAGGTTTTAAGTTCCTTTTGTCCTTCAACCTGCAGAGTCTGGCCAAACACAGCAGGAGTAACATTGGAGCAGAAGGCGGACCCCCGCCCTTTGTGCCGTTTGGTCAGGTGAGAGGAAATTCAAATTCTAGCACCTCGTAGTGAAAATTTGTCGAGTATAAACAAAACCTCAGTAGACATGACACTTCCTGGATTGTTTCCTTTTATCAGTAAAGCTCTAATCTTTCTGAGCAAGTGGGTCCAAACCTGGTGTAAAATTGTATTAGATTAGAGTATAAAGTATTTCATATATTTGCAAGGATGGACAAGTCTTCAGGGACAGTTATTCTAAATGGTAAGTTATATTTGTCTAGCACCACCTTAGGATTCTACAACCCCCCAAGACGCTTCACAACACAATCAGTCTTTCAGCCACTCACACACACATTCATACACTGATGATGATGAGCTACAGTGTAGCCACAGCTGCCCTGGGGTGCACTGACACAGGCGAGGCCAGCCGAGCACTGACACCACCGGTCCCTGCGACCACCACCAGCAGGCAAGGCAGGTTAAGTGTCTTGCCCAAGGACACAACAGCAGAATTCTCTGCTGGGAGCCGGGATTGAACCTGCAACCCCCCAGTTACTGGACAACGTGCGCCACCTCCTGAGCTACTGCTGCTCCATATTTAAGCCAACTTTATCACTGGCTGCCTACATTTGAATAGATCCTTATTTTGCCATGAAAACTTGTCATGAAATCCACACAAAAGTACTTTGGGATCCTAGCAGTTTCAGAAAAAAGTGTTTCGCTAGACGGAGTTTGTTTGACCCTGTCAGTGGTTCTAATGTTCTGGCTTGGGTTATCCAGGGTTTTTCCTGGCTCAAATTGAGGCAGAGATGATACCATCCTGGCCATGCGCCAGCACATGCATACTCTGTGCATTCAACTGCCTCACTTTTTTAAAGGCAAAATATTATAAAAGGCTCAATAATATGCATTAGATTAGTGTTTAGTTCCCTTTTCCCATCTGATATTTATAGTTAAAAATATTTAAAAATGGTTGACCTACATTTCAGTAACTTTTTAGGTTTGTATTAATAACACTCATCTTAGTCTAAATAACACAGATATATCCAGTTAAATATATTACATTTCATTAACATGCATTTGTATAGGAAATGGTAATAACATTTAATTTCTGCTGCTAACTATGTAATGGTGGCATGTCTATTATGTACGGGTTGGCAATAATCCAGTTCAAATTCTGTTCAAAGATAGAAGCGTTTGTAAATTATATACTACAACGGCTTGCCGTACATCCTGCGCCAGCAGTAATGTGACTCGTATCTGCAGCGGTTCTGATCCGTAGCGCTGCAGGATGCAGAATAAACAGGATGGTTGGGACTTTTCATCTGCTTGTAGAGTTTAGTCTTTCTTAGTTTTACCATCATCATATTTTTTTCTGTGCGCCACTTGATCATGAGACCAAGACCCGTTAGCTTTAGCATTAGTCAATCTGCGTGTAGCTGCACTTTTGATCCCAAACTTTGAACCGGTTCTGCCTTTGCTGGTTCTTTTATGGGCCATTCCCATCTGTACTGGGTCGGCCCGGGCCGGGTAGCCCCAGTCGGCCCCAGCCTGGTCCGGTTGATTCCACACATCCTTGTCTTAAGCCCATGTGGGCTGATTCTACCCACCAATCAGAGGCTTGCTCTAATGGAAGGTGTGAATTTGCTGTCAGCAGTGGGTGTGTTGGCCCTGGTCGGCCTGAAGCAGACCCCCTCGAGAAGAGGGCTGAGAATGAGCCTTGGTTGGCCCGGAAAAATACCAGGCCACCCAGATATGTAAACAACCTACGCTACCCGGCCCGGGCCGACCCGGTACAGATGGGAATGGCCCATTATTTTCCTCCACTACACCCAGATGACCATAGCCTAGTGAACTACATTGCTTAGTATGAGGATTGCTGTATAGTCACTGACACTAGTCAGTGACTTGATGCAATTTGCTGGGTTCCTTATATAGGAAACATTATTTCTGATTGGCTTAATGAACTGTGAATTGGAATGTTTATTATGTGAAGTGCCTTGAGACGACTCTTGTCGTGATTTGGCGCTATATAAATAAACTTGAATTGAATTGAACTAGACCAAATTCTTGCTTTGCAAAGTTTGGTCTAGGCACGCTCCATTGGAACCTCCACAGCTCCTACCAGGACTCTGGCTAGCCAATCACAACTCTCTAGAGGGGTTTCAAACACATAAAGAGCTGTGACTGGTCCATAATGGTGGGCCAATCATAGTGCTCTATCTGCTTAGTGAACAAATCACAGAGCTTTATCCGCTTAGTGGGCCAATCAGGGCACTCTATATGCCTGGTGGGTGGGATGATGCAACAGAGTGAAACAAGAGTATGTGACATTCATTGTCCAGTGGAATGCGGAGATCATTTGAAAGACAACGGTAGAACCCGCCCCACAACCGAGAGCCGTCAATGGAGCATGGCCAGAGTAAATAATACATTTATTTAGTCTGGCTTGCCAGGCTAAGATGACCACACTGTGCGCCAGTAAAAAGCGTTTTTCTTACACGTAACTTACTTTTGTTCAATAAAGTTCTGGGGGAAATGGTAATTCAAAGATGTTGCACCAGTGCTACGTTTAAAAACAGACAGCCACGCACAGTTTTTTTTTGTCTCACTGCACAGCCCTGCTCTGATATGGAAGAGCCTGGGGGAAAATCAGGACGTCAATAGCACCAACCATAGATATGTTAACTAGCGAGAAAAGCAATTTTTGATCTTTGTCTGCAGCGGTTTTAGAGCTTTTCGGTGCACCGCTGCTGATACAGCGCCCCGAAAGTGGCGCAACGCTGTAACTGCATTTAAAGTGACATCCATATAGCTGGGGCAGAGTGAAATCAGGCTGGGGCGGCACTAAACTAGCTGGAGGCGGCCGCGACACGAAATTTGGATGTAGGGAAAACCCTGCTGGAACCGGTTGGTATTGTTCAAATCATAGGTTTGGTTTATGCAGTTTTAAATTTGAAAAGACAACCACTCCTTGTAAATTTAGACAGAAAAAACATTTTGTGTAAATGAATCTTGAGGAAGCTAAAACCAGCACTTTTACTTTTGTAGATTCTGATTTTCAATACTCCCAATGGCCTGCATTCACACCAGCTCGAGTCTTGAACTTTTGAATTTTTGGGCTTTTGTAGAGATTGATTGAATTTTCAGTCCACATTCTTCATCATTTTCTATTCTGCTGCATTTACTTTCTTTCTAAGCTTGGGCTTCAATAATAATAATAAGAAGAAGAAAATATCATTTCTATAGCGCCTCTCAAGATAAAAATCACGAGGCGCTTCACAAAAACAAAAAAAAAGTAAAAATATTAAAAAGCATTTAGAAAATCTTTAAAAATATATTTAAAATGAGCAAAAATAGGCAATTGGGATTTAAAAGAAAAAATGTTAAGAAAGAGAGAGTGAATAGGAACGAGGGAAATCAGTGGATCCTGAGGAAGGTGGAATAGGTGGGGAGAGCAGAATAAAGAGAGAGTGGTGAAGAAGGTCATACAAAAACCAGCTTGAACAAGTGAGTCTTCAGCTGCTTTTTGAAGGAGACCACTGAGTCCACTGATCTCAGGCTCAGGGGGAGAGAGTTCCAGAGTCTGGGGGCCACAGCAGCAAATGATCTGTCACCTTTGGTCTTTAGCCTGGGACCTGCTGGGGGTGTAGGGACTAAGAAGATCACCAATGTATGATGGTGCTTGTCCATGTAAGACCCTATAGACCAGAACCAGGATCTTGAAATGAACCCTGAAGTTGACTGGCAGCCAGTGAAGCTGGAGGAGAAGCGGGGTGATGTGGGTGTGTTTGGAGGACTTGGTCAGAAGCCGAGCACAGACATTCTGAACCACCTGCAGACGGTTCAGGGAGGTTTTGCTCAGACACGTGAAAAGAGAGTTACAGTAGTCTAAGCGTGAGGAGATGAAGGTGTGGATAACTGTCTCAAGTTCAGAGCGGGACAGAATGGGACTCAGCTTAGCAATGTTCCTGAGATGGAAGAAGGAAGAGCGAACAAGAGAACTGACATGAAAATCCAGAGGGAGAGCTGGGTCAAAGGTCACGCCAAGATTCCGGACGGAAGGTTTGGTGTGGGAAGCGAGCTGACCAAGAGTCTCTGACTTTGGGAACCAGCTTGTCTGGGGCACAATAAGCTTCTTTTGGATTGTTGTATATTACAGTATTTCAGCATAACTGACCATGTAGACCAAGCTGTTAACAGGGTTCCTCCAGGTTTCATCAAGTTAAATTCAAGACTCTTTAAGACCTTTTCAAGACCACTTAAATACAAAAATAATACATTTTCCGTAAAAATCCACAAAAAGTTGAAAAGTTCAACTCTTTGCTGGAGGAACTGACTGTGGACGATCTGTTCTTACTTTTTATGCAGAAGTGTGCAAGGAAGGATGATGTAGACAGCAGGGATCTGGACCAGAGGAAGACTCTCCAAACTCAAACTGTTGTCAGAACCGCTGAGGGGAACGATGAATTTGAAAAGCAGCGGACGGCAGCTATTGCTGAAGTGGCCAAGACTAAAGAAGTATGTAAACATGCCTCAGACAAACACTCTGTTAGACTGTATTACATTTGTTCTAGGTAATTTACTCTTAATAATGTCCACATTCAGGCAATAATGTTCAGGTTTCCATTTGCTTCCCTTTGTTAAACATTTGATTTTTACCCATTTACCAGCTGCTTTCCTTGATTGGAGTTTTCAAACCACTTCATTTAAAACACACGCCACATTTTGGAATTCATCTTAACCTAAGCTGGCTTTGACATTCGAATCATTCCTTAGATTTAAAACATAAAAACAGTAATTACACTCTTTATAAACCTTTACTGTCTGATTAGTTATTTGTTATAATGCTGTAAGGATTCAAACATTAGTATTCCCCTTCAGCTATTATTTTTTCAAGATTCCTGCGTAACTTGTTCAGGACATTCCGGCAATGACTTTTAGTTTTGATATTTTCATTTTATTTTGAAGATTTTCAACATTAAGATTGACTTTTTAGTGGATGGAGCCTTTATTTAAAGGCATGGCTGTCATAGCAACAAAGTGGATGGAGCCCAACTTCAAAGGCACCATATTCATGGTAACCAAGCGATGAGCATTCAAACAGCATTTATCATTTTTTCTGCAGGAAATGCAATGATAAGTGCATTTATCAGGACTCCAAAGCGTTTTACACGACAGTGACTCATTCATACATTCACACACAGGTAGTCATGGTAAATGGCCTGTATTTGATATAGCACCTTCTAGAGTCCTGAAACCCCCCAAGGCATTCACCCATTCACACACACATTCACACACTGGTGGGGATGAGCTACAATGTAGCCACAGCTGCCCTGGGCACAGTGACAGAGGCGAGGCCTTTGAGCACAGATGCCACTGGTCCCTCTGACCACCACCAGCAGGCAAGGTGGGTTAAGTGTCTTGCCCAAGGACACAACGGCAGCATTCTCTGCCGGTAGCTGGGATCGATCCTACAACCCTCCAATTACTGGACAACCCGCTCTACCTCCTGAGCCACTGCTGTCCCATTATCTAGTTTATCAAGATTCTTGAGTACGTTTTTCGCCGTGCATCTTGTAGTTTTTCCAGCTATTTCTGCAAATGAGTCAACAAAGCACTTAGCTTGTTCAGGACATGCTGACTACGACTTTTAGTATTGATATTTTAAATTTTTTTTAAACATAGTCAACATTAAATATGGCATTTTTAGGGGGTGACCCCTACCTTTAAAGGCACCATAATCATGGTAACTAATCAATCAGCATTCAATGCAATTTTTCTAGTTTCTCTTTGTTTGGCCCTGCTGCTGCTGTTGCTGTTTTATTTAATTTATTTTTTCCCTCTTCAGGGCCCCCGCACGTTTGGTGGCGGAGGAAATGCAGGTAGTAATTTATCTAGTTCCACGTCCTTCTCTCGAAGCAAAGACTCCTACCAGCAGAGGAGACGAGACGACAAGAGTGAAAAATCAGAAAGCAGACAAGACGGAAACTACAGAGAGCTGGTAAGAAGACAAATAGGGGTTTAAGCCTGTAAGGGAAAAAAAGATGTTTCCAAGATAAAACAACATATTTTTCACAGCTACAATGCAGTTTTAAATCCGTAACTTGTCTTGTTTCCTTTTCAGTTCCTTTGGTTTGGATTAAAGTCTTATTTCATGGTTCAAAGGCTTAGTGGGACATTGATTGTAATATTGAAGAAATGTAAATGAACCATAGGCCTGGTCAAATTTTCCAATCAAGTGGCAGCCAATTTGTCTTGCTTTGTGTTGTTCCCTTGCAGACTAGTGGAAATTACCCAGCCTTGCACTTAACGCATAAATAGAAGGGAGTAGGGTGCCAGACGGATTGGCTCAGGAATGTGTTAAAGATGGTTTGAAACTCAAATCCACAGAAAAAAATAACACTAAAATGAGAGAACTGGGAGTGGGAATGTGTTTTGCTTTCACCTTTCTTTTTCCCTCTGGGCCTTAACTTGTTGTTTAAATGACATTATTATGAAACTCATTATGGTGCAAGTGACATGTCTTTCCCTCCCAAGTTCCATGCAGTGTGTACCATTTCTTTTTTCTCTTCCTTTCATCTCCTCCGGTTGCTAGGTGGATGAACGTGCTCTGAGAGACATCATGGAGATGGGCTTTAACAGGGAAGCTGCTCGACAAGCTCTGATGGATAATAATAACAACCTTGAAGTGGCGCTAAACAGTCTACTGACTGGATCTGCTGGCAGCAGACCTGGCTCAGCGGCAGCTGAATCTAACAAGCTGCAACCTAGAGGTACACACACACACACACACACACACACACACACACACACACACACACACACACACACACACACACACACACACACACACACACACACACACACAGATAAAACAGTGTGTCCCACAATCTTTTCTGTATCTTCAAAGTTGGCAGCGTTAAGGAACAGGTTGGGTAGTGATGTGGAGGTCCACAACCATCAGCAGCCTAATTAAAGCCCCACAATGGCTGAGCTGCTGGTTTTATTCTGTTTATTCAGACCTGTATGCACTTTAACCGGTGTTACTGACGTTCCCCACTCCTCTTTAAGAGTCAGCCGGTAGTACGTCTCTGAGCAAGAATAGCATAATCTGGTTACATTAAAGGTTCATTAAGTAAGAATTTTGCATTGAAATAAACTTTAACAGTCTAATGTCTCAGTCATGTTGAAACAGATTTCATGCTCAGCCATCTGGGGGGTTGCCAGTTTTTCTAATTTTAAAAAGGCCAAAGAGGGATGTGGTCATTGTTTTTTTTTTTTTTGGCTCTGTACTGACTCAGTACTTCCTGGTTCCAGAGTCAATCTCACTGGAGCCCAAAGGGTTGCCAAGGCATTTGTAATTCAACACTAGATGGCAAAAAAAAAAAAAACAGCAATGTTTTGGACAAACAAGAAAGCCAGTAAAAGGAGTGACCCAGAAGTTATTTCTTGTACCCCTGAGTAGGGCTGGGCGATATGACGATTTTAGACCGTTTTACGATCTACACATCTGACGGTCTGTCATTTTTGAAAGAGCTTTTTATCACGATTCACAGCTCTGCTGTTGAAATTCTGCCTCTGAATGAAAAGGGAACTTACCTCCAGCGAATGACACACCTTTGTTTGACCTTTAACCAATCAGAGTGAGTCATGGTAATTATTTAGTGCCCCGCTTGTTTTCACCTGTGTGTGAACAAACATGGCTGCGGCTGAGAGCGACAACGAGGTTTTCGTTCCGAAGAGGAACGCCTCGTCCATTATATGGAACTGGTTTGGTTTTTCACCAGATGACAAAGAGCAGCGAAACGTCATTTGCAAGGAGAGCGTCAAGGCAAGTGATGGCAACACCACAAACTTGTTTAATCACTTGAAAACAAAGCATCCCAAACAATACAATGAGAGCCAGCTGGCAGCTAAAGCTAAAAAGCCTGCGGCTGCAGCGGCTAGTGCTTCTTCCAGGCAGCAAACGTTAACAGACACTCACAAACTCACTCCTTACGACGGAGACAGCAGACGATGGAACAGCGTGACAGATGCAGTGACGTACCACTTGGTTAAAGATTTGTGTCCCGTGCGAACAGTAGGAGTGGGATTTAAGAAAATGATAACATTGGATTCGCTCTACGAGTTTTCCAGCTGCAAGTATTTTTCGAACACCGCCATTCCACGCATGTACGCTCAATGCAAAGTGAGAGTTGCAGAAAATATTCAGAATGAGCAGTTATTTGCTACCACAAGTGATCTCTGGTCCAGCCGCACATCAGAGCTGTATTTGAGCTTAACTATCCACTACATGAGCAACTGGGAGCTACATAGTATTTTGAACAAGTTAATGTTTGCACAATACGTTTGCAATTGACATGTTTGCACTTTAAATATGTTTATGATTTTAATTTATGTTAAGTTACTTGAAAAACGAGAAAAACTGATTTTTGTAATAGTTTCTCTCAGGGCTTTTATCATCTCTGGTGTGAGTTCAAAATATAAGTGTGTTAGCACTGTGTTGATTATCCCTAATATGAATAAATGTTTGTTTATTCAATGTTTCTCTTCTTTAATATGCAATTGAAGTTATGCTATTCATGGAAAAAATCGTGATAAAATCGAAATCGTGATAAAATATTAGAAAAATCGTGATATTCTATTTTTGCCATATCGCCCAGCCCTACCCCTGAGAAGCCACAGTATTTTTTTGTTTTACTCTAATATCAGGTAAAGTAGGCTACAAGCTATTGTTGAGCTAACAATGCTAACAGTACTAACAGTCGGCTCTAAAATGATCTCAGGCTACTTTTTTCACTTACCATCAACTCAATATAACAATGAAATATTGAAATGTATTTATCTACATATCAACTTGCTGTGTATGACCTGTCTTTGTTGGTCATCCACAATCTTTTGGTGCTGATCCATAACTGTCAACAGTTGCTCAGAGCGGACTTGTTTGTTGTGAAACATGGACTGCAGTACCCAAATTTGACCACATGATGCCATTCTTACTTCATGCATCTTTAAATAATATGAATAGTTTAATGCTTTCCACACTTGTATTTTTCTCATTACATTCCAAAGCCTACATCACATTGGCTTGGTGAAAACAATTACAAACAGCACTTCCTAAAGTATGTCCTCTGTATTTGTTGTCGTGAGCTTTAAAGCTTTGCTCCTAAATATTTTGAATGTGTCAAAAATATTTGCTTTCAGAGAGATTTTCTCTTAAAACCTTCGGAGTTGTAACAAGCAACAAGTTCGTCAGTTGTGAAAAGGGTTTTTGTGACCTATGAAAGCAAGTTGTCTGATTGGAAATAAAAACAACATTCAGAGCACATCAAAGTGTGAGAATTACTAAATCTGTGTGCTTCCAATTTTTTTCACGATTGTTTTTTTTTTGTTGTTGTCTCCCAATTATTTGCAACACAGCAGGACTGAGGCATAACCTTCTGTCCCATTCGATTACTTTGGTTCTATATATGTATTTAATGAGTTTTTGTTAAATATTTCATACAATGCAGAAATTTGAAAACGTGTAAAGAGTTCACATACCATAATTACACACAGAAGAACATATGTTTGATGTAGAGTTCAAGGGCCGGTGTATGTTCACTTTCCAACTCTTTGATCAAACTGCTCCTAACTTGGCTTAAAGAGGTTGTTTTGTTGTTTTCTGCAGCCAGAGGAAGGGGAAGAGGCAGGCCCAGAAATGAAGATGAAGAAGAGGGAGCAGGAGGAAGACCGTCTGGACCAAGCACGCTATTCGACTTTCTTGAGTCCAAAATGGGAGGTCTCTCCACTGATGGTGGGTGAACTAAAGTGCTTTTTTTTACTTAAAAGCAGATTCAAGTTGTGTTTTTTAAACCGTTCTTTAATTCTGGGTTTTATTCCACTGGTCGGTTATTGATTGATTTATTTATTTTTTTCCAGAGCCAAAGGGTCAGCCCCCACAAAGACACCATGAGAACAGAGCTAATGTCTTCAACTATCACACCAAAGACTCATCACAAACCAAGTTCTTTCAAAGTGACCACAGGCAACAAAGGACAGACAGACCGCCTCGCTTTCACAAGGACACGGATTTTCCCAAGCCTGGCCAGGAGCCAGCTCCTAACTGTACAACCTCTCAAACACCCGCTCAAGCCCAGCAGTGGAAGGGCCAGGAGAAATGGTCGCGGTCAGACCGAGTGCAAAACGACAGGCGAGAGACGAGAGCTGAACAGATTGTTCCGTCTTCCACGGGGTCTTCTTTCACACATCCAAAGGAAACTCCGCTGCAGATGGAGTTTGGTGGATCTTACCACCAGCGATCCCGAAATGGAAACGGGGGTGGGAATGTGTCTGGGCCGTTTAACAAGAGAGGGGCGAAAGATAACACCCCCCCGTTTAAATCGAGTACTCCTGGAGGAAGTGAGGAAGATGGAAGAGGAAGTTTTAAACGAACAGACAGAAATGAAGACTTCAACAAGAGGAAGGGGAGGTCTGAGCAGCCAAACTCGGATCACTTCGACAAACAAACTTGGCCGTCAAATTTCAACTCAAAAGTAGGAACCACAGGAACTTCCCAGGAAGTGGGATTACCACAGGGCTCCCGGACGATGGCAGGGGATCATTCTCTTTTCCTTAACGGGGATTTGGAATATAAAAGGACTGGGCCAATTAAGCCCTCAAACCCATCAAACCCATCCTGTCCTCCAAACAGGGAGCAGCAACCCAAGAAGAATGCTCCCAACAACCCTGGGCCAAGGAGAAGGCCGGGACAAGGCAAGGGTCCAGGTCCTCGAGGACCGGAGAGGAGTTATGTCACCAAACACACCTGGAAACCTGGAGATCAATGCCTGGCTCTGTACTGGGAGGACAACAAGGTGGGTTGTGTGTGTTTTGAGCTGAGTTTTATTAATGAATTTGCATAAACATCTACTTTTACATTTGGAAGCATTACAATTCTCTCTTGTTTGTTTCCATTTGATTGTGCATAGTTCTATCATGCCAGCATAGATGCTGTGCACCCGTCTGGCTCTACAGCTGTGGTTGTATTTAGTGATTATGGAAACTGTGAAGAGGTCCTGCTGCACAACATCAAACCCCTTCCCGCTGACATGATGGTAACCAGAAAGAAACGTCTTCTGTATTTTATCGTTCATTCAATATTAATATCAGAATGCTGAGTAGCCAGTAAACCTGGTGAGGTGTGGGAAGTTGATCAAATATGAACAGCGCCTTGTCTGATTGCATCATCACATTCATATCAAATCTACGGTGGCAGGAGGAAGATGACGGTTACTATGACAGTTCACTAGAGTTTCGCCGTGGGGGTGATGGACAACCGAGACGCACAAGGCCCACGCAGCAGTATTACCAGCCACCCAGGGCGCGTGATTGATGGGCCTGAGTCTACTATGGCAGGTAAATAAATGACAAATTATGTTTTCGGTTGTAATTGCGCATCAAGAATTGTTCTCAGAATGCTTTATTTGTTTCTCATTTTATTTTGGAGAGTGATCAGAAGTACAATGAACACTAATGTTTAGACTGTAAAAACTAAACCGTGTATTGTTTTTCTTTGTTTCTGTATCCAGCAGTGTGCTTTTTCCTCATCCCTCCACTTTCTGCAACAATCCAGAGTGCTTCCTGAATTTTTAATGGCCACATCATCAGGACTTCTAGAACTCCTCAAAGGGCTTGCACATGATGCAAAAATAAAAGAACTGACATGTGCTCCTGTTTATTTTGTCAAGGACATATTTACTGTATAGGTTTGGAAGATTTGTTAAATGGATGCATAAAATTAAACAACTAATGTAGAAGTTTTGTGTGTCTTTTGAAATGAACTTGAATCCTGAATAAAATTCGGGGCAAAAACGGTGCATTTATTAAGAGTCTGTATGACTTAGATCTGTTTGTCTTTGTGAGGAAATTAATAACAAAGCACTTGTGATCTGGCACAAATGAACTAGCAGCGATTAAAGGCCTAGCAATTTTTTTTCAAGCTGTCTGTCAAATCGTGAACAGAAAAAGGTAATATTGCATGATTTTCTGTGATCTGATGGCGCTTGGAGTGTTTTTGTGACTTTAAGTAAATTCTAATGGGAATATTTTGCCAACAGGCAGGCAAAAAGTTGTCTTAATGGCAGAGTTTGGGAATCCGATCTAGTAAACAAGATCAAGTCACCATCCTGAGCAACTGTTGTCATAATAAATCTAGTTAACTAGAACTGAGTTGTAGACATACATCCAATCATTACTCTGAGTTCTATGTCCATATGAAACATTTGGCTATTAAAGGCAAAAACATTGCCTGCATTGTGGCAGGTTATATGAAAGTTATCATTTCACACAAACATCTAACTAGAAACCTCAAGAGGGAGTGGATGTTGGCTGGTTGGCTGTACAAGAGAGAAATCACCACTACTCGTATGAAGTACTTCTAGGTGAAGGATGAACATTTATGATACTTACCAGCTGGTTAACAGCTACATTGACATTTCTCCACTTTTCATCACCACACACTTTTCAGATTCATAGCTATCGAACCAAGCTCTCGTGTTCTTTCAAGCAAATCCGTAGGGTAAGACAATCCCCCCCTTCCTGTAACAGAGATGGTTACACTGCAGAGATATCATTTTGCACATTACAAAAGAGACTGTACCTAGCTGTTCAAGCGCTGCACACACTCTGATAGCTGTTTATAGATGTGTGCCGTGCGAGAGACTAGGTTTTACATGTAAAGAAATAATCTCCACCGAGGCTCCGGTTTCTCTTACCAGCAGCAGGAGACAAGTGAACAATGCAGCAGGGTTCAGCAGAGAGGTCACAGTGTTATTCTGTATCAGTAGTCCAAAGGGTTTGCTTTATTTTCCGAGTCAGGCACCAAGCGGGCATGCATGAATAATTAAAGGCCGGTAATATGGAAACCTGTCCGCGAGGGAGGAATTGAAAGTGTTTAAGGAGACTAACCTCACACAGGCCAGAAAACAGTAAGGGATTTGTTTTCAGTCAGACAATTGGTGACATTTTGGCAGAAGAATCAGGCACCTTTACACTTAATTTATTTTTTAAACCCAGTACCTCTTTGGTAGCAGTTTCTGCTAATTGTTTTGGGATTGCAGAGGTAACTGTCATGGAAAATTGTAAAGTCTGAGAAAGAAAAGACCAAAAAGCACCTAGTAGTAGTTATCTTTGTTAAATGCAAATTTAATTGAAAAAAGGAAAGTGAGGTTCTATCAGTCACAATTAGCATGGAACTAGTGATTCACAATGTGAAAGGAAACTTGGTGTTACATTTTGTTTAGCTTGTTTGAAAGAGGGGATTGAATTCTGCCTGGAGCGCCCGGATTACATCTTGTTTTCCACGTTAATGTGACTACACAGCAAACGCCAATTTGGTGCTCTTGAGTGGAGTAAATCTACAGCTTCAAATACTGACCGTGCATTTTTCTTTCTCCTTTCAACTCTTTATGGTTTGATATGATCTCAAGTATACAACACACAACAAAACAGTCTTAGATTATGATTGGATTTTACATGACTAGATTTACGGTGGGAGTAAAATGTAATGGGCCAGCAATTCACTTTTTAATGTTGGGGCTTGACAGGTTTTAGCACGTTCAGCTTCAGTTTGATTGCATTTCCATTTATATTGGATTATGAGATGGTGGGGTGATTTCTCAGTGGTTAGCACTATGTCTCCTTGCACCAAAATAGTTTTGTGTTGAGCTTTGACAAGGATGTAGTCCAAAAGGAATGGAATCACTGAAATCCCCTGGTTTATATAATGTGTTTCTCTACATATCAGATGTTTGATAAACCTCGGATAAATTCTGACCTGCCTCCAAACACAGTTTTATCTCCCAGATGCTGTAATTTAACTCATTTCCTGAGCTATGTGGCTAATATAGTTAATTAAAACAAGCCTTCCAGTTTCTGCGTTGCCTTCTTTTCAAGCCTCTCACCCTGTAACTTGATAACCTTCTGCAACAGGAGGACTGCTTTTCACTCCTTGTGAGGGAACAACCTTGTTTCCCACATTAACATCCCCTCGGCGCAGTCGTCCCATCTCCCACCTGCCTACCTCTCCTCATATCTCCATTCACAGCTGTTTAGCCATTATCTTTGGGCTTACCAGACCCCCTCGCCCTCCATCTCTTTAACACAGGGCCTTTGTGACAGTGACATCTTAATCTAATGATCCCTTTAAATGCACACCAGCTTACATAATTTCTACATTGGCCTCAACCAACAAATCCTTTCTTCTCTTTATGTAGATGAGAGATCAGAAAGGAGGTCACATGAAAGTAACTGCCCAAGTTCCTTTGAATGGATGCTTTTTACCTGGTGCAATGGAAGGAATCTGTATTCCATGAATGACATTTAGTAGAAGAAGAAGAAGAAGAAGAAAGTATCATTTCTATAGCGCCTCTCAAGATAAAAATCACGAGGCGCTGAAAGTCTGCTGCCTTTGAATTTGGTGCCAAAAAAAAAAAGATGCCACCAAAAACACAGGTAACACAATAATATTTTGTTGGACCAACTTCAGCATTTATTATGGCACACATTCAATTCAATTCAAGTTTATTTATATAGCGCCAAATCACGACAAGAGTCGTCTCAAGGGATTTCACATAGTAAACATTCCATTACAGGTCAGTTCATTAAGCCAATCAGAAAAATGTTTCCTATATAAGGAACCCAGCAAATGCATTCACTGTGGCATTGTTTCAATAAGCGCCTGTAATGTCACAAGATGTTTTTCCATCTAATTGTGGCAAGGTGGAAAAACGAAGGCCCAGGCAGGATTTGATTCCCCAGACTCCTGAAGGAGAGTCACACACACTAACCAGTCAGCCAAAGGGATATCCCCATGGCCAAGTAGCCAGGGCACATGGCAGTTGGAATACAGTGACAGGACGCTCAGCCAGTCACACAATGTTGTATTAATTTTTCATTGAGATCTTGCATTGATGATGGTAGAGTCTGACCGTTGCACAAAGCCTTTTCTAGCAATTCCCAAAGATTCTCAGTAGGGTTCAGGTCTGGACTCTGTGGTGGCCAATCCATGTGTGAAAATGATGTCTCATGCTCCCTGTAATGATTTAAATTACATGTTATTTAATAAGCCCTAAGACATAGGATTCCATAGGAAATATGAAATCAACCTTATGGATCTGTGGGTACTGTTAACCAAAAGATTGGAACTTTTTATTGCAGGGATTATGTAACAGCTTCGTATTAATTCAGAGACAACAGAAGAGAGAGAGTCAAGTTTAAAGTTTAAAGATTTATTACTAAACAAATTAAAACTAGACTAACTTAAACACTGAATGTATGGTGTAACTAAAGTGAATGAGAAGGAGAATGGTGGAATGTTGCTCAGAACCAGCAAATCCGAAGAAGCGATTAGTTCTGATGGGAAATGAAGGTGATGTCTTCGCAATAAGCTTTGGTTAGGAGATTCATAAACACATTCAATGCCATTCCGTCGGCCTACATACCCTTGTGGAAGTCCCAGTTAGATCAGGAATGTCGAGGTCCAGCTGGACCTTCGCTGGAACCGAAGCCGGGAGGAAAATCAGCGGTTGCCGACCAGACCAGTCTTTGAGATACTTCTGGGTCACAACGGTTTTGTTGGCGCCTAGTGAGACCCAAACCTGGGTCGTGATGGTTCAGCTTTTATTCTGAAAGGAACCGTTGCAGCAGTTGGAACATCAACAGATTTTATCCAGCTTGTCGTTGGTTCTTTTGGCTGAAGAGGAAAGTTACGGATTGGCCACTCCGACACTTCTCTAGAACGCTTTGAACTGGCGTTAACGATGACGTGGGCATAGTTTTATACTTCGGATGTTTTGGTTTATGGTCGAATGAAAAGATGACAGATTTACCAAGCACCACCAAAACCACGCCTCCGTCAGATCTGGCAGATTCTGATTGGATCAGTGAAAGTAATGTGTCATGTCTTTTAATGCTACGTGAGATCAGTCCTAGTGGAAACATTTAAAGTCATATTACTTTTATATTCTATAGGATTATAATAAGGTAATTAATATTTTGATTTTACAGATTGGTCACATCTTATTATTGACTAACACTTTGTTTGATTAGCTTCATAAAAGATAAAGAGTTCTTAGATTTATAGAATGGAGAGAGTCCATTCTTCATTCTTCTCTTGAGCTGGAAAGAAGCAGTTTATAGCAAATGCATGAGACCTTGAGGCCATATCTCATGCAGACTAGTTCTGTGTCAGAGGAGAGGGGGAAAATGACTTTTGGTGGAGAACAGTCATTTCATTCCGTTACATCCCTGAACCACTCTTTACTATTTGAGCCCGATGAGTCCTGACATTGTCATCTTCGAATATACCCGTGCCATCAGGGAAGATGGAATAACCTGGTCATTCAGTATATCACCATCCTGTTGCTGAACCTAGACGTCACCTGACCAACTGCAGCAACCCCAGATCATAGCACTGCCCCCACAGGCTTGTACAGTAGACACTAGGCATGATGGGTGCATCATTTCATCTGCCTCTCTTTTTACCCTGATGCACCTTCACTCTGGAACAGGGTCCATCTGGACTCAGACCAGTTTTCAATAATGTGTTGGTGTCACGAGCTGACTGGCGGATCCGTAAAAACACCCAACACAGAATGACAGTTTATCGAGTTTTATTAAAAGGGAAGAGAGTCAGAGGCTAGATCAGGAGGCAGGAGGTCATTACCAGGAGATATGAAATAGAGAATAGTCCGTAGGGGAAATCCAAGAAGCGAAGTCGGGGACGGAGCAGGATCGGAGCCAGAGGATCAGAGCAGAAGTGGAGCAGACAGGGTAAATCCAATAATCGAGGTCGGGGACGGAGCAGAGTCGGAGCCAACAGGGTAAATCCAAGAGACGAGGTCGGGGACGGAGCAGAGTCGGGATCAGAAGACAAGGTGAGTAATCAGGCTGGAGAATTGCTTGCAGAGCGTACAATAATCTGGCAATGACTGGGTAGCTGAATGGATCTTTCATAGTAGGAGGAGCAGATGTGGTGAATTAGGTTGATGACGGAACAGGTGGAATGAATGGAGCTGATAAAGTGCAGGCGGTGGTTGCTGTGGCAACAGGTCTTAGGCAGGAACAGGATCATGACAGTTGGACAGTTTTAGTCATTTCTGCTATCTCCGTTTGTTTTCTCTGCTTGATGCATGCAAATGATCTGACCCTTCTCAAACATCTTTTTCACGACCACTAAATATGTCTTTCCACATGGTTGTTTAAGAAACGGGAAGCAACTCATTCCACCAGTTGGGGTTGAATAATTTGTTGGCAGCTGAATGATAATCTCCCCTGCAGTAATTATCCAGAAAGAGGCTCGTACCTGTTTGCTTCATTGAATCCAGGTGGTGACTTTTTATTAGGCGAAGCAGTATATGGTTAGGTTAATACCTTTATTCAGCTTTTAAATGAACTTCTGACCAAGACAAACTGTTTAGCTTTACATAGGAATAAAGGACAAAAAACAACCCAGCAGTTCTAACAACTGTTAAATAGATGAAATCTCTAAAGAAAAGTCTTAAAAATATTCTGTGAACAACACATTTGCTTCGGTGTTATTTACTTTCCCCGCTAGTGGAAAGTGTGGGGTTGTTTGCATGTGAATCACAGAATATAAAGTCAAACCACCATCTAGTAGGTGGCTGCACCAATAACATGCAAAGCAGATGTCTTCATGCTTTGTTCAAATCTCGAGGCAAATGTAATTTGTCTCGCAAAGTCTAGCTTTTACTTTATGCATTCAAGCTCCGACAGTCAGTGTTGGGGAATGCTGCCAAGCTTTGCATTTGACTAACCACACTGCTGCTGAACACATAACAACAAATCAGATTTGAATTTGGTTTAAAGCATGGCTGATCAAGTGTTTAGGAATGGTGATGGGTAAATGTAACTTTTTTCAAAGCCAGATGTGACTTTTCTTTGAACTTTTCCATGTTATTTACTAGGTTTATACACATCAGACCAAATTGATTGATGTGTTAGTGTGAAAAGGTGTTTGCCCCTTATAGCTTTTCCCCACCCCAATCTGTCTAAGATAGGTTAACGAATTTCAGTATCATACAAGGATAGTGTAGCGTGATGAAGGCTCTCTGATTTGTGCCAAAGGTCACATTTGCCCAGATGGGTCAAGCTGGGTCAGACAGTACTTTTTGAATCCACAGATTAACCCAAGGAGCCACGATGTCTGCTCAAGATCATAACATCATATCTGCTGTTCCGTCCCAAGAAGGACACTTCAAGTCACGATGATAATAATTAGACAATATTTAATAAACTCATTGATTTTATTACTGTTTAATATAATCATCGTAACATGATCACTTGTTCAATATAAAGGTATTTTAATTACATGAAATGGATTATTATGCTTTGGGTAATAATAATAATTATTATCATGATTAAAGATGTGTTTAGCAACAAGGTCAAGTCACCCTATTCAGCTAACACAGAGTTCAGATAAACAATAACTGCAACACATGTTTTTGACGCATGTTCAAGCTTTCTTCCGGAGAGAGTGGGAGTGGTCCTGAGAGCTTTTGGTAAAACTAACCATCACAGATTCACGTTCAGTTCTGAAACCAACATCAGCCTGAGGAGACGGGATGGCCGCGCTAACCTCTACCAGCTGTTCTGTCATGCCGACCAGAATAGCCAAAGAATAAACAGAACCGTAAACCAGCTAACGAAAGACTCTACCAGAGTCATTTGATTTCTGAAGTTAAGTTAAATACGAGAACGTTCATCTGCGAAACGCTTCATACACCGAGTGACCCAAGAAGACATCCCAGGACCAATCTGGTCGTGCCAGAGGTTCTTCTACCCACCTCGTGCCTGGAGGAAACCCATCTCCACCTGGACACTTCAGATTCAAATGGGGGTCTTCTGACTGGGTGAGGTAGACCTCGACAGAATGCGTTTGATGCTGTTTCTCTCAAAATAACTCAGTTATCCGCAAACCATCATTTTCACCCAGAACACCTTTCATTCTCTCTGAAAGAAACCTGAGAACTTCATTCACGCATCCCAAAACTCATCATTCTCATATTAGCTCCATTCAGTCACAGGTTTGTTTTTAAACAAGTAATATCAAAACTGTTAGATTGTCATTAAAATTGCCATCTATGAATTGTCATTTTATAATTGTCGTTTCAAATCTTTAGTTTAACAATTGTTATTAATAAAACGTCTTCATTTTTAAACTTGCCTCATTATTGAAACGAAACACAGAAAAGGGTTGCATTTCCAGTTTATAGAATGAAAAGAATCTTACTGAATCTTCTGTTTAATAAATAAACTTTTGCTATTAATTTAAGCATCTTAAATTAAGTATTAATCCGTAGATTAATGTATGGTCTTCTATCGCTTATATTAATATTTTATATTGATATGTGATAGAAGCATCATATATTAACTAGTGTGTGTCATCCTAGTTCTAACAGTGAATAGCACAGTGTTAGAACTGTGTGTGCGCGAGGTTTTTCACCCCATTACAATAGAATAAAGATTAAATGTTTTAAAATGATGATTTCATTAATTATGAAATAAAACAATCTACTAACCAATGTAGCTATTTGTAGCTCCACCTCCTTTAAATGATTGATTTACTGTGACTTACCACATTATATGGAAAGTTGAGTTCAGTTCATCTAACCAATCCCAGATCTGATTTTTACCACACCTGCAGAATAAAAAAAGTAATGTGTAATACCAGGAAGTAAGCCAAAATATATCCAAAAGGAACACCGCATAGATCAATCTAAAGAGATTCAAAGGTGTTAGGACAATCTTAATCAATACATTTGCAGTGGTCTCTAGTAGGAATGAATGTCTTGTAAGTCTTACTCATTTTCCTGATATTTGGACATCTCGCCTCTGATTGGCTAACAGCATCGTGACTCGACCAGTGACTTTGTTTTGCAACATTGATGATTTATCTCCACAAATAACACCAGCCTGAAGGAGTTCTGCCATGTGGTGGAGTTACTAATGCTAACAATTAGCTTCTACTAGCTGAGGTGTCCTCAGCTGTTTCCTGGATGCTAAACTAACAAGACCCTTCCCTTCCTGAGTCAAGATGGGTGAGTCCATGACAGTGTGACGTAGATCTGCCTTTCAAATTCTAGCCTTTCACCATCTATCAATCAGAAGCTAATGTAGGAGATAGGTGTAGGAGACTATTTCCATGTTCAGCCTGCATGGAAAACTCAGTGACTGATTATAATCAGAAATAATAATTAAAAAGATATTTTCAGTGTTCAACACCTTTACAAACAAAAGAAACCATAAAAACATCTAAAACACTCCAGACCTTATAGGTTAGGGTCAACAGTAAGACAGAGGGGTAGAAAAATGAGCTCTGTGGGAGTTATAAGACCAAAACTTCTGCTGAGCAAAAAGAACACAAAGGCCCATTTTGAGATTGATGAAACAACCTTAAAACTGTTTGGAAGGAATGTGTCTTGTTTCATCTGGTGTAACACTGCATTCAGAAAAACAACATCATATCAACTGTCAAACGTGGTGGTGATAGAATGATGGTGTAGGGTTGCCTTAGGACCTGGAAGATCTCTACAAAAAATCCTGAATTTATATTAAGCCAGGTACACACTGTGCAAAGGACTGCTTCATGTCATACTGTGCAAACTCTAAAGAAGTAGCTCATTACACGGCCCAAAATTTCAGTGAGTGAACCTGCACAATGTCTCATTTTAGCATGACACACTGATGGCGCTGGCATACTTGCTAAAAAGCATAGGTCACTCAGCTGAAAGATACCCAAAACGGTGAAAGTGAAAAGAGAAAACAGCATCTTTTATTTGACTCCAAACTGAATTCCAAAAAGGAGCGCTCCACATGTTTCAGTGTTTATAGATACTCTCGTTACTAGCTTTTTGCGTCATTCCCTGGGTGTGTTGTTTTTCTGGTCAGTTGCAGACCAAAGCTGTAGTCTTTCTCACACTGCTTGAAGATAGTTGAAGGCTGAATTTGGTCGTGGGAGTGCTCAATAAGCTGTCGCTAGGCGGATCACAGTGGATGGTCACAGACCCACAAATCACCTTCCCGTTCCGTTTTTTTTGTTGTCATCATTGTAACTTTAAAATGTTTTAAATGAACTAAAACATGAAAGTGTTACAAAAGAAATCTCACAAGAAGTCTGTGTCATTCACATCGCTGTGATTTTCTAATAGGCAGAAATAACTTTAGAAAGCTAATTTAATGAATGACTTATACAACTCCATCCTTGCTTTTGCACTTAGCTAAAACTAAATGAAAAAAGGTTTGGCTGAGTTTCAACTAAAGTTCAGCGGCTCAGCACTTAATGAGCAAGATAGGTGCTGCTTGTCAGCGGTAATGACTGTTTTCATTGTGCAGCAGACCATGGTCCATTTGTGTCATTCTTCAAACATCCTGCCCAACATTTGTTGCCAAGCACCCTTGTGTTACTCATAACACATGACAATTTAATGGTCAAATGGGGCCAGTTAGCTTAACCAGAGACACAGCAGACCGAGGGTGAATGATGAATCAGCAGCCAGCTATTGATCTTTACCATTACCACCTATGGGTCTACACAGCAAAGCCAACACTGTGTAAAGCCCCTTTCAGTCACTTTTATGGACCCTGTCCGGATAGTGTCTAATGGTTACACGACACACGAAGGAGAAGAACAACTGCTGAGTCCACTTAATTAATTTTTTTCTCTCCCAACAACGGCTACAATTTTGACTTTTTGCCAGTACTACCTTTTTGAGTCGCGGTATTCAATTCCGGTCCTGGAGGGTCGGTATCCAGCATGTTGTAGTGGTTTCTCTGCTCCAAAACAATTGATTCAGTGGTTGAACCACCCGCCCATCAGGCTCTGCAGAGGTCTGTTAATCACCTGCTGATTGAAACCAGGTGTGATTAAAAAACTGAAATGTGCTGAATACCCCTATTTTAGAGGGTAATTTTGGGGTAATTACTGGTAAATTCGCCTAAACATTTAGCATGTTTAAAATTACCATTGGTGAATCTTGTAATTTAGGCCCTGACATTCACATGGACTTTCACATAAACCAACTATTTGTGTTGAGATCAAGTTAATGTCAACAGTTTTCCGACAGCAGCAGTCTTCAGAAACAGAAATGTGTGCTCTAAAAATGAGCTGAAAAGGCTCCAGAAAAGCTTTGAGCACATATCCCAATACGTTGACCCAACCTCCAAACCCTCCTGAATAAGCATCCACAGAAATGACCAGAGCCAGCTTGATCTGCATAAACTTCATGCTTCATTTTACAGGATTAAGTGCTACTATTCTTGTTCCCGATTAAAAAAAAGGTCAAAGCTGTTTTGGGAAGATAAAAAGATATCCACAAATTTCAGCAGGTGGTTAGATTGTTTAAAAAATATTGTTATTTATGTAGCGATCACACATTATAGCGAGACAACTGAAAATTAATTATGACCAATAAGGTTTGATAATTCTATATCAATATGAAATATCAACCTGATTGATCTTTGAAGTTTAATCAGAAGATTGTAGTTACTTTTACTTGTGGGTCCATAAACACACAGTATTAATTCAGACAGTCAGGTTTATAGTTAATCTTTTCTAAACTAATGATTATACATGACAAGATATGAATAATGAGATGTGATGGAGTGGATATGCGGTGATGGAAGGTGATGTGTGAGGTGGTGTGATGTAAGCTAGATGTTTATTAGAATCTTTGTATCTGAAAGAAATTGTGAAATCTGGGTGTAAAAGAATTTCTTGTCTGTTATAAACTAGACAGTTGATTATTAATAAAACAACATCAGACCCAATCTGTTGTGTCTACGAACCCTGGCAGAGACCCCCAGCAGATGTGGACTGTCAGAAGTTGGGTGGACCTCACGGTACCGGGAGCCCGTAGATTAGCTCCGATACGACCCGTCCAGTCTTGAGATGTCTCCAGGTCACAACAGTAGCTGGAATGCTTGTTTGCGTCCAAAGTGGACGTGGCTCTTAGGGAGCCGTCTGGCTGTGTCAGCTTGCAGCGTGCAAACAGGTTTTTTATTTTACTGTATGTCAAAAGAGATGTCTCAAGGATGCTTGTCCCGAATTGGCCGGTTCAGAACTCTGCTAGAACTTGAATTACTCGGGAAGTAATTCTTGTTTTATTAAACTACTTTGTTGTGATTTCTGGCCAAGTTTGGCCAGTCAGAATGTGACACGTTTCTGAGTATTTACCAACATCCCTCAGAAAGCCACGCCCTCCTCAGATACAAAGATGTTTTTAACACTGTAAATGAGAGACACTTATGTGAGGTGAACCTTAATTTGTATCTTATGAAGATGTGTATGAGTGTAGATAATGATTAACTTGTTATATCAAACACATACAGATCATAAGATCTGCAATGGATCATTGTAAGAGCAATATTCATTTTAAATTCATTGATTTAAGCACAGATTATTCAAACATTTCATTTAAACACCTAGTTCATTCAACCATATGATTAATTACCTTATAAGTTGTAAAGCTTTGTAGGATTCGTGTAGATTCACTTTCATTCAGAGTGAGGTATCCAGCAGTCTGGGGCAGAGAGACGGGCTTTTGCGGGAGACCTTAACAGTTTATTTTGTCTGCGTTGAAGAACAATAAGTGAGCAAAAGGTTGATTTGTGCGTCTGGATCCTCCAGCTGGTGCACCCTTGACTTTGCAGCTCTGGCGTGTAGGAAAGGTTATGATGTGTCAATTTGATGGTGAAAATTGACCCTTTTGATTCATAACATTTAAACGAAGAAGAAGTAGCAATAAATTATTAAGTTGAATGCAAATGAGAAAACGATTGGGAACAACAGACTCTGCAGACAGCTGAAAGTTCTGTTCTGCAAGTGAGTTGGAGCCCAGGTGATGAAAAAAATCCTTAATGCAATCATTTTATATATATAAAAGAAATAGATAAAACAAATAACATTAAAGTAAGTTTTAAATTCCATTTCATACTTCAGGCTCCCATCTTCCGGAACAGAAAATAAAACTGAGATTGCTGGAGCGAGCGTCTAGCTGCTCCTGGTGGAGCAGAACGTCAGACGTGACTTACTGTTGTGTGACTGACAGCAGTGATCAAAGGCTTCTGACAATGTGGAGCAACATTATTTGTGTAGTATTTCAGTCCGCTGTCAGGAGGTCGAGGGAAAGTATTTTCTTCATCATCGTGCAGCATGATGTTGACAGCTAGGAATGCGCCAGCTCTCAGTTTAAAGTATCGAACGCTGCATGGGCAGGTAAAGGAAGGGGATGTGGTAGCACTTTTTACAGTACACAGTCTGGTTACTGCACACACAACTAATCAAAATGGGCTTACTTTGTTCTGTGTGCAGAATTTAATCCAAAATAATGCAATTATACAGCCACAGTATAATTGGATCCTAAGAGACTTACTTCATTTTAAAAATCTCAGAAAATGTCAGTTTTTAAACAAATCGCCTTCATTTCAAAAGCTGCATATTTAAACAATGTAATTCATGCACAAATAACAAAGGTTTAACGGTTTATTCACTCCTGTCCCACTTTTTAATCAACATTGTGATTCACATATTTGAATCCCGAGCATCTGATAGAACTCAAGAAAAAATCACATAGCTTTTGGTCCAAAATTTTAATCAAAGAAAAAAAAACTTTTATTTTAGACTAATTAGTCTAAAGAAAAAAATTGTGTTTCTATTTTTGTTAAATAAAAAAAAGAAAAAAGAAAATAATTAACTAAAGCCAAGTCCCTGAGAACAATTAAAGTTCATAGTTGAATGGGATAAAATATCAAAGTGCAAGAAGCCAGTGTCCTCATTAGAGGATGCAAGGTCTCAGGAGGTTAAAGGAGAGCAGGAAAAGCTCATGCATGACCAAAACATAAAAAAGTCTGTCAGCCAGCAGTTGCAGCAAAAACAGAAAGACAATGTAGAAAAGCATTTTTGCACAGATGTGAATATAAAAATGTATACATTTGGATGTGCTTGCAGATTAAAAACAGTATTTTTTGTTTGTTTTTGTTTTAAATCAAGAAGCTATGTTCTGTCTTCAGTCTGTGCTTCTGCGACTCCTCTAATTAGCTGATTACTGAATGTTGTGGAGGTAGTGAATCATAAAACACAAATCTCTTTTCGACCCAGATGGTCTTGTCTACAGGAATAAAACCGAGATCAGCTCCTGGGGAAGTAAAAGAAATCCACTATCAGCTCTTGTAATGTGCAATCAGCTTTGGTTGGCACGCTGAAAACCGAGGTCAAGACTGTGGTGCAAAATGAGACGGCACGTTGTGCCTTCGATATTGATGCTGTAAATGTGTTCAAGCAGGGCAAATAGAAGCAGTTCAGCAACACCGCTGATATGGAACCGATGCTGCTAAGCAGCACCGTTGGAGAGATGGAGCACCACCTGTCATCACATCCTAATCACATTTCATAGATCCTAAAGTGCTCACAAATCGGTAAAGCAAAACAAATGTCACAGATAGACGTTAGAGATAAATAGGTCTATTCATGGATTTATGTGGGGTAAAAAAAAAATCCAACAAAAAATATCACAAACTTTGAGTTAGTAAGAGCCAATGTTTCCATTTCATATTTTAAAGGACATTTAATTAAAAATATTTGTTTTTACTGAATGAAGAAAAATACTCAAATACATTTTTTATAATAGAGTACATTTAAAAATGCTCAAACAGACCATCTTTAAAAATTTCAAGTCGACCTTTCAATTCCATTCATGATGTGCCTTTTCTCTGCTTCCATGTGAATATTTTACATTGACAGCAAATAGACACATCTGGACCAAAAACTGTAAGCTATTTACATTTTTTGATGAACCTAGAG
Source organism: Nothobranchius furzeri (assembly GCF_043380555.1). NCBI lineage: Eukaryota > Metazoa > Chordata > Actinopteri > Cyprinodontiformes > Nothobranchiidae > Nothobranchius > Nothobranchius furzeri. The sequence goes on from NC_091749.1 coordinate 38,798,916, forward strand.
CACATTTAAAGGCAGCGGACCCCAAAAAACTTAGCAAATTATAATATACCAATGCCCCATTCAGACTGATCATCACAAGCTTATAAATACAACAAGGCCACAGAGAAGAAAAGACAAATACATTTATAGATTAAAGTCAAGCTCTGAGGAAAAAACATTGATGTAATATTTCCAGATTAAATTCTAATTTTCATAAAAAAAAAAATAAAAAAAAAAGACTATTTTTAGAAAAAGTTCTAAAGTGGGCCATATGAGGAACAGTCTGATAAAGTAAACTTCATTTTGTTCCTGAGCCTAACTACTAGTTTTAACTGTAGGTCTGATTGGGGTTTCACTGAGAAAAGTAGAAAAGATAGACCTTTTATTTACAACAAGGTACACTGTAAATTCATGATGAATCTCGACAGCTCTACGGTAGTCATTACTCTAACTCTTTAAACTCTAAATTAACATTTAGTCATAAAAAGCAACACTCTTTCCTTAATCCCTATTCTGTATTAATAAATGGAAAACATTTATGTAACAAAATGAATAAAGGAATGCCTCGTGATTTGAATACTTTATGGTTCCATTTCCTGTTAAGTATATTTAAAAAAACATTTATCATCACCTCAAATGTTTTTATAGAACATAGAAGAAAATCAGAACCCTTTGGCACTTAATTTAAAAAATTAATGTACAGTAATAAGCAAGTTTATGTCATGTTCTGAGGTGTGTGCTTGACCCAAGACATGCAGAATCAGAGACCGGAGACAGGTTTGATAGTAAAAGGTAAAAATGATATTTATTTAACAGGAAACTAAAGGCGCACTGAAGTCCAGCGGGTATCTGAATCAGGAAGTGGCATCTACAGGGAAACAGAGGTGAGTATGGGTTTTGTAGTTCCGGGAGACTTTATTTGTAGGCGGACTTACTATGTGGAAGAAGAGTTGTTGTTTGGAGGGGGAGTGAGCCGGGGTGATATCCAAGATGGGGAAACGGCTACCAGTTAACGGCAATCATCCGGCGTCGTAGTCTGGTCTTCCTCCTCCTTATAAAGCCGGCCCGCTGATGAGAAACAGCTGTTGCTCCCTCTCCTGCAATCAGAGCTCAAAGGTGGTGAATGATGTGACGAGTACTCTTCCCGGCTCATGACAGTTTAATGCTTTTGTCTGATTACAGTCCCTGTTGTGGGGTACCATAAGACTCAGCCATAAGACCTACACCTGCTAGAAATTCAGTTAAATGCAGATTTAACCAATGAAGTACCTGAAATCTTCAAAAATCTTGGAATAATCGAAAGGTTTGCATCAAGGCCGGAAAAGTGGCATGAAAATTCTCTTTCATCAAAGAGCTAATTTGTCACATTTTAATTCATTTTTACTTACAGCTGTTTTACATTTCAGTTAGAAAGCATGATGGTTTCTCTGGAAACGGGAATAAAGGAGAAGAGTCCAATTATTTCTAACAAATGTGAAAAATAATTCCACTAAGGCAGAACATAGAGTAGCTGTAAATAACCATACAGTATAGAGTTCAACCATACAGTAGAGGTACACTTTGGTGAGTGTAGGATGTCATGAATATTTTAGGAGTATCCTGTACTCAGGTGTAAGGGTGTTCTCCCAAAAATATCAAGTTGTAATTTCCTGTCAGAGAAACAAATTAGGTGGCATCAGTCATTGATTTCAATGCAGTAAATATTTGTGAAAGTCAACGGCATAGTAAATGTTTCTCCTGCTCCAAAGCAGGAGTCAATATTTTATTTATTTAGAATTTTATCTCACTCAGTGTAACAGCAGATGGTGGGATTTAAATATGTTTACTCCAGACCTGCATGTGTTCAAATCGGAAAAGGAATAAGGATGCATTACATTATGGAATGGTATTTCCTCACTGTGCTCCATTGTTAGTTAATCCGTTTTTTTTTTTTTTAATTTATCTGCTGTTCTTTTCTGGTCCAGTGCAACAGCTTAGCTTATTATTGTGTTTAATTATTTGTAATTAAGCAACAAATGCCTTCATGTTCTGGTAGTTCTAAAACGTTTCTTTACCAAACTTGATCTAATATCGAAACATTGTGATTCCACTGCCACTAAAATCTGAATTAAATTAAATAACTTTAATGAGAAGCTTAGACAACATCTAATAAAAGCAAGATGAAACAATAACATCCTGTCATATGATGATTTCATCACCAAACAGAAAATCAGCACATGATTATCTATATGCGTCATTCTATTCCTTCTTGTTGTAGTGGACTCTTTATTACGTATATAAAAATTAATGTTCAAGATAATAAATCTCAACCCAAAAAGTTTTTGTTTGCTTTCCTGCACTATTTAAAGTGTTTAGAGCTTTTAACCCTTTGATGCATAATGGTCACTACAGTGGACAGGTACTTAAAATTGTTATTTATTTATTTTTGCTATTGAGCAAAGCTGTTGAAGACTTTATTGCATTTGAACACCTCCATTTGTACTTCAGTAAGTCAAGCAAACATATTTCATGTTCAGATTGCACACTGTCCACTGAGGTGGACATGTAATAAATTATTTGTAAATTAAATTTTACAAAAAATGTGTAAATATGAAATTTGTTTCATTCACACCTAAAGATGAATGAAAAAAATTGTTAAAAAAATCATGGTTGAAGATTTCATAATTCATGCATCAAAGGGTTAATGTTTTAAATCGGTTAGATTTTTACTGATAGCCGCTACATTTAAGTGTTTCAGTTTTCCTTTTGACTGAATCATTATTCACTCTTCATTTCATTCATGTATTTATAAAGCACCTTCTACGACCTTATCAGCTGACCAAGGTGCTGAACACAAGCATAAAACTCACAATAGGAACAAATGTAAGGCTGTGCATCATTAAAAGAAAGATAAAACCTCAAAACAGTCATAAAAACATTAAAAGAATGTTGAATAGAAACAGGAAACTAACATGAACACATTAAACCAGCTAAAAAACAAAAAACAAAAAAACAATAAAAGATGTTGCGATCCCTAATGCTGAAATGCCATCACATAAAAATTAGTTTTCAGGTGAGACTTAAAACCCTGAAGCAATGGCGCCTGCCTAACACTCAGAGGTAACTCGTTCCAGAGCGTTGCTTTGTGCTTCAGCGTGTAGATTATCAGTCATCCTGGACATGATCATCTTAAGAGATTTAATTGAAAACAGCTGGGAATTTCCAGTTATCTTGAAGATGTTTTAACCACTCATCCAAGCGACATCTTCAGCTCCAAACCTTGGGTTGTGAGCAGGAAGCTTAGAAGTTGTGGTCAGAAACAAGCACACTGATTGTGCTGCAAGTCTGTTTTTTTTTTCTAAATTAATACAGGCCATTTTAGGTGATTGTATTTTTTCTTTATTGCCAGACCATGTAGTCTGTAGCACTTATGAAAACTACATAGAAAATGTATGGCCAATCCATGTGATCCGAATTGGTGATCGGTATACTCTTGGAAATCGGTATCGGCGTTCGGCAGCAAAAAACCTGGTCGGAGCATCCCTAGTTACAACACACTAAATATGGGTCCTCAAGCACCAGGGTTTGACACCACTGTTCCAAACACTCACAGCATTCCAAAATATGTCTTATTTCACTGTGGGGTATGACTTTACTTCGTATACCTAAGCCTCCATTCCATCCAATCATCTTGTTCAAATTTGCAGTAACAAAAGGAGCAGAGACATTTAAGCTTCTTTATCTCCTGCGACTTCCAGCTGCTCCACTTAGACGATCCTCAGCTGATCACAGGCCAGCTGGGAGATATAATCTCTCTAGCGAAGTCTTGATCGTCATTGGTGAGCTCTCACCCAGCTGGTTGGGGATGAGAAACTCCTAAAGGGAAACACCCAGGAGGCAGTTTAATTTCAGCTGCTTGCATTTCACCATCGTTTTCTTTCAGTCCTTGCCTCAAATTTACGAACATTTAAAAGGGTTGAGACTTCAAATGACTTGAATATTAGGACATTCAAGTTCAACAACCCTGAGGACATCGCTCCAATAGCTGCAAACAACCTAAAGTTAATCTAATTGAGAAGACAAGACAAAACAAAACAATTGAAACTTGTGGATACCCAAGCTGTTCTTGTTCAAGTCTGCAAAGAAAGTTTGGAGGAAACTGCTGATTGCAATAAAAGGAAAATAAGTGCAACTTTTTCTTCAAGCACAAGTCTAAAACAAATGTAACTTTTGTCCAAAACGTGATTCCCTTAGAGATAAAAAAAAACCCAAACTCAAGTGAACTTGACGTGTTGCATTTGCAGTTTAGTAAAGTGGGGGAGATGCTGCTAATAAACTGCTTCATAAGTAATAGGCTCAAAGTAGTGAGTCAGGTCAAACTACGTCTTCAGATTAATGGGAGGCTTCCAAAGATGGGAAAGGAAAACTGATTGCTAGAGTGAAAGTCAGTATAGATGTTCATGTTTTTAAGTCCAGGTTCAAGACCCACCTATTTAGGTTTGCTTTTATCTAATTATTTATTATAGTTTTATTTCTTGTTTTACATGATTATATTTTATTACTGGCTTTGCGTGCTTTATATGGTTATATTTTAGTATTGTTTCATTATTTAATTATATTATTATTTTACTGTCCATGTGATTTTATTTATTATTTATTTTCTTACTTTTATCATTTGTATTAGCTCTTTTATTTTTATATTTTTAGTCATTTTAATCCAGTGTTTCCTCTGTGGGGGCCCTCTGCCCCGGGGGCAGTGGTCGACTGTTGCTGCCTGGGTGCTCTACAGGTAGTGCTTGAGTGGAGGTGGGGGTCTATGCTCTCCTTTCTCTGAGCGCCCTGATTAAGTTGCTGTGGAAGACCTGATGCTGCCGGGGCAGATGGCTCCTCTGATGGCATTTCCTTGCCTTACCTTACTTGGCTCATCTGGACTCAGCTGAATATACATTTTTTACTGATGTGATTATGTGTGTGTGTGTGTGTGTGTGTGTGTGTGTGTGTGTGAGTGTGTGTTCATATGACTGTTAATGCTTTTAACTGTTATGGGAATTTGGGGTCATTTTAATTCTGTAAAGCACTTTGAGTCACACTTTGCTTGAAAAGCCCTTTATAAATAAAATCTGAATCTGATTGAGATGCAAAACATTAGCAGAATAAAAGGAATACCACAAACAACTAGTTGGAAACAGACAACTAAACAAACACTATGTATGTTTATGCAGCAGGTTTGATGTAAAATAAAAATAAAAATAAACATGATTCAATTTAAGAATATATTTGTTGTGATTAACTAGAAAATTTGAAATGTGATGTACAAGCTAGAAGATGAATAGAGAAACCAGAATTGAACTGGAGAGCTCTTGATCTGCAGGGAATTGCTCTGCCTCTGAGCAATACAGCATCTCCTTTCACTTCATGACTGTAACTTTAATAAAAATGAAATGAGACTTTTCTCTCTCTCTCTCTGTGTGTGTGTGTGTGTGTGTGATTTGTTTTGCAGCATATTAAATTGAGAGACTATTCAAATAGTCAAATTATGTCTCTTTGTTTGCTTGGGGAAAAGCTTTATTGCAACTGGCTTGAAACTACAACAAAAACGTCCCAAATCTGTAAGAAATTTCAGTTAAAATGAACTGGTTCAAGGGTTTTGTTTGTTGGCCCAATATTGCCTCAATGTAGCAAGGCAGAGGTTAAGAAGAGGATGAACCAAACATCATAAAATTCATGTTTTGAATGATGTAATAGTGTATACTCACTGATTTGATGAGTGACTTTGCAGCAGGGAATGGAAGAGAGCAAATAAAAGTGAACTTGAGACCTCTTGACATGCAGTCTAATGGCCTTCCACTGAGCTATACCATCTCCCATGCACAAAGGCAAAAACTGCCATTTTAACATAAATGAAATAACACGTTTCTCCAATTTGTGCGTGCATGCTAATGTTTTACCACATAATAAATTTATTTATCTTAGACATAACTTATTTTTTATTGCGAACAAAGTTGCGCTCATTTGAGTTTTTTAACAAGTCGCTCCTAAAGGTTTCTGTTCTCCAAAGCCCCACTGACCATTGCTCCAGTTTATCATGTCAGCTGGTTCTGTTTACAAAAGGGAAACTTACAACCTGTGTTCACTTTTATTTTCAGTAGAGCTAGGCAGAAACTCCCCTCACGATCATGAAATCTCTTGCTGTTTTGCCAAGGCAAAATTAAATTTCTCAGACATTGCAGCAGTACTACTACCAAGAGAGGTGGCAGGAAGGAGGTATTGAGATTTGAACTTGAGACCTCTTGATCTGCAGTGAAATGCTCTGCCACTGAGCTATACCTCTTGTTGTCTGAGTAAAACCTCCCTGAACCGTCTACAGGTGGTTCAGAACGCCTGTGCTCAACTTCTGACCAATCCCTTCAAACACACCCACATCACCCCGCTTCTCCTCCAGCTTCACTGGCTGCCAGTTAACTTCAGGGTTCATTTCAAGATCCTGGTTCTGGTCTATAGGGCCTTACATGGACAAGCACCATCATATATTGGTGATCTTCTCATTCCCTACACCCCCAGCAGGTCCCTGAGGCCCAGTGACCAAAGCCTACTGGTTGTGCAGCGCACCAGGCTAAAGACCAAAGGTGACAGATCATTTGCTGCTGTGGCCCCCCAGACTCTGGAACTCTCTCCCCCTGAGCCTGAGATCAGTGGACTCAGTGGTCTCCTTTAAAAAGCAGCTGAAAACTCACCTGTTCAAGCTGGCTTTTGTGTGACCTTCTTCACCACCTTCTTCTCATTATGCTCTTTCTACTTATTCCACCTTTCCCTGCGATCCACTGATTTCCCTTGTAGCAGTCACACTTTATAGCGTGACAACTGCAAATTAATTATGACCAATAAGATGTGATTATTCCATATGAATATGAAATATCAATCCGATTGATCTTTGAATGTTTAATCAGAAGAGTCTAGGGTTCGTTGCTTGTTCAGGGACCTTAAACACACTTCGTATTTATTCAGACAGAGTCAAGTATATAGTTAAAAAGGAATTTTTATTTTTTCCTAAACTAATGATCATACATGACAAGATATGAATAATGACATGTGATGGAGTGGATATGCGGTTATGGAATGGGATGTGTAGGTGGTGTGATGTAAGTTAGATGTTTATCAGAATCTTTGTATCTGAAAGAAATTGTGAAATCTGGGTGTAAAAGAATTTGTCTGCTATAAACTAGACAGTTGATTATTAATAAAACAGCATCAGACGCAATCTGTTTTGTCTATAAACCCTGGCGGAGACCCCCAGCAGATCCGGACTGTCAGAAGTCGGGTGGACTTCATAGCACCTGAAGCCAGTAGATTAACTTTGATGCGATCCGTCCAGTCTTGAGATGTCTCCAGGTCACAACAGTAGTTGGAATGCTTGTTTGCGTGCAAAGTGGACGTGGCTCTTAGGGAGCTATCTGGCTGTGTCAGCTTGCAGCGTGAAAACAGGTTTTGACTGTGTGTCAAAAGAGATGTCTCAAGAAATTCTTGTTTTATTAAACTACTTTGCCATGATTCCTGGCCATTCTGGCAAATCAGAATGTGCCATGTCTGGAAGGCTTTACCAAAACATTCCTCAGAAAGCCACTCCTTCCTTCAGATACAAGATTCTTAATTCCGTGAATAAAGACTCTTTAAATGTTATGTGAGGTGAATCTTAACCTTAATTTGTATCTTATGAAGATGTGTATGAGTGTAGATAATGATTAACTTGTTGAATCAAACACGTAGTGATTTGTGATATAAATGGATCATTGTGTAGCGTTATTAAGATCCTATTGTCTGCCCTTAACAGCTGCCCCTTCACACAGTAACAACGTGTAGGAATCGCCAAGGTCGGATGCTGGTTTCAGTATGTTTACATTCCAGGAGAAGAGACAGAAGAAGAGAAGAAGAACGCTTTCCATTAATTAATCAAAGTACTTTATTCGTGATAAAGCTAATCAAAGCATATGTTGATCATTAATAATCAGGTGAATGATCTGTGAAATAAAGATGTCATGAGTTATGTGTTTAATGAATAAACAGGACTGCAACAGACAGACTGATCTACATTGACATGGAAACGCCTGACACATTGTTCTCAACCAATCAGAACTTTCGTCTGCCGTAGGTCAGAATCTGGGTTGTTTAATGAAGTTGTCCAATCCGGTTTACTAAGATTTGTAAACAACTAGGAGATATAAAACAAGGCAACGCCACTTTATACTCAGTTCCATTTTAACCTCAGCTCTGCTTGCCTGGCCGACTATGGTCGGGACGTGAGTGCCTCAATCGACCTTCTCCTCATGGGGAGGATACCTCCGTACCTCGTGTCCCAGGACATGGTCCGGGCTGCGATTGCAAGGGTGACCTCGGAGGCCCCGATTACGCTACAGGTTCATCTGGGTTTCTCGTTGGGCAGTGCCATTCCCTTATTTGTCATTCCAGAGGATGGAGAGCTAGCCTTTCTCCTCAACTTACCTGTGGTTTCTCCACAGAACATCTATAGGTTGAAAGATGTGGTGAATGTTGGTAACTGGGTTCACAACTCTCATGTCAAGTTGCATATGCCTCCGGTCGTTGCGTATCAGGACCGCACGCCGCATGTCAGGTTGGTACCGGACTTGAGCGCGTGTTCTCTCAACCGTGGCCTGCACTTTATGTGTCCAGGCACGCCTTTTATGCATAGGGAGGCCTTTGTCGTGTGTGGCGTTGGTGAGTTGGCGGATGAGTCTAAATGTCCTATGACGGTGACTCCGCGTTCACATGTAGTGAGCAGTGAAGCTGTTATCGTTGGCGACTGTTGGTTACTCAATACCCCTGCTAGTGAAGCTGAAGTTTGCTTTGAGGGTTCTGTGTCTACAAAAGTGGAGCTACCATCTGAGACCTTATGGGTCATGGTTCCCCGTGGTTCTATGGCCCACGTTGGTGAGGTCTCTCTATATCACTTGGATCCTGGTGAGCATAGGTCTGAAGTGGAGTCCTCTCCTTTCTATGATAACATCTCTTTTGCTCTCTCTCAAAGGACGGTGGATCGGGTGACGTTCGGCGGTCCGACCGTGGTTCGCGTGGGTGTGGTGAACAGAGTGCTGCGTGAGCTGAAGTCGGATCCCGATCTTCAGTTTCGACCAGTGTCTTACTCCTGGTCATCCGCTGACTCGGTGATGATATTCATTATAGTCATAAACATCTGCTTAATTTGGGCTATGTTCCTTTTCCAAAACCGTCGGTTCTCCGCAGAATTGAAAATTCTGGAGACGTCGATCGGTGATGTTAATGGACGCCTGGCTCGGACCTTGGGACCGCGACGTGAAAGACCGGCTGCCCAGGCGACTGCGCTGGGGCCGGTGAGTTCCTCTCCTCCTCCGCCTCCTCCTCCTCCTCCGACATCAGGGACGTAGAAGGTGGAGGATCCCGGTTATCAGACTCGGTGGTCCCACGATTTCTATCTCAGGTTACACAAATTTGATTGTATGTGAGAGTGCATGGTTGTCTTTCATGTTGTACGTCACGTGCAGACTTAGGGTGTGTTGAGACGGACGTGCTGTGGGCTCCTGGGGTCAGGTAAACGGCCAGGTAACAGTAAGTGGGTTAGGCCACATGGTACTGTTGTCCAAATTTTTTTTTAATCTTTACTAATCACAATTCCTTATGGGTACATTAACATGAAAGTGATTACTAACTACTGATTTACATTTTAGTACTGATTTACATTTCTGTTTTTTAAAGTATCTTTGACAGGTTGATTTAAAAGTGAAAATTATGATTATCAACGTTGGTTTATCTTACAGGGCTATAACCAATTTTGCCCCTATCCTGACAGCGTGTATTTCCAGTGAGGATTCACTGATACCAGTTAGGGTTCTTTCATTTTCTGCTTTTCGCATCATCCTTTTTGCATCTCACACATAGAGAGCTGCATCCATTTCTTCACTTAATGGGTAATTCACATGAAACTTACACATAGTACAACAGGTACTCATAGAGTTAGGTTTTTATTTCTTTGATGACATGAAACGCAATTTTGTCATGTCTACATTGAAGTGCCTGCACTGTGCTCTCTCTCCTTTGCTGAGCTCGTGAGGATCCTGCTTCCTGGGGGTGGATCCGTGACTCGTCATCTGAATCGACTACTCCTGGGTGGTGCTCCGGCTCGTTGGCCTTGGACGACCGTGGTTCCGGCATGGCTGCTGGGACACCTCATTCGTTGGGATTACTGTCTACTGCTCTTCCCTTTTCCTGGATTACGATAAGTACTGTTGCCACGTCATTTGCTGTTTGGAATATTACCCTGCCAGTGGATACAAAGATCAATTTTATATCTGGAATACTCGTGGATATACACAAGATTTGCTCCTGCTTTGCATTTTTGCCGGTGAGGATATAAAGCTGCTGTTGCTTCAATTATGGCTTCCATGGGGAATAGTTAATAACCTGCTGACTTGTGTTCTTCCTGAGGAGTGTGCGAGACTGTTCTTCAGCGTGGGGTTCGTACCTCACCACAGTTGGCTGTTCCAGTGGGATCGCATCCTGTCGGTTGTCCAGGTTCTTCATAACTTGGGTTTGTTCAACGACCAAGTGGTCTCTTGCAGGACCACATTGACCTTGAAAAGGGGTGTGTGTAGCGTTATTAAGATCCTTTAGTCTGCCCTTAACAGCTGCCCCTTCACACAGTAACAACGTGTAGGAATCGCCAAGGTCGGATGCTGGTTTCAGTATGTTTACATTCCAGGAGAAGAGACAGAAGAAGAGAAGAAGAACGCTTTCCATTAATTAATCAAAGTACTTTATTCATGATAAAGCTAATCAAAGCATATGTTGATCATTAATAATCAGGTGAATGATCTGTGAAATAAAGATGTCATGAGTTATGTGTTTAATGAATAAACAGGACTGCAACAGACAGACTGATCTACATTGACATGGAAACCCCTGACACATTGTTCTCAACCAATCAGAACTTTTGTCTGCCGTAGGTCAGAATCTGGGTTGTTTAATGAAGTTGTCCAATCCGGTTTACTAAGATTTGTAAACAACTAGGAGATATAAAACAAGGCAATGCCATTTTGAACTCAGTTCCATTTTAACCTCAGCTCTGTTCAATTGGAGGTCCTAAGGATCTCCATCGTCATCATTAAGAAAGTTGCAGGCTGGCCAGCTGCACTTTCCTACTTTAAGCTGAGAACTGTCAAGCTGGAGATTTCCGTCGTTTGAACAACAAGACGACGTTCCTTCAAAATAAGAGCTAACCTGCCGCTGATACTGGGAGTCGACCCACAGACGGGCTTTGTAGTGCTGCGACCGCTGTTTCACCAGCTCCAGCACATCCGAAGGTCCGAGGACCTGGCATTTCCTGATCTACACGGGAGGCTCCACATGGTACGTAGTTGCGGCAAAATGGCGGCTCATGTCATCAGCTTCTTAAGCCTCGTGGTAGCCTAGTCATAACAACCAGATTCGCTACGTCAGCCTAGAGACTCTGAAACATACACACACACACACCAACACGAAACATCCAAATCCATATGCATCCATCATTGAGATAGTCCTGGTAGATTGTTGAATTTATAATTATAGAAATTAAAGATTCTTAAACGATCCCAACTCTCTCTTGTCTTGTCTCTCAGTCAATACAGAGTGTTTAAGTAAACTCCCTGATGATAAAAACAACCACTTCTGATTATAATATTTAGATCTAATTATCGTGTATAAAAATACAAACTACAGATCACTACATTTGTAAGAACAAAATTCGTTTTAAATTCATTGATTTAAGCACAGATTATTCAAACATTTCATTTAAACATCTTGTTAATTCATTACATATGATTATTTAACCCATAAGTTGTAAAGCCTTGTAGGATTCGTGTGGATTCACTTTTATTCAGAGTGAGGAATCGAGCACTCTGACTTTTAGCAGAGAGATATGGCTTTTGCAGGAGACCTTGACAGTTTATTTATGTCTGCGTTGAAGAACAATAAGGGAGCAAAAGGTTGATTTGTGTGTCTGAATCCTCCAGCTGGCGTAATCTTGACTTTGCAGCTCTGGCGTGCATGAGAGGTTGCTGTGTCAATTCGATGGTGAAAATGGACCCTTTTTATTCATTACACCCTCTTTCCTATACAATTTATCTCTCCCTTTCCTTAAATTATATTTTAATCACAATTTTTTACTCATTTTAAATGTATTTTAATCATATTTGGAATTTTTTTTTATACTTGAATAGTTTTTCTGTTTTTCTTTTTTGTTTGTGAAGGGCTTTGTGATATCTATCTTGAGAGGCGCTATATATAAAATTGTCTTCTTTCTTTCAGTCAAATGCTCTGCCACTGCGCTGTACACCCTACTGTGAAGCACACAATTACGCAAAGTCTGACAAACTTGAAATGATCGTTATTCTAAAATTGATTGAAGGGTGCAGTACAGGAATTTACTGGCCATTGGGCAAGGTGGGCATTTCCCCGGTTGGCTGCCGGTAATTTTGGGATGCCGCGGGTCAACAGTCGTCACTGGTGATTGACTGCCCCATCTTATCCGGAATTCGGCTATTATGTTGTTGGGCCTGTCAGATATATGGACTGAGCACAAATACATATATTCCACCTGTGTCATGAATTGTACCAACATTGTTTATAACGTAACTCTAATCATACAAATTTCAAGAAACTTGAAATTTATATGAGCCCAGCCAACTCCATCTCTCAGTTGTGGTGCTACTCTTCATTAGGGATAGGAGTTGTTACAATTTTTGCGATTCTGATTCCTTTCTCGATTCTGTATAACAATTCGATTCTTTATGATTCTCTTATCGATTCTCTTATGGAAAAAAGTAGAACAAACTGGTCAATAAACTTATAACTGTTTTATATCTTATCTTTAAAATTGATACAAGATTCGAAGTTACGTGACCTCACAAAACTAACAGTGAGGTGGGTCTGATTTAACTCCAGCTTAATGTCACAGGTTTGCCAGAAAGAGTAATTTCTAAATAAAATAAAATAAATAAATATTATACTGTAGGAATAACATAACAAAATACAACATAAATTATTCTGTGACAATTACACAAGAATGTTCTGAAACATTTTAACTCCTTTTTAAAAGGATATATGAGCTGAGCACACAAAACTTAAATTACTGTCAACTCATCAAGTCCAACTGAATGATGCATTGTAAAATTCTGCAACAATGCATGCAACCAATTAACAACAGTTTTGCAGAACCATATCTGCTTTTTCAGTTTTCAGGAAGGATATGTTATCATAATGGATTCATGGTGCCTCCGGCTGTGGAGAACCCCCTCTCAGATGGGGTGGAAGATGCTTGAACACAGAGGAAGGTTTTAGCCACTCCTGAAAGCAGGGGCAGTGTCTCTTTCTTGCTCCACCACCAAAGGATGGTATTATCCTTGCATGGGATGGCTTCTGTACAATTGGATCTCCTCATCCACTCTCTGGGACAGGGAAAGAATGGGCTGCCATTGTTGGAATGAAGAAGGTGTTGTTGCATGGAATTGCATTTATAACAAAGATTTCCAAGAAACATGGGCCTTGCTTTTCAGAATATGCTTTAGTCTCCAATGATGAGGAAACAGGAAATGACAACGTGTGACTTGGTGGAGGAACATGGAAGGGGGGATCCAGAGTTGAACAGGAGACCTCTTGATCTGCAGTTAACTGCTCTACTATTGAGCTACACACCCTATTATGGAACCTTGAAGAAAGCAACCTGACTTTTTCAAGTGTAGTTACATAAAAACTAATTTTTGACAATAGTTACAAAGAAAAACGAGTCTTGTTTTTCAGTATACATCTTACTAAATTAAAAGCAATTGTAAACAAACAACAATGACTTAGCAGGGATATACAGAATGGGGGCTCCAGACTTGAACTGGAGACCTACTGATGTGCTGTCAAGTACACTACCACTAAGCTATACACCCAACCACTAAAGATTAAAGAAAGCATCCTGATTTTCTCAGGTTTGGTTAAATGAAAAATAATTTTTGACAAGAGTTACAAAGAAACACGACTCTTGTTTTTCAGTATACACCTTACTAAATTAAAAGCAATCACAAATGAACAACACTGACTTGGCAGAGATGTAAAGAAGGGGGCATCCAGACTTGAAGTGGAGACCTCTTGATGTGCAGTCAAATGCTCTACAACTGAGCTAAACCCCCTATTGTGAACTACACACATACTCAAGGTTTGAAAAATTCAAATGTTTGTTGGCGTTAACTTTCTAGAAAGTTGCAAGGCATTGTTTAAACTGAAGAAGCTGTACACTGAAGAGCTAAACTTCAGCAAATTCACAATTGGAATATTGCAATGGTGTGCATTGCACTTCTCTTTTATGTGGACAGATATCCACATAAAACATAAACAGACATCCAGCGTTGAACAGGAGAACCCTGATAAACAGTCAGTGATGAGGAAGCAGAAACTGACAAGTTATGACATGGGGGAGGAACATGGAAGGGGGCATCTAGAGTAGAACTGGAGACCTCTTGATCTGCAGTCAAATGCTCTACCACTGAGCTATACCCCCTACTTTAGGAAACTGATGACATTAACCTGGTTTTTCCATGTTAGGGGGCATGAAAAATAATTTTTGACAATAGTTACAAAGAAACACGAGTCATGTTTTTCAGTATACACCTTAGTAAATTTAAAGCAACAGTAACTGAACACTGATTTAGCAGTGATATACATACGTGGTATTCTAGGATTGAACTGGAGACCTCTTGATCTGCAGTCAATTGCACTACTGCTGAACTACACCCCCATTATTAAGGAATGAAGAAAGCAACCTGAATTTTTCAGGTTTGCTTCCAAGAAAAAGTATTTTGGACAATGGTTGGCAAAAAAACACGAGTCTGGTTTTTCAGTATACACCTTACAAAATTAAAAGCAATAGCAAGTGAACAATACTGACTTGGCAGAGATGTAAAGAAGGGGGCATCTAGAATTGAACTGGAGACCTCTTGATCTGCAGTCAAATGCTCTATAACTGAGCTACACCCCCCACTGTGAAATAAACATATACTAAAGGTTTGAAAAATTGAAATGTTTGTTGGCGTTAACTTTCTAGAAAGTTGCAAGGCATTGTTTGAACTGAAGAAGCTTTACACTGAAGAGCTAAACTTCCGCAAATTCACAATTGGAATATCGCAATGGTATGCATTGCACTTCTCTTTTATTTGGACAGATAGATGGCAGTGGGGAATAAAACAGACATCCAGAGTTGAAGAGGAGAACCCTGCTACAAAGTCAGTGATGAGGAAGCAGAAACTGACAAGTTATGACATGGTGGATGAACATGGAAGGGGGCATCAATAGTTGAACTGGAGACCTCTTGATCTGCAGTCAAATGCTCTACCACTGAGCTACACCCCCTACTGTGAACAACACATATACTCAAGGTTTGAAAAATTCAAATGTTTGTTGGCGTTATCTTTCTAGAAAGTTGCAAGACATTGTTTAAACTGAAGAAGCTGTACACTGAAGAGCTAAACTTCAGCAAATTCACAAATGGAATATCACAATGGTGTGCATTGCACTTCTCTTTTATTTGGACAGATAGATGGCAGTGGGGGATAAAACAGACATCCAGAGTTGAACAGGAGAACCCTGCTAAACAGTCAATGATGAGGAAGCAGAAACTGACAAGTTATGACATGGGGGAGGAAAATGGAAGGGGGCATCCAGAGCTGAACTGGAGACCTCTTGATCTGCAGTCAAATGCTTTACCACTGAGCTATACCCCCTACTTTAGAAAACTAATGACATTAACCTGTTTTTTTCAGGTTTTGGTTACATGAAAAGTAAATTTTGACAATAGGTAAAAAGAAACAAGAGTCTTGTTTTTCAGCATACACCTTACTAAATTCACTGCAATTGTAAATGAACAACATTGACTTTGCAGCGATATACAGAAAGGGGATTCCAGAGTTGAACTGGAGACCTCTTGATCTGCAGTCAAATTCTCTACCACTGAGCTATACCCCCTACTTTAGAAAACTGATGACATTAACCTGGTTTTTCCATGTTAGGGGCATGAAAAATAATTTTTGACAATAGTTACAAAGAAACACGAGTCATGTTTTTTCAGTATACACCTCACTAAATTTAAAGTAACAGTAACTGAACAACACTGACATAGCAGTGATATACTTACGTGGTATTCTAGACTTGAACTGGAGACCTCTTGATCTGCAATCAATTGCACTACTGCTGAACTACACCCCCATTAATAAGGAGGAAGAAAGCAACCTGATTTTTTTCAGGTTTGCTTCCAAGAAAAAGTCTTTTGGACAGTGGTTGGCAAAAAAACACGAGTCTGGTTTTTCAGTATACACCTTACAAAATTAAAAGCAATAGCAAGTGAACAATACTGACTTGGCAGAGATGTAAAGAAGGGGGCATCCAGAATTGAACTGGAGACCTCTTGATCTGCAGTCAAATGCTCTACTACTGAGCTACACCGCCTACTGTGAACAACTCATACACTCAAGGTTTGAAAAATTCAAATATTTGTTGGCGTTATCTTTGTAGAAAGTTGCAAGACATTGTTTAAACTGAAGAAGCTGTAGACTGAAGAGCTAAACTTCAGCAAATTCACAATTGGAATATCGCAAAGGTGTGCATTGCACTTCTCTTTTATGTGGACAGATAGATGGCAGTGGGGAATAAAACAGACATCCAGAGTTGAACAGGAGAACCCTGCTACACAGTCAGTGAAGACGAAGCAGAAACTGACAAATTATGACATGGGGGAGGACCATGGAGGGAGCATCCAGAGTTGAACTGGAGACCTCTTGATCTGCAGTCAAATGCTCTACCACTGAGCTATACCCCCTAACTTGGAAATTCTGAAAAAATCAACCTGTTTTTTTCAGGTTTGGTTACATGAAAACTAAATATTGACAATAGATAAAAAGAAACAAGAGTCTTGTTTTTCAGCATATACTTTACTAAATTCAAAGCAATTGTAAATGAACAACATTGACTTAGCAGCGACATACAGAAGGGGACATCCAGAGTTGAACTGGAGACCTCTTGTTCTGCAGTCAATTCTCTACCACTGAGCTATAACCCCTACTTTAGAAAACTGATGACATTAACCTGGTTTTTCCATGTTAGGGGGCAGATAGTTACAAAGAAAGACGAGTCATGTTTTTTCAGTATACGCTTAACTAAATTTAAAGCAACAGTAACTGAACAACAACTGATTTAGCAGTGATATACTTACGTGGTATTCTAGACTTGAACTGGAGACCTCTTGATCTTCAGTCAATGGTACTACTGCTGAACTACACCCCCATTATTAAGGAATGAAGAAAGCAACCTGATTTTTTTCAGGTTTGCTTCCAAGAAAAAGTCGTTTGGACAACGATTGGCAAAAAAAACACGAGTCTGGTTTTTCAGTATACACCTTACAAAATTAAAAGCAATAGCAAGTGAACAATACTGACTTGGCAGAGATGTAAAGAAGGGGGCATCCAGATTTGAACTGGAGACCTCTTGATCTGCAGTCAAATGGTCTCCAACTGAGCTACACCCCCTACTGTGAACAACACATATACTCAAGTTTTCAAAAATTCAAATGTTTGTTGGCGTTATCTTTCTAGAAAGTTGCAAGGCATTTTTTAAACTGAAGAAGCTGTACACTGAAGAGCTAAACTTCAGCAAATTCACAATTGGAATATTGCAATGGTGTGCATTGCACTTCTCTTTTATTTGGACAGATAGATGGCAGTGCGGAATATTACAGTCATCCAGAGATGAACAGGAGAACCCTGCTAAACAATCAGTGATGAGGAAGCAGAAACTGACAAGTTATGACATGGGGGAGGAACATGGAAGGGGGCATCCAGAGTTGAACTGGAGACCTCTTGATCTGCAGTCAAATGCTCTACCACTGAGCTATACCCCCTACTTTAGAGAACAGATGACATTATCCTGGTTTTTCCATGTTAGGAGGCATGAAAAATAATTTTTGACAATAGCTAGAAAGAAACATGAGTTATGTTTTTCAGTATACACCTTACTAAATTTAAAGCAACAGTAACTGAACAACACTCATGTAGCAGTGATATACATACGTGGTATTCTAGAATTGAACTGGAGACCTCTTGATCTGCAGTCAATTGTTCTACTGCTGAACTACACCCCCATTATTAAGGAATGAAGAAAGCAACCTGATTTTTTCAGGTTTGCTTCCAAGAAAAAGTATTTTGGACAATGGTTGGCAAAAAAACACGAGTCTGGTTTTTCAGTATACACCTTACAAAATTAAAAGCAATATTAAGTGAACAATACTGACTTGTCAGAGATGTAAAGAAGAGGGTATCCAGAATTGAACTGGAGACCTCTTGATCTGCAGTCAAATGCTCTACCACTGAGCTACACCCCCTACTGTGAACAACTCATACACTCAAGGTTTGAAAAATTCAAATGTTTGTTGGCGTTATCTTTCTAGAAAGTTGCAAGATATTGTTTAAACTGAAGAAGCTGTTAGACTGAAGAGCTAAACTTCAGCAAATTCACAATTGGAATATCGCAAAGGTGTGCATTGCACTTCTCTTTTATGTGGACAGATAGATGGCAGTGGGGAATAAAACAGACATCCAGAGTTGAACAGGAGAACCCTGCTACACAGTCAGTAATGACGAAGCAGAAACTGACAAATTATGACATGGCGGAGGACCACGGAGGGGGCATCCAGAGTTGAACTGGAGACCTCTTGATCTGCAGTCAAATGCTCTACCACTGAGCCATACCCCCTACTTTAGAGAACAGATGACATTAACCTGGTTTTTCCATGTTAGGGGGCATGAAAAATAATTTTTGACAACAGCTAGAAAGAAACATGAGTCATGTTTTTCAGTATACACCTTACTAAATTTAAAGCAACAGTAACTGAACAACACTGATGTAGCAGTGATATACATACGTGGTATTCTAGAATTGAACTGGAGACCTCTTGATCTGCAGTCAATTGTTCTACTGCTGAACTACACCCCCATTATTAAGGAATGAAGAAAGCAACCTGATTTTTTCAGGTTTGCTTCCAAGAAAAAGTATTTTGGACAATAGTTGGCAAAAAAACACGAGTCTGGTTTTTCAGTATACACCTTACAAAATTAAAAGCAATATTAAGTGAACAATACTGACTTGTCAGAGATGTAAAGAAGAGGGTATCCAGAATTGAACTGGAGACCTCTTGATCTGCAGTCAAATGCTCTACCACTGAGCTACACCCCCTACTGTGAACAACTCATACACTCAAGGTTTGAAAAATTCAAATGTTTGTTGGCGTTATCTTTCTAGAAAGTTGCAAGACATTGTTTAAACTGAAGAAGCTGTAGACTGAAGAGCTAAACTTCAGCAAATTCACAATTGGAATTTCGCAAAGGTGTGCATTGCACTTCTCTTTTATGTGGACAGATAGATGACAGTGGGGAATAAAACAGAAATCCAGAGTTGAACAGGAGAACCCTGCTACACAGTCAGTAATGACGAAGCAGAAACTGACAAATTATGACATGGCGGAGGACCACGGAGGGAGCATCCAGAGTTGAACTGGAGACCTCTTGATCTGCAGTCAAATGCTCTACCACTGAGCTATACCCCCTAACTTGTAAATACTGAAAAAATCAACCTGTTTTTTTCAGGTTTGGTTACATGAAAACTAAATATTGACAATCGTTAAAAAGAAACAAGAGTCTTGTTTTTCAGCATATACCTTACTAAATTCAAAGCAATTGTAAATGAACAACATTGACTTAGAAGCGAAATACAGAAAGGGGCATCCAGAGTTGAACTGGAGATCTCTTGTTCTGCAGTCAAACACTCTACCACTGAGCTATACCCCCTAGTTTAGAGAATAGATGACATTAACCTGGTTTTTCCATGTTAGGGGCATGAAAAATAATTTTTGACAATAGCTAGAAAGAAACATGAGTCATGTTTTTCAGTATACACCTTACTAAATTTAAAGCAACAGTAACTGAACAACACTGATGTAGCAGTGATATACATACGTTGTATTCTAGAATAGAACTGGAGACCTCTTGATCTGCAGTCAATTGCACTACTGCTGAACTACACCCCCATTATTAAGGAATGAAGAAAGCAACCTGATTTTTTTCAGGTTTGCTTCCAAGAAAAAGTCGTTTGGACAACGATTGGCAAAAAAACACGAGTCTGGTTTTTCAGTACACACCTTACAAAATTAAAAGCAATAGCAAGTGAACAATACTGACTTGGCAGAGATGTAAAGAAGGGGGCATCCAGATTTGAACTGGAGACCTCTTGATCTGCAGTCAAATGGTCTCCAACTGAGCCACACCCCTTACTGTGAACAACACATATACTCAAGTTTTCAAAAATTCAAATGTTTGTTGGCGTTATCTTTCTAGAAAGTTGCAAGGCATTTTTTAAAGTGAAGAAGCTGTACTCTGAAGAGCTATACTTCAGCAAATTCACAATTGGAATATTGCAATGGTGTGCATTGCACTTCTCTTTTATTTGGACAGATAGATGGCAGTGCGGAATATTACAGTCACATCCAGAGATGAACAGGAGAACCCTGCTAAACAATCAGTGATGAGGAAGCAGAAACTGACAAGTTATGACATGGGGGAGGAACATGGAAGGGGGCATCAAGAGTAGAACTGGAGACCTCTTGATCTGCAGTCAAATGCTCTACCACTGAGCTATACCCCCTACTTTAGAGAACAGATGACATTAACCTGGTTTTTCCATGTTAGGGGGCATGAAAAATAATTTTTGACAACAGCTAGAAAGAAACATGAGTCATGTTTTTCAGTATACACCTTACTAAATTTAAAGCAACAGTAACTGAACAACACTGATGTAGCAGTGATATACATACGTGGTATTCTAGAATTGAACTGGAGACCTCTTGATCTGCAGTCAATTCTTCTACTGCTGAACTACACCCCCATTATTAAGGAATGAAGAAAGCAACCTGATTTTTTCAGGTTTGCTTCCAAGAAAAAGTATTTTGGACAATGGTTGGCAAAAAAACACGAGTCTGGTTTTTCAGTATACACCTTACAAAATTAAAAGCAATATTAAGTGAACAATACTGACTTGTCAGAGATGTAAAGAAGAGGGTATCCAGAATTGAAATGGAGACCTCTTGATCTGCAGTCAAATGCTCTACCACTGAGCTACACCCCCTACTGTGAACAACTCATACACTCAAGGTTTGAAAAATTCAAATGTTTGTTGGCGTTATCTTTCTAGAAAGTTGCAAGACATTGTTTAAACTGAAGAAGCTGTAGACTGAAGAGCTAAACTTCAGCAAATTCACAATTGGAATATCGCAAAGGTGTGCATTGCACTTCTCTTTTATGTGGACAGATAGATGGCAGTGGGGAATAAAACAGAAATCCAGAGTTGAACTGGAGAACCCTGCTACACAGTCAGTAATGACGAAGCAGAAACTGACAAATTATGACATGGCGGAGGACCACGGAGGGGGCATCCAGAGTTGAACTGGAGACCTCTTGATCTGCAGTCAAATGCTCTACCACTGAGCTATACCCCCTAACTTGGAAATACTGAAAAAATCAACCTGTTTTTTTCAGGTTTGGTTACATGAAAACTAAATATTGACAATCGTTAAAAAGAAACAAGAGTCTTGTTTTTCAGCATATACCTTACTAAATTCAAAGCAATTGTAAATGAACAACATTGACTTAGAAGCGAAATACAGAAAGGGGCATCCAGAGTTGAACTGGAGACCTCTTGTTCTGCAGTCAAACACTCTACCACTGAGCTATACCCCCTAGTTTAGAGAATAGATGACATTAACCTGGTTTTTCCATGTTAGGGGCATGAAAAATAATTTTTGACAATAGCTAGAAAGAAACATGAGTCATGTTTTTCAGTATACACCTTACTAAATTTAAAGCAACAGTAACTGAACAACACTGATGTAGCAGTGATATACATACGTTGTATTCTAGAATAGAACTGGAGACCTCTTGATCTGCAGTCAATTGCACTACTGCTGAACTACACCCCCATTATTAAGGAATGAAGAAAGCAACCTGATTTTTTCAGGTTTGCTTCCAAGAAAAAGTATTTTGGAAAATGGTTGGCAAAAAAACACGAGTCTGGTTTTTCAGTAGACACCTTACAAAATTAAAAGCAATAGCAAGTGAACAATACTGACTTGTCAGAGATGTAAAGCAGGGGGTATCCAGAATTGAACTGGAGACCTCTTGATCTGCAGTCAAATGCTCTACCACTGAGCTACACCCCCTACTGTGAGCGACTCATACACTCAAGGTTTGAAAAATTCAAATGTTTGTTGGCGTTATCTTTCTAGAAAGTTGCAAGACATTGTTTAAACTGAAGAAGCTGTAGACTGAAGAGCTAAACTTCAGCAAATTCACAATTGGAATATTGCAAAGGTGTGCATTGCACTTCTCTTTTATGTGGACAGATAGATGGCAGTGGGGAATAAAACAGACATCCAGAGTTGAAAAGGAGAACCCTGCTACACAGTCAGTGATGAAGAAGCAGAAACTGACAAATTATGACATGGGGGAGGACCATGGAGGGGGCATCCAGAGTTGAACTGGAGAACTCTTGATCTGCAGTCAAATGCTCTACCACTGAGCTATACCCCCTACTTTAGAAACTGATGACATTAACCTGGTTTTTCCATGTTAGGGGGCAGATAGTTACAAAGAAACACGAGTCATGTTTTTTCAGCATACACCTAACTAAATTTAAAGCAACAGTAACTGAACAACAACTGATTTAGCAGTGATATACTTACGTGGTATTCTAGACTTGAACTGGAGACTCTTGATCTGCAGTCAATTGTACTACTGCTGAACTACACCCCCATTATTAAGGAATGAAGAAAGCAACCTGATTTTTTTCAGGTTTGCTTCCAAGTAAAAGTCTTTTGGACAACGGTTGGCAAAAAACATGAGTCTGGTTACAAAATTAAAAGCAATAGCAAGTGAACAATACTGACTTGGCAGAGATGTAATGGGGGCATCCAGATTTGAACTGGAGACCTCTTGATCTGCAGTCAAATGGTCTCCAACTGAGCTACACCCCCTACTGTGAACAACAGATATACTCAAGTTTTCAAAAATTCAAACGTTTGTTGGCATTATCTTTCTAGAAAGTTGCAAGGCATTTTTTAAACTGAAGAAGCTGTACACTGAAGAGCTAAACTTCAGCAAATTCACAAATGGAATATTGCAATGGTGTGCATTGCACTTCTCTTTTATGTGGACAGATAGATGGCAGTGGGGAATAAAACAGAAATCCAGAGTTGATCAGGAGAACCCTGCTACAAAGTCAGTAATGAGGAAGCAGAGACTGACAAGTTATGACATGGGGGAGGAACATGGAAGAGGGCATCCAGAGTTGAACTGGAGACCTCTTGATCTGCAGTCAAATGCTCTACCACTGAGCTATACCCCCTACTTTAGAGAACATATGACATTATCCTGGTTTTTCCATGTTAGGGGGCATGAAAAATAATTTTTGACAATAGCTAGAAAGAAACATGAGTCATGTTTTTCAGTATACACCTTACTAAATTTAAAGCAACAGTAACTGAACAACACTCATGGAGCAGTGATATACATATGTGGTATTCTAGAATTGAACTGGAGAAATCTTGATCTGCAGTCAATTGTTCTACTGCTGAACTACACCCCCATTATTAAGGAATGAAGAAAGCAACCTGATTTTTTCAGGTTTGCTTCCAAGAAAAAATATTTTGGACAATGTTTGGCAAAAAAACACGAGTCTGGTTTTTCAGTATACACCTTACAAAATTAAAAGCAATATTAAGTGAACAATACTGACTTGTCAGAGATATAAAGAAGAGGGTATCCAGAATTGAACTGGAGACCTCTTGATCTGCAGTCAAATGCTCTACAACTGAGCTACACCCCCCACTGTGAAAGACTCATACACTCAAGGTTTGAAAAATTCAAATGTTTGTTGGCGTTATCTTTCTAGAAAGTTGCAAGACATTGTTTAAACTGAAGAATCTGTAGACTGAAGAGCTAAACTTCAGCAAATTCACAATTGGAATTCCGCAAAGGTGTGCATTGCACTTCTCTTTTATGTGGACAGATAGATGGCAGTGGGGAATAAAACTGAGATCCAGAGTTGAACAGGAGAACCCTGCTACACAGTCAGTGATGAACAAGCAGAAACTGACAAATTATGACATGGGGGAGGACCATGGAGGGGTCATCCAGAGTTGAACTGGAGACCTATTGATCTGCAGTCAATGCTCTACCACTGAGCTATACCGCCTAACTTGGAAATACTGAAAAAATCAACCTGTTTTTTTCAGGTTTGGTTACATGAAAACTAAATATTGACAATAGTTAAAAAGAAACAAGAGTCTTGTTTTTCAGCATATACCTTACTAAATTCACAGCAATTGTAAATGATCAACATTGACTTAGCAGCGATATACAGAAGGGGGCATCCAGAGTTGAACAGGAGACCTCTTGATCTGCAGTCAAATGCTTTACCACTGAGCAACACCCCCTACTTTAGAAAACTGATGAGATTAACCTGGTTTTTCCATGTTAGGGGGCAGATAGTTACAAAGAAACACGAGTCATGTTTTTTCAGTAGATGCTTAACTAAATTTAAAGCAACAGTAACTGAACAACAACTAATTTAGCAGTGATATACTTATGTGGTATTCTAGACTTGAACTGGAGACCTCTTGATCTGCAGTCAATTGTACTACTGCTGAACTACACCCCCATTATTAAGGAATGAAGAAAGCAACCTGATTTTTTTCAGGTTTGCTTCCAAGTAAAAGTCTTTTGGACAACGGTTGGCAAAAAAGCACGAGTCTGGTTTTTCAGTATACACCTTACAAAATTAAAAGCAATAGCAAGTGAACAATACTGACTTGGCAGAGATGTAAAGGGGACATCCAGATTTGAACTGTAGACCTCTTGATCTGCAGTCAAATGGGCTCCAACTGAGCTACACCCCTACTGTGAACAACACATATACTCAAGTTTTCAGAAATTCAAATGTTTGTTGGCGTTATCTTTCTAGAAAGTTGCAAGGCATTTTTTAAACTGAAGAAGCTGTACACTGAAGAGCTAAACTTCAGCAAATTCACAATTGGAATATTGTAATGATGTACATTGCACTTCTCTTTTATGTGGACAGATAGATGGCAGTGGGGAATAAAACAGACATCCAGAATTGATCAGGAGAACCCTGCTACACAGTCAGTAATGAGGAAGCAGAGACTGACAAGTTATGACATGGGGGAGGAACATGGAAGGGGGCATCCAGAGTTGAACTGGAGACCTCTTGATCTGCAGTCAAATGCTCTACCACTGAGCTATACCCCCTACTTTAGAGAACAGATGACATTATCCTGTTTTTTCCATGTTAGGGGGCATGAAAAATAATTTTTGACAATAGCTAGAAAGAAACATGAGTCATGTTTTTCAGTATACACCTTACTAAATTTAAAGCAACAGTAACTGAACAACACTCATGTAGCAGTGATATACATACGTGGTATTCTAGAATTGAACTGGAGACCTCTTGATCTGCAGTCAATTGTTCTACTGCTGAACTACACCCCCATTATTAAGGAATGAAGAAAGCAACCTGATTTTTTCAGGTTTGCTTCCAAGAAAAAATATTTTGGACAATGGTTGGCAAAAAAACACGAGTCTGGTTTTTCAGTATACACCTTACAAAATTAAAAGCAATATTAAGTGAACAATACTGACTTGTCAGAGATGTAAAGAAGAGGGTATCCAGAATTGAACTGGAGACCTCTTGATCTGCAGTCAAATGCTCTACCACTGAGCTACACCCCCTACTGTGAAAGACTCATACACTCAAGGTTTGAAAAATTCAAATGTTTGTTGGCGTTATCTTTCTAGAAAGTTGCAAGACATTGTTTAAACTGAAGAAGCTGTAGACTGAAGAGCTAAACTTCAGCAAATTCACAATTGGAATATCGCAAAGGTGTGCATTGCACTTCTCTTTTATGTGGACAGATAGATGGCAGTGGGGAATAAAACAGAAATCCAGAGTTGAACTGGAGAACCCTGCTACACAGTCAGTAATGACGAAGCAGAAACTGACAAATTATGACATGGCGGAGGACCACGGAGGGGGCATCCAGAGTTGAACTGGAGACCTCTTGATCTGCAGTCAAATGCTCTAACACTGAGCTATACCCCCTAACTTGGAAATACTGAAAAAATCAACCTGTTTTTTTCAGGTTTGGTTACATGAAAACTAAATATTGACAATCGTTAAAAAGAAACAAGAGTCTTGTTTTTCAGCATATACCTTACTAAATTCAAAGCAATTGTAAATGAACAACATTGACTTAGAAGCGAAATACAGAAAGGGGCATCCAGAGTTGAACTGGAGACCTCTTGTTCTGCAGTCAAACACTCTACCACTGAGCTATACCCCCTAGTTTAGAGAATAGATGACATTAACCTGGTTTTTCCATGTTAGGGGCATGAAAAATAATTTTTGACAATAGCTAGAAAGAAACATGAGTCATGTTTTTCAGTATACACCTTACTAAATTTAAAGCAACAGTAACTGAACAACACTGATGTAGCAGTGATATACATACGTTGTATTCTAGAATAGAACTGGAGACCTCTTGATCTGCAGTCAATTGCACTACTGCTGAACTACACCCCCATTATTAAGGAATGAAGAAAGCAACCTGATTTTTTCAGGTTTGCTTCCAAGAAAAAGTATTTTGGAAAATGGTTGGCAAAAAAACACGAGTCTGGTTTTTCAGTAGACACCTTACAAAATTAAAAGCAATAGCAAGTGAACAATACTGACTTGTCAGAGATGTAAAGCAGGGGGTATCCAGAATTGAACTGGAGACCTCTTGATCTGCAGTCAAATGCTCTACCACTGAGCTACACCCCCTACTGTGAGCGACTCATACACTCAAGGTTTGAAAAATTCAAATGTTTGTTGGCGTTATCTTTCTAGAAAGTTGCAAGACATTGTTTAAACTGAAGAAGCTGTACACTGAAGAGCTAAACTTCAGCAAATTCACAATTGGAATATTGCAAAGGTGTGCATTGCACTTCTCTTTTATGTGGACAGATAGATGGCAGTGGGGAATAAAACAGACATCCAGAGTTGAACAGGAGAACCCTGCTACACAGTCAGTGATGAAGAAGCAGAAACTGACAAATTATGACATGGGGGAGGACCATGGAGGGGGCATTCAGAGTTGAACTGGAGAACTCTTGATCTGCAGTCAAATGCTCTACCACTGAGCTATACCCCCTACTTTAGAAACTGATGACATTAACCTGGTTTTTCCATGTTAGGGGGCAGATAGTTACAAAGAAACACGAGTCATGTTTTTTCAGCATACACCTAACTAAATTTAAAGCAACAGTAACTGAACAACAACTGATTTAGCAGTGATATAATTACGTGGTATTCTAGACTTGAACTGGAGACTCTTGATCTGCAGTCAATTGTACTACTGCTGAACTACACCCCCATTATTAAGGAATGAAGAAAGCAACCTGATTTTTTTCAGGTTTGCTTCCAAGTAAAAGTCTTTTGGACAACGGTTGGCAAAAAACATGAGTCTGGTTACAAAATTAAAAGCAATAGCAAGTGAACAATACTGACTTGGCAGAGATGTAAAGGGGGCATCCAGATTTGAACTGGAGACCTCTTGATCTGCAGTCAAATGGTCTCCAACTGAGCTACACCCCCTACTGTGAACAACACATATACTCAAGTTTTCAAAAATTCAAATGTTTGTTGGCGTTATCTTTCTAGAAAGTTGCAAGGCATTTTTTAAACTGAAGAAGCTGTACACTGAAGAGCTAAACTTCAGCAAATTCACAAATGGAATATTGCAATGGTGTGCATTGCACTTCTCTTTTATGTGGACAGATAGATGGCAGTGGGGAATAAAACAGACATCCAGAGTTGATCAGGAGAACCCTGCTACAAAGTCAGTAATGAGGAAGCAGAGACTGACAAGTTATGACATGGGGGAAGAACATGGAAGAGGGCAACCAGAGTTGAACTGGAGACCTCTTGATCTGCAGTCAAATGCTCTACCAATGAGCTATACCCCCTACTTTAGAGAACATATGACATTATCCTGCTTTTTCCATGTTAGGGGGCATGAAAAATAATTTTTGACAATAGCTAGAAAGAAACATGAGTCATGTTTTTCAGTATACACCTTACTAAATTTAAAGCAACAGTGACTGAACAACACTCATGGAGCAGTGATATACATACGTTGTATTCTAGAATAGAACTGGAGACCTCTTGATCTGCAGTCAATTGCACTAATGCTGAACTACACCCCCATTATTAAGGAATGAAGAAAGCAACCTGATTTTTTTCAGGTTTGCTTCTAAGTAAAAGTCTTTTGGACAACGGTTGGCAAAAAAACACGAGTCTGGTTTTTCAGTATACACCTTACAAAATTAAAAGCAATAGCAAGTGAACAATACTGACTTGGCAGAGATGTAAAGGGGACATCCAGATTTGAACTGTAGACCTCTTGATCTGCAGTCAAATGGTCTCCAACTGAGCTACACCCCTACTGTGAACAACACATATACTAAAGTTTTCAGAAATTCAAATGTTTGTTGGCGTTATCTTTCTAGAAAGTTGCAAGGCATTTTTTAAACTGAAGAAGCTGTACACTGAAGAGCTAAACTTCAGCAAATTCACAATTGGAATATTGTAATGGTGTGCATTGCACTTCTCTTTTATGTGGACAGATAGATGGCAGTGGGGAATAAAACAGACATCCAGAATTGATCAGGAGAACCCTGCTACACAGTCAGTAATGAGGAAGCAGAGACTGACAAGTTATGACATGGGGGAGGAACATGGAAGGGGGCATCCAGAGTTGAACTGGAGACCTCTTGATCTGCAGTCAAATGCTCTACCACTGAGCTATACCCCCTACTTTAGAGAACAGATGACATTATCCTGGTTTTTCCATGTTAGGGGGCATGAAAAATAATTTTTGACAATAGCTAGAAAGAAACATGAGTCATGTTTTTCAGTATACACCTTACTAAATTTAAAGCAACAGTAACTGAACAACACTCATGTAGCAGTGATATACATACGTGGTATTCTAGAATTGAACTGGAGACCTCTTGATCTGCAGTCAATTGTTCTACTGCTGAACTACACCCCCATTATTAAGGAATGAAGAAAGCAACCTGATTTTTTCAGGTTTGCTTCCAAGAAAAAATATTTTGGACAATGGTTGGCAAAAAAACACGAGTCTGGTTTTTCAGTATACACCTTACAAAATTAAAAGCAATATTAAGTGAACAATACTGACTTGTCAGAGATGTAAAGAAGAGGGTATCCAGAATTGAACTGGAGACCTCTTGATCTGCAGTCAAATGCTCTACCACTGAGCTACACCCCCTACTGTGAAAGACTCATACACTCAAGGTTTGAAAAATTCAAATGTTTGTTGGCGTTATCTTTCTAGAAAGTTGCAAGACATTGTTTAAACTGAAGAAGCTGTAGACTGAAGAGCTAAACTTCAGCAAATTCACAATTGCAATATCGCAAAGGTGTGCATTGCACTTCTCTTTTATGTGGACAGATAGATGGCAGTGGGGAATAAAACAGAGATCCAGAGTTGAACAGGAGAACCCTGCTACACAGTCAGTGATGAACAAGCAGAAACTGACAAATTATGACATGGGGGAGGACCATGGAGGGGGCATCCAGAGTTGAACTGGAGACCTCTTGATCTGCAGTCAAATGCTCTACCACTGAGCTATACCGCCTAACTTGGAAATACTGAAAAAATCAACCTGTTTTTTTCAGGTTTGGTTACATGAAAACTAAATATTGACAATAGTTAAAAAGAAACAAGAGTCTTGTTTTTCAGCATATACCTTACTAAATTCACAGCAATTGTAAATGATCAACATTGACTTAGCAGCGATATACAGAAGGGGGCATCCAGAGTTGAACAGGAGACCTCTTGATCTGCAGTCTAATGCTTTACCACTGAGCAAAACCCCCTACTTTAGAAAACTGATGACATTAACCTGGTTTTTCCATGTTAGGGGGCAGATAGTTACAAAGAAACACGAGTCATGTTTTTTCAGTAGATGCTTAACTAAATTTAAAGCAACATTAACTGAACAACAACTAATTTAGCAGTGATATACTTACGTGGTATTCTAGACTTGAACTGGAGACCTCTTGATCTGCAGTCAATTGTACTACTGCTGAACTACACCCCCATTATTAAGGAATGAAGAAAGCAACCTGATTTTTTTCAGGTTTGCTTCCAAGTAAAAGTCTTTTGGACAACGGTTGGCAAAAAAACACGAGTCTGGTTATTCAGTATATACCTTACAAAATTAAAAGCAATAGCAAGTGAACAATACTGACTTGGCAGAGATGTAAAGGGGGCATCCAGATTTGAACTGGAGACCTCTTTATCTGCAGTCAAATGGTCTCCAACTGAGCTACACCCCCAACTGTGAACAACAGATATACTCAAGTTTTCAAAAATTCAAACGTTTGTTGATGTTATCTTTCTAGAAAGTTGCAAGAAATTTTTTAAACTGAAGAAGCTGTACACTGAAGAGCTAAACTTCAGCAAATTCACAAATGGAATATTGCAATGGTGTGCATTGCACTTCTCTTTTATGTGGACAGATAGATGGCAGTGGGGAATAAAACAGACATCCAGAGTTGATCAGGAGAACCCTGCTACACAGTCAATAATGAGGAAGCAGAGACTGCGAAGTTATGACATGGGAGAGGAACATGGAAGGGGGCATCCAGAGTTGAACTGGAGACCTCTTGATCTGCAGTCAAATGCTCTACCACTGAGCTATACCCCTAACTTGGAAATACTGAAAAAATCAACCTGTTTTTTTTTCAGGTTTGGTTACATGAAAACTAAATATTGACAATAGTTAAAAAGAAACAAGAGTCTTGTTTTTCAGCATATACCTTACTAAATTCAAAGCAATTGTAAATGAACAACATTGACTTAGAAGCAAAATACAGAAGGGGGCATCCAGAGTTGAACTGGAGACCTCTTGATCTGCAGTCAAATGCTCTACCACTGAGCTATACCCCCTACTTTAGAGAACAGATGACATTATCCTGGTTTTTCCATGTTAGGGGGCATGAAAAATAATTTTTGACAATAGCTAGAAAGAAACATGAGTCATGTTTTTCAGTATACACCTTACTAAATTTAAAGCAACAGTAACTGAACAACACTCATGTAGCAGTGATATACATACGTGGTATTCTAGAATTGAACTGGAGACCTCTTGATCTGCAGTCAATTGTTCTACTGCTGAACTACACCCCCATTATTAAGGAATGAAGAAAGCAACCTGATTTTTTCAGGTTTGCTTCCAAGAAAAAGTATTTTGGACAATGGTTGGCAAAAAAACACGAGTCTGGTTTTTCAGTATACACCTTACAAAATTAAAAGCAATATTAAGTGAACAATACTGACTTGTCAGAGATGTAAAGAAGAGGGTATCCAGAATTGAACTGGAGACCTCTTGATCTGCAGTCAAATGCTCTACCACTGAGCTACACCCCCTACTGTGAACAACTCATACACTCAAGGTTTGAAAAATTCAAATGTTTGTTGGCGTTATCTTTCTAGAAAGTTGCAAGACATTGTTTAAACTGAAGAAGCTGTAGACTGAAGAGCTAAACTTCAGCAAATTCACAATTGGAATATCGCAAAGGTGTGCATTGCACTTCTCTTTTATATGGACAGATAGATGGCAGTGGGGAATAAAACAGAAATCCAGAGTTGAACTGGAGAACCCTGCTACACAGTCAGTAATGACGAAGCAGAAACTGACAAATTATGACATGGCGGAGGACCACGGAGGGGGCATCCAGAGTTGAACTGGAGACCTCTTGATCTGCAGTCAAATGCTCTACCACTGAGCTATACCCCCTAACTTGGAAATACTGAAAAAATCAACCTGTTTTTTTCAGGTTTGGTTACATGAAAACTAAATATTGACAATCGTTAAAAAGAAACAAGAGTCTTGTTTTTCAGCATATACCTTACTAAATTCAAAGCAATTGTAAATGAACAAGATTGACTTAGAAGCGAAATACAGAAAGGGGCATCCAGAGTTGAACTGGAGACCTCTTGTTCTGCAGTCAAACACTCTACCACTGAGCTATACCCCCTAGTTTAGAGAATAGATGACATTAACCTGGTTTTTCCATGTTAGGGGCATGAAAAATAATTTTTGACAATAGCTAGAAAGAAACATGAGTCATGTTTTTCAGTATACACCTTACTAAATTTAAAGCAACAGTAACTGAACAACACTGATGTAGCAGTGATATACATACGTTGTATTCTAGAATAGAACTGGAGACCTCTTGATCTGCAGTCAATTGCACTACTGCTGAACTACACCCCCATTATTAAGGAATGAAGAAAGCAACCTGATTTTTTCAGGTTTGCTTCCAAGAAAAAGTATTTTGGAAAATGGTTGGCAAAAAAACACGAGTCTGGTTTTTCAGTAGACACCTTACAAAATTAAAAGCAATAGCAAGTGAACAATACTGACTTGTCAGAGATGTAAAGCAGGGGGTATCCAGAATTGAACTGGAGACCTCTTGATCTGCAGTCAAATGCTCTACCACTGAGCTACACCCCCTACTGTGAGCAACTCATACACTCAAGGTTTGAAAAATTCAAATGTTTGTTGGCGTTATCTTTCTAGAAAGTTGCAAGACATTGTTTAAACTGAAGAAGCTGTACACTGAAGAGCTAAACTTCAGCAAATTCACAATTGGAATATTGCAAAGGTGTGCATTGCACTTCTCTTTTATGTGGACAGATAGATGGCAGTGGGGAATAAAACAGACATCCAGAGTTGAACAGGAGAACCCTGCTACACAGTCAGTGATGAACAAGCAGAAACTGACAAATTATGACATGGGGGAGGACCATGGAGGGGGCATCCAGAGTTGAACTGGAGAACTCTTGATCTGCAGTCAAATGCTCTACCACTGAGCTATACCCCCTACTTTAGAAACTGATGACATTAACCTGGTTTTTCCATGTTAGGGGGCAGATAGTTACAAAGAAACACGAGTCATGTTTTTTCAGCATACACCTAACTAAATTTAAAGCAACAGTAACTGAACAACAACTGATTTAGCAGTGATATACTTACGTGGTATTCTAGACTTGAACTGGAGACTCTTGATCTGCAGTCAATTGTACTACTGCTGAACTACACCCCCATTATTAAGGAATGAAGAAAGCAACCTGATTTTTTTCAGGTTTGCTTCCAAGTAAAAGTCTTTTGGACAACGGTTGGCAAAAAACATGAGTCTGGTTACAAAATTAAAAGCAATAGCAAGTGAACAATACTGACTTGGCAGAGATGTAAAGGGGGCATCCAGATTTGAACTGGAGACCTCTTGATCTGCAGTCAAATGGTCTCCAACTGAGCTACACCCCCAACTGTGAACAACAGATATACTCAAGTTTTCAAAAATTCAAACGTTTGTTGATGTTATCTTTCTAGAAAGTTGCAAGGCATTTTTTAAACTGAAGAAGCTGTACACTGAAGAGCTAAACTTCAGCAAATTCACAAATGGAATATTGCAATGGTGTGCATTGCACTTCTCTTTTATGTGGACAGATAGATGGCAGTGGGGAATAAAACAGACATCCAGAGTTGATCAGGAGAACCCTGCTACAAAGTCAGTAATGAGGAAGCAGAGACTGACAAGTTATGACATGGGGGAGGAACATGGAAGAGGGCATCCAGAGTTGAACTGGAGACCTCTTGATCTGCAGTCAAATGCTCTACCACTGAGCTATACCCCCTACTTTAGAGAACATATGACATTATCCTGGTTTTTCCATGTTAGGGGGCATGAAAAATAATTTTTGACAATAGCTAGAAAGAAACATGAGTCATGTTTTTCAGTATACACCTTACTAAATTTAAAGCAACAGTAACTGAACAACACTCATGGAGCAGTGATATACATATGTGGTATTCTAGAATTGAACTGGAGAAATCTTGATCTGCAGACAATTGTTCTACTGCTGAACTACACCCCCATTATTAAGGAATGAAGAAAGCAACCTGATTTTTTCAGGTTTGCTTCCAAGAAAAAATATTTTGGACAATGGTTGGCAAAAAAACACGAGTCTGGTTTTTCAGTATACACCTTACAAAATTAAAAGCAATATTAAGTGAACAATACTGACTTGTCAGAGATATAAAGAAGAGGGTATCCAGAATTGAACTGGAGACCTCTTGATCTGCAGTCAAATGCTCTACAACTGAGCTACACCCCCCACTGTGAAAGACTCATACACTCAAGGTTTGAAAAATTCAAATGTTTGTTGGCGTTATCTTTCTAGAAAGTTGCAAGACATTGTTTAAACTGAAGAATCTGTAGACTGAAGAGCTAAACTTCAGCAAATTCACAATTGGAATTTCGCAAAGGTGTGCATTGCACTTCTCTTTTATGTGGACAGATAGATGGCAGTCAGTGCTGGACTGACCATAGGGCATAGCGGGCAACTGCCCGCTGGGCCGACCCTTTCATCTTTTATGGGCCGGTGTCTGTTTTTTTTTTTTTTTTTTTTTTTTTTTTCCTGGCCTCTAGTTGTTGCGGACAACTTGCCTGCGCCGCCCCACGCGACGCCTCGTAAAAGTTGGTGGATTGGCCAATTGGTAATAATACACTCTGGGCTGGACCAATAGCCAGAGGTCTGATGCACCCGCCAGTTGTTTGTGAATCTCAGTAAACAGACAGACGAGCTTAACAAAATGGAGAACAAAAAACGGAAAGGAGAAGCGGAGAAAATTCGACTAAAAAAGAAACTGGCCCTTCAGGCTGATGCTGGCACATGTGTTAAAATCTCACAGTTGTTTGGTAGTGAAGGTTCAAGTAAAATCAATTTAGGAAGTGATGGAGCCTCAGCCCAGCGACAGGTTGGAGAAGAAAAGAGGGAGGAGGAGGAGAAACCCGAGCCGGTGTTGTGCCATAAATTGACTCGCTGCCAAAAAATGATTAGCCACCGCGGGATCGCGCACGGTTAGGTAATTGCATTTCTAGACAAAATTCCCCAGGATTTCGCCCTAAAACTCAGCATATCTAGCAATATGGACATTCAGAAAGCAAAGATAACCTCTTCCGGGACTTAAACAGATGTTTATCGCGGATATTAGTGTGGCAGTGTTTGTGGCACCCTGCGCGGGAGCACGAGGACGTGCTTGTGGAAAGAGGGAGGAAGATGTGGCAGTGTGAGCATCCACAATGTCCCGATAGATTATGCGCCCTGGCTGCTTGGCTAAGGAGATGTCCCTTTGGCTGACTGGTTAGAGCGTGTGACTTTCACCCGGGAGTCTGGGGATCGAAACCCGCCCGGGCTCTCCTTTCTGCACCTTGCCACATTAGTTTTTCCAGTTCGGAAGTTGTTTTAAGTGTTGCTATTTGTCTTAAACGTTCACAATGAGGATATATTAATCCTTTTTGCAATATTTGCGATTGAAAGATGGTTTGTGCCACAAACTTTGTGGTAAGAACTGGCTTTCTTTATGTTACAGCCTTGATACTAAAAAAATAAATAAACAATGTAAAATGGCACCCTGTATTGAATGTAAACGTTGTATAAATGGAAATAAACAATTCTCCAGCGATTTAATTTTTCCCCCTTCCTTTCTTTAGTCCACTTGAC
Organism: Nothobranchius furzeri; assembly: GCF_043380555.1. Classification (NCBI taxonomy): domain Eukaryota; kingdom Metazoa; phylum Chordata; class Actinopteri; order Cyprinodontiformes; family Nothobranchiidae; genus Nothobranchius; species Nothobranchius furzeri. The sequence continues at coordinate 38,834,689 of NC_091749.1, forward strand.
ATGGAGCCACAGTTAACTAGTTTGGGGCACATTTTTACTTGAAAAAAAGTATTTAAAATGATCAAGCTTTGGCTTTGCAATGACACTGTGTAGGTTGCTATTCATTACGTTGCTCTATTTAAAAGTAACAAGATAAAAGCACTTCAGCACATAAAATCAAGGTTGTCACTTGCCAAATAGACTACACCCTCCCGTTTACCTATAAGAAATGCCTCAAAATATCTTTAAATTCTTTATTGATGATTTAATTGTAGACAACTAAAATGGCATTTTACTTGCCAAAAAGTGATTGAATCGCTAAGATTTTCATGGAGGCTAAAATTGACCAAATAAGGGTTTTATGTATTATCTGTTGACGTTACTGTACTCATACTGCCTACTGTGTCATCAAAAACACCCCAAAAATGGCAACAAAAAAAAAAAAAAAAAAAAAAGAAGATAATTTCCCTTGCCAATAATTGATTACAGTGTCCTGGTCACCTGTAAAGGGTTACATTTACCTAAATATTACTTTATTTATTATCTCTTGATGTTATTAGTGCCATCACAGGATGCCGGTGTCTTTCACATTCATAAACACCTCAAAAATGGCAACAAATGATCATTTCCCTTGCCAAAAATTGATTACAGTGTCCTGGTCACGTGTAAAGGGTTAAATTGACCTAAATATTACCTTATTTATTATCTCTTGATGTTATTAGTGCCATCACAGGATGCTGGGTGTCTTCCACATTCATAAACACAGAGTCCTGGTCACCCATAAAGGCTTAAATTGGCATAAATATTACTTCATGTATTATGACGCGTGTTCCACAATCATATTCGAATAAACGTGAAAATATTCTGTCCGAATATCTGTTTCTTGTTATAAATATAACAGCTAGAAGGATTTACAGTTAAAATAGGAGAAACACGTGACTCCCCAGGAAGGGTCGTAACACCACTTGCCTCATGCACATAAGTGAACAAAACAAAGCAGCATGGAGACACTCCGTCTCCAACCACCTCTCAGGCAGCAGCCTGCACTCCCAAGTTCTACACGTCACCAGAACATAAACAACCGCAACACAATAAAAGTAGTGTTATACAAAATGGAAGGCCTGTAGTGTTTATTCTCTTACAGTAACAACTTATCAATTTTTTGGAGGAATTTATTTGAGAATTTTTTGGTTTTTATTAATTGTGCAATAGAAAAGTAATCGCTAGATTAATCATCTAAATAGTCATTAGAATAGTCGACTATTCGATAAAATAATCGTCAGAATAATCATTTTAAAAATAATCAGTTACCCCCAACCCTACTTTTTAGAATACCAGGATAGGAAGGATGGTGTAGGTTTACGTTTATTAGATTGATACATAAATACTACCAATAAGAAAGTGTACGTTGGTGTGTGTCAGAAACAGCATAAGGCTTAATGTCTTTTCCAAAAAAAACAGGTGATGGGCCGGTCTCCAGTCAAAATGCCCGGGCTGAATTTTTGTCCCAGTCCAGCCCTGATGGCAGTGGGGAATAAAACTGAGATCCAGAGTTGAACAGGAGAACCCTGCTACACAGTCAGTGATGAACAAGCAGAAACTGACAAATTATGACATGGGGGAGGACCATGGAGGGGGCATCCAGAGTTGAACTGGAGACCTCTTGATCTGCAGTCAAATGCTCTACCACTGAGCTATACCGCCTAACTTGGAAATACTGAAAAAATCAACCTGTTTTTTTCAGGTTTGGTTACATGAAAACTAAATATTGACAATAGCTAAAAAGAAACAAGAGTCTTGTTTTTCAGCATATACCTTACTAAATTCACAGCAATTGTAAATGATCAACATTGACTTAGCAGCGATATACAGAAGGGGGCATCCAGAGTTGAACAGGAGACCTCTTGATCTGCAGTCTAATGCTTTACCACTGAGCAATACCCCCTACTTTAGAAAACTGATGACATTAACCTGGTTTTTCCATGTTGGGGGCAGATAGTTACAAAGAAACACGAGTCATGTTTTTTCAGTAGATGCTTAACTAAATTTAAAGCAACATTAACTGAACAACAACTAATTTAGCAGTGATATACTTACGTGGTATTCTAGACTTGAACTGGAGACCTCTTGATCTGCAGTCAATTGTACTACTGCTGAACTACACCCCCATTATTAAGGAATGAAGAAAGCAACCAGATTTTTTTCAGGTTTGCTTCCAAGTAAAAGTCTTTTGGACAACGGTTGGCAAAAAAACACGAGTCTGGTTATTCAGTATACACCTTACAAAATTAAAAGCAATAGCAAGTGAACAATACTGACTTGGCAGAGATGTAAAGGGGGCATCCAGATTTGAACTGGAGACCTCTTGATCTGCAGTCAAATGGTCTCCAACTGAGCTACACCCCCAACTGTGAACAACAGATATACTCAAGTTTTCAAAAATTCAAACGTTTGTTGATGTTATCTTTCTAGAAAGTTGCAAGAAATTTTTTAAACTGAAGAAGCTGTACACTGAAGAGCTAAACTTCAGCAAATTCACAAATGGAATATTGCAATGGTGTGCATTGCACTTCTCTTTTATGTGGACAGATAGATGGCAGTGGGGAATAAAACAGACATCCAGAGTTGATCAGGAGAACCCTGCTACACACTCAATAATAAGGAAGCAGAGACTGCGAAGTTATGACATGGGGGAGGAACATGGAAGGGGGCATCCAGAGTTGAACTGGAGACCTCTTGATCTGCAGTCAAATGCTCTACCACTGAGCTATACCCCTAACTTGGAAATACTGAAAAAATCAACCTGTTTTTTTTTTCAGGTTTGGTTACATGAAAACTAAATATTGACAATAGTTAAAAAGAAACAAGAGTCTTGTTTTTCAGCATATACCTTACTAAATTCAAAGCAATTGTAAATGAACAACATTGACTTAGAAGCGAAATACAGAAGGGGGCATCCAGAGTTGAACTGGAGACCTCTTGATCTGCAGTCAAATGCTCTACCACTGAGCTATACACCCTAACTTGGAAATACTGAAAAAATCAACCTATTTTTTTCAGGTTTGGTTACATGAAAACTAAATATTGACAATAGTTAAAAAGAAACAAGAGTCTTGATTTCAGCATATACCTTACTAAATTCAAAGCAATTGTAAATGAACAACATTGAATTAGAAGCGAAATACAGAAGGGGGCATCCAGAGTTGAACTGGAGACCTCTTGATCTGCAGTCAAAAGCTCTACCACTGATCTATACCCCCTACTTTAGAGAACAGATGACATTAACCTGGTTTTTCCATGTTAGGGGGCATGAAAAATAATTTTTGACAATAGCTAGAAAGAAACATGAGTCATGTTTTTCAGCATATACCTTACTAAATTCAAAGCAATTGTAAATGAACAACATTGACTTAGAAGCGAAATACAGAAGGGGGCATCCAGAGTTGAACTGGAGACCTCTTGATCTGCAGTCAAATGCTCTACCACTGAGCTATACCCCCTACTTTAGAGAACAGATGACATTAACCTGGTTTTTCCATGTTAGGGGGCATGAAAAATAATTTTTGACAATAGCTAGAAAGAAACATGAGTCATGTTTTTCAGTATACACCTTACTAAATTTAAAGCAACAGTAACTGAACAACACTGATGTAGCAGTGATATACATACGTGGTATTCTAGAATTGAACCGGAGACCTCTTGATCTGCAGTCAATTGCACTACTGCTGAACTACACCCCCATTATTAAGAAATGAAGAAAGCAACCAGATTTTTTCAGGTTTGCTTCCAAGAAAAAGTATTTTGGACGATGGTTGGCAAAAAAACACGAGTCTGGTTTTTCAGTAGACACCTTACAAAATTAAAAGCAATAGCAAGTGAACAATACTGACTTGTCAGAGATGTAAAGAAGGGGGTATCCAGAATTGAACTGGAGACCTCTTGATCTGCAGTCAAATGCTCTACCACTGAGCTACACCCCCTACTGTGAACGACACATACACTCAAGGTTTGAAAAATTCAAATGTTTGTTGGCGTTATCTTTCTAGAAAGTTGCAAGACGTTGTTTAAACTGAAGAAGCTGTACACTGAAGAGCTAAACTTCAGCAAATTCACAATTGGAATATCGCAAAGGTGTGCATTGCACTTCTCTTTTATGTGGACAGATAGATGGCAGTGGGGAATAAAACAGAGATCCAGAGTTGAACAGGAGAACCCTGCTACACAGTCCGTGATGAACAAGCAGAAACTGACAAATTATGACATGGGGGAGGACCATGGAGGGGGCATCCAGAGGTGAACTGGAGACCTCTTGATCTGCAGTCAAATGCTCTACCACTTAGCTATACCGCCTAACTTGGAAATACTGAAAAAATCAACCTGTTTTTTTCAGGTTTGGTTACATGAAAACTAAATATTGACAATAGTTAAAAACAAACAAGAGTCTTGTTTTTCAGCATATACCTTATTAAATTCACAGCAATTGTAAATGAACAACATTGACTTAGCAGCGATATACAGAAGGGGGCATCCAGAGTTGAACAGGAGACCTCTTGATCTGCAGTCAAATGCTTGACCACTGAGCAATACCCCCTACTTTAGAAAACTGATGACATTAACCTGGTTTTTCCATGTTAGGGGGCAGATAGTTACAAAGAAACACGAGTCATGTTTTTTCAGTAGATGCTTAACTAAATTTAAAGCAACAGTAACTGAACAACAACTAATTTAGCAGTGATATACTTACATGGTATTCTAGACTTGAACTGGAGACCTCTTGATCTGCAGTCAATTGTACTACTGCTGAACTACACCCCCATTATTAAGGAATGAAGAAAGCAACCTGATTTTTTTCAGGTTTGCTTCCAAGTAAAAGTCTTTTGGACAACGGTTGGCAAAAAAACACGAGTCTGGTTTTTCAGTATACACCTTACAAAATTAAAAGCAATAGCAAGTGAACAATACAGACTTGGCAGAGATGTAAAGGGGACATCCAGATTTGAACTGTAGACCTCTTGATCTGCAGTCAAATGGTCTCCAATTTAGCTACACCCCTACTGTGAACAACACATATACTAAAGTTTTCAGAAATTCAAATGTTTGTTGGCGTTATCTTTCTAGAAAGTTGCAAGGCATTTTTTAAACTGAAGAAGCTGTACACTGAAGAGCTAAACTTCAGCAAATTCACAATTGGAATATTGTAATGGTGTGCATTGCACTTCTCTTTTATGTGGACAGATAGATGGCAGTGGGGAATAAAAAAGACATCCAGAGTTGAACACGAAAACCCTGCTACACAGTCAGTGATGACAAAGCAGAAACCGACAAATTATGACATGGGGGAGGACCATGGAGGGGTCATCCAGAGTTGAACTGGAGACCTCTTGATCTGCAGTCAAATGCTATACCACTGAGCTATAACCCCTAACTTGGAAATACTGAAAAAAATCAACCTGTTTTTTCAGGTTTGGTTACATGAAAACTAAATATTGACAATAGTTAAAAAGAAACAAGAGTCTTGTTTTTCAGCATATACCTTACTAAATTCAAAGCTATTGTAAATAAACAACATTGACTTAGAAGCGAATTACAGAAGGGGGCATCCAGAGTTGAACTGAAGACCTCTTGATCTGCAGGCAAATGCTCTACCACTGAGCTATACCCCCTACTTTAGAAAGCTAATGACATTAACCTGGTTTTTCCATGTTAGGGGGCATGAAAAATAATTTTTGACAATAGCTAGAAAGAAATATGAGTCATGTTTTTCAGTATACACCTTACTAAATTTAAAGCAACAGTAACTGAACAACACTGATGTAGCAGTGATATACATACGTGGTATTCTAGAATTGAACTGGAGACCTCTTGATCTGCAGTCAATTGCACTACTGCTGAACTACACCCCCATTATTAAGGAATGAAGAAAGCAACCTGATTTTTTCAGGTTTGCTTCCAAGAAAAAGTATTTTGGACAATGGTTGGCAAAAAAACACGAGTCTGGTTTTTCAGTATACACCTTACAAAATTAAAAGCAATAGCAAGTGAACAATACTGACTTGGCAGAGATGTAAAGGGGGCATCCAGATTTGAACTGGAGACCTCTTGATCTGCAGTCAAATGGTCTCCAACTGAGCTACACCCCTACTGTGAACAACACATATACTAAAGTTTTCAAAAATTCAAATGTTTGTTGGCGTTATCTTTCTAGAAAGTTGCAAGACATTGTTTAAACTGAAGAAGCTGTACACTGAAGAGCTAAACTTCAGCAAATTCACAATTGGAATATTGCAATGGTGTGCATTGCACATCAGAGAGAATTATAAGATACCTTTCGTCAAACATTTTGACAGGTCTATTGTTCTTTGACCTTTCAGTCCTATTGTTCATTTGACCCTTGACCTTGCCCCCCTTTCCTATCATTAATCAAATGGACAGGTGTATTGTTCAATCTTTGCCCCCCCTTCCGTATCATTAATCAAATGGACATGTGTATTGTTAATTGTCCAGATGGCCTAGACCCCCCACGCCGCATCATCAATGGCGTATTGTTGAACGTGTCCAGATGTCCATGATTCCCCACGTCATAGGCTAATGTGTGTAATGGCGTGTGAAATTTCTTATTGTGTTACCCAGCGGTTCCCACAGCCCCCCTCCCTTCTGAGTGTAATCCTATTGTGTATAACTCTTTAAAAGCTCAGATCTGTCCGAATGGTGAAAAGTCGAGCTCTAAGAAAAAATGATGAACCACGAGGAGATGCATGAAGCACCAAGATGACGCTGCAGCCCTTATAATGCATTTACCAGCCCTTACTGGCACACTATATCAGTCTAACCTCGTGGGACTTTTTATACCTAACATGACATGGCTCACTGACAGTGGATGAGTGCGGCCTAACTGCTGTGAATGACAGCCCCACACGCTGGTCAAGTACTTATGAAATGGTTGTACGTCTCCTCAAAGTTAAAGAATCTGTTTTTGGAGTAGCAGACAAGATGGGATGGTCTGCTTGCTCTCGAGTGAGTGACAGAAGCTGAAGTCAATGCAAGAACTTTTGCAGCCTTTTACTGAACACACACAAACTCTTCAGAGTGACACATTGTCTATGTCATTAATACTCTCTTTGATTTACTCAGCCATCTGGCAGATGTTCACGTTGGATTTCGTATGTTCAGTCTTAAACTTTGTGTTTAAATGTGTAAATATTTACATGCAGCTCACTGACACTTTTTGACCAGAACTAAAACTATTGTGTAAAACTCTCTGTCCAGCAGCACATCAAATTAATGGCTGTAAGCCCACACACACACACACACACACACACACACACACACACACACACACACACACACACACACACACACACACACACACACACACACACATTTAAAGCACTTTCCCCTTTCAGAAAATGTCTGACTCTCTCTGTTACCAACTCTAAACACCATTCATACATTTCTCTCACTTCAGAAAAGCAATGGTTTGCCATCCTAAACCATTTATGGTTCTATTGTAAAGCACCCTGCATACTCAAGCCTATAAGAATAAAAGTTGATCCTTACCTCAGTGTGACGCTTTTAGTCGACAACTCACAAAGCAAATGACTGTATTGTTTTGCAGGTGGGCTGAATTGAAAGAGTGGCGGGAAGTTGGTTCAACAAAGATCTGTTGAGCTTTCTTAAAGTTCATTCTAAACAATTTTACACGGCCAGCGACTTCTGACAAAGCAAATGACTTCCTTTTTTTTTTGCAGGTGGCGGGGAAGTTTTAAACAAAGATTTGGTTCATTCTAACCTAGTCGGCATGGAAACAATTCACAAAAGCAAATGACTTGCTATTGTTTCAAAGAGCTATTTAGGTGAACAGCATCTTTGGTTCGTCATCATCAGCAGTGAAAGCTTAACCATCGCCTCCTGCCTTTAGTGTCACATTTTGTTTTCACTGTCACACACACACACACACACACACACACACACACACACACACACACACACACACACACACACACACACACACACACACACACACACACACACACACACACACACACACACACACATTGCTTCCTGCCTCAAAGAAAAGATTTGATCCTTTTTGTAGGACCTATAACAGCTGAAATAAATAACAAGCTGTTTATGAGGTTCGTTTTTTGGGAGGGGTGGATTAGTAAAGTCTCAGAGCAGACGTACCTCTGGTCAAACCTTTAATGTCATACCTCTCAGAATAGTTAAACTAAGGCACATGCATGTCGTAAACGGATTTACACACGAGCGAAGAAGAAGAACCGATGGATACGTGTTTTGAATATAGCCTTCCTCTGCTAAAAACAACGTTCGAATTGAGACATGATGAGATTGGCTTGACAGCGCAACAGATTTTTCATAAGCGATTTCAGGAAGAAATGTCCGGTACAAAACCGGTCCGGTATTATTTTTTTGGATCTGCACGCACACACACACACACACACACACACACACACACACACACACACACACACACGCACACACACACACGCACACGCACACACACACACACACACACACACACACACACACACACACACACACAACTCTAAACACCCATTCAGACATTTGTCTACCTATACAACAAAGCAAATGACTATGTATTGTTTATAAACATTTTTTTTTCGACCAATCGCAACCGTTTTCTATTCAAGATTTTTTTAAACAGCTGTATAAAATGTAAAACCGCATTTTCGGAGTCGTGATTTGAGGTGTAACAAGCTAAGATGACGGGTAAGTTTTTAACTTAAGACGCAAATCTTTTTTTCTCTTTCTGGTTTAACATCTTTATTTTCAGACGCTATTGTCATATCGGACGGCGAGTGGGAAGAAATTCCTATTGAGGAATTAACTTGTAAAACTCCGGTCCCTCTCTATGATTTGTCTAAAATTAATCGTGCGGTCGAGAATCTGAGTGAGTGGATTTTATAAATATATACGTAACGTTCTTTTCTTCAGCTGAGAAATATCTCATTTTACAGAAAAGGAGGGGGTTCAACCTTACCCCGGAAGTGATAACTTTTACCCAACCACGCCTCCATCCACCAGCCGAACCGTCTTACATTTGTATCAGCCCAGCCATACCGTCAGATCACACGCGAATGCGAACGTGAAAGCTGTTCGTTACAGGACCATCACGCCACAGACGATCCTCGAAGCTGGTAAGTGATTACAAAATAGCGATTAATAAGTCAGAGATGTGTCGTTCATATTTATCGTTTTTATTCTCCAGAGCAACGGCCGACGGCCTACGCACCCCCAATATCTCAGCCCCCACCACCTCCAACCCCTTCTCATGCGCAGACGGATGGTAACGATAAAAAAAAACAACTGATTAATAAGTCAAAGATGACTCGTTCACATTTACCGTTGTTTTTTATACTTTCAGAACAACATCTGACAGCCGCTTCAATATCTCCGCCCACACCTCCTCCTCCTCCTCCCCCTTCTCCTGCATCCAGAGGCCAATCAGCCGTTGTGTTTTGCGCTAAGCATAGCCGGACTGTTAAATCCCTCAGCGAGAGATACAGAATTATTGAATGTGGCTAAAAATATTCATCAACAGGCAGGGCTTCAGGAGCAATCAACCGTTTCATTTAGCGACGTGATTCGATTTGAAAATATTGTTCAAAGAAAAATAATCATTTTTTACAGATCCGACAGAATCATTTCTAAATTTGAAACAGATTTTAGCGATCGATCAAATCCGTTGTTCATTTTGCTAATGAATCAACATTATTACGGCATAAAAAATATTAAAGGTTTCTTAGGAGCCAAATATTTTTGTTCATGGTGCTTTTCCGCTTATAATAACATGAACGGACATCATTGTAAATGGTTCTGTCGCGTGTGTAATACCGATTTATGCAAACGGACAGAAACGTCTCTCATCACATGTTCTGATTGTAATCGAATATGCCAAAATGTGATATGTTTTCAAACTCACAAAACACCTATTTTAAGGCCTCAAGCAAACAGGTTAGTTTCTCCTTGCGAAATGTTTAAAAAATGCACCATTTGTAAACAAACTTATTACATCGCCATGGGTGGAAATGGCTCACAGCACGTTTGCTCAGCGACCAAATGCATCGTTTGCAAACAGTCGGTGGTCACGGATGATCATCGCTGTTTTATTCAGCTTGAAAAAAAAGATGACGGTTTAACGGAAAAGGTTATTTATTACGACACTGAAACGTTTACGGATCAGAACGGTGTGCATACACCTTTTTTAATCTGTGCAAAATCCGATTCAGGCGACGTTTGGGAGAAATATGGTTTAGATTGCATTAAAGATTTTATTATGCAGATGCGTCGTCCTAAATTCAGCAATTATACATTTGTTGCACACAATGCGCGCGGATTTGATGCTTATATAATTTTGAGAGCTATGTGTCAATTAAAAATTGTTCCCAAAAATATACTCATGCAAGGCTGTAAAATCCTGAGTTTTCACGATCCAGATTTCGGGTTGAGATTCATTGATTCCTTAAGTTTTCTCATGATGAAATTAGCTAACCTTCCAGCTGCTTTGGGCTTTACAGGTAAAACTAAAGGTTATTTTCCTCACAGATTTTCATCGCTTGAACATCTGAATTATAAAGGGCCTTATCCAGATGTCAGCCATTATGGGTTTGAACAAATGTCTCCGGAGCATAAAAAAATATTTTTAGAATGGTACACCGATGTGTCTAAACAGCAGCTGTTTGATTTCAGAAAGGAGGCCGTGTTTTATTGTAGAAACGATGTAGAAATTCTGCGTAAAGCATGCGGTATTTTCAGAGAGGAGTTTTTTAATGAAACAGGTATCGACCCGCTGAAATCTGTCACGATCGCTTCAGCTTGCATGCGCGTGTTTAGATCAAAATTCCTAAAACCAGACACATTAGCCATTCCTTGTCCGCTCGGCTATCGACCGCAACAAAAACCATTTTCAAGTTCAAGCATCGTGTGGCTGGAATGGGTTTCACGCAGTCAAAATGTAGACATTCAACACGCTTTAACGCCTTTGGGGGAGTATAAAGTGGGAGATTTTTATCTCGACGGATATGCTGTGATTTCAGGCGTCGAACAAGGGTTTGAGTATATGGGTTGTTTTTTCCACGGCTGTCCAAAATGTTTCTTACAGTCATCCATATGTCCTCTGAGAAAAATCACTTTTGGTGAAATTTATGACAAAACCGTCGAAAAGCTTCAGTCGTTGGAAACTGTGCATCGATTAAAAATGAATGTCATTTGGGAACATGATTGGCAGGAGATGGTAAAAACTGATCCGGACGTGAAACAGTTTGTCTCAAGATTTGACCCACCGCCAGCTCCTCTCTCACCTCGTGAAGCCCTGTATGGAGGCAGAACTTGTCCGGTTCGGCTGAGGCAGTCGGCTCAGAGCGGTGAAAAAATCCACTATGTGGATTTTACGAGCCTGTACCCTTATGTAAACGCCACACAGACTTACCCCATAGGCCATCCCAAAATTCATGTTAAAAATTTCAGAGATCCAAGTCACTATTTTGGCTTGATTAAAGCTGTCGTTTTGCCACCCAGAAAACTGTTTTTCCCTGTTCTGCCTTTTAAAACATCCAAAGGTAAACTTGTTTTTACACTATGTCGCACATGCGCTGAAATGAATAATCAATCTGATTCTTGTTCACACAGCGCGTCTCAACGTGCTTTGACGGGGGTTTGGGTGAGTGTAGAGTTCAATTACGCTTTGGAGTCAGGTTACCGTCTGGTGAAAATGATTGAAGTCTGGGATTTTGAGAAAAGCAGTAAAGATGTGTTCGCAGGTTACATTAACACGTTTTTGAAGCAGAAACAACAAGCGTCTGGTTTTCCTGAAGGATTGATTGACGATGACTCGAAAAGAAAATACATTCAGGACTACCAACTTCATCAGGGAATACAATTAGATGAGTCTAAGATTCAGCACAATCCTGCTAAGAGTGCCATTTCAAAATTATGTCTCAATTCACTCTGGGGAAAGTTTGGTCAAAGAGATGATCTTGTACAAACCACATTTGTTCAAAAACCTGATGAATTTTTTGACATTCTGTTTTCAGGGAAACACAAAGTTAAATTCTTCAGCTTTGTCACTTCAGGAGCCGTTCTGGTGCAGCACAGTTTGACAGAAAAATGCCTAACGACACCTGGCAGAAGCAACAACATATTTATCGCCGCTTTCACCACAACTTATGCCAGATTGAAATTATTAAATGCGTTGAACAAACTGGGAAATCGCTTCATTTATTACGATACAGATTCTATAATTTATTCTGTCAAAGAGAATGAGTGTGTTTTACCAACAGGACCGCTGCTGGGGGATTTAACCGATGAACTGCACGGCGATTCCATCACAGAATTTGCTTCATCCGGTCCAAAAACGTATGCTTACAAAACCCGGGACCGCCAGCAGGTGGTGCTAAAGGCTAAGGGTATCACACAGTCATTCATTTCATCTGATCACATCAATTTTGACAGCTTAGCGCTGCTGGTTGAGGGGTACGTGTCTGGAGAAAGGGGAAGATTTTTGCAAACTCGGCAGGAGATTGTCAAGAGGGATAAAAAAGGTCTCACTCTCTCGAATGTTTCATTTGTGAAAAGGTTTCGTGTGATTTTTGATAAGCGGAGGTTATTTGCTGACGGCAGTACAGAACCATTTGGGTATTAAAAATGGAAACTGATTTTGACGCTAGACTAAAATTGCCATTCAGTGCACAAATTGCTGGTCCGTCAGGCTGTGGAAAAACCTTTTTTGTAAAAAGTATTTTGGAAAATTGTATGCAATGTTTAACTGAAATGCCAGAAAACATCGTGTGGTTTTTTACATCTTATCAACCTATGTATGATGATCTTTGTAATAAAAGTATTCGATTCGTTCAAGGTCTCCCGCTTTCATTCGAGGATGATGATTTATTTCCATCGGGTCATAACCACTTGGTGATCTTGGATGACATGATGTCTCAAACGTCCAGCCATCCTGGAGTGCTAAAATTATTTACGCAGCTGAGACATCACAGAAATATGAGCGTCATTTTAATCACTCAAAATGTTTTTCATCAAGGAAAACATAGTCGTTCCATCAGCTTAAACACCAATTATTTGATTTTGTTTAAAAACCCTCGAGACAAATTGCAAATCAATGTTTTAGCAAATCAAATATATCCTACCCAAAAAAGATATTTCATGGAGAGTTTTCAAGACGCTACGTCAGAACCGTACGGTTATTTAATTGTGGATTTAAAAGCGGAAACGCCAGAATCTTTCCGTCTCCGTACGGGTTTACTTCCGGATCAGCTCACTGCGGTGTATTTGTCTAAAACAGAGCCATGTCAGCCCGGATAAAACGCAACGCCAAGATTCTACGTGCTTTGTCACGTATGAAGCCTCGCCAACGTCGGGAGTTTTTAAAAGGGTGCTCCGAGGACGTTCTGAAGGCTTTGTGCGAGATAGCTTTAAACGTGATCAAAGGAAATATACGTCTGTCGCCGCGTCAATTTCAAAAGTTGTCTAAAAGCAGAACGGTGCTCAGACAGTTGACTCATAACAAAACTAGCCTTTTTAAAAAAAAAGAAGCTTTTAGTCAGCCAGAAAGGCGGATTTCTACCCATACTCTTAGCAGCCGCTGCGCCTCTGATCGGCTAACTGATAGGTGGCTTAATAAGGAAATAAACGATGGCTTCTCAAAAAATGTTTATGGTGACCCCCCAACAATTACGTCAGCTTGTTAAACCTACGATACGGGACGTGGCTGAAGAGAATCTTGACTCTGAAATGAAATTAATTATGTAGGAGACGGGATTAACGCCGTATGAGAAAATTAAAAAATACAATGCGCTGCTACAGCGTTATTTAAAGTTGATGAGAAGCGGATTACACGAAAGCGCACCTCCCACTGAACCGCCCACTGTGACGGCTGAGCCTACGTCAGCTGTAGAAACAGCAGCTGACACACTCATTAATGAAACGCTACAGAATCTTCCTGTACGCGGAAGAAAAAACGCCGAGTATCTGCTGAAAATGACACGATTAAACTGGACTCCGACGGGGGAATTTAAATATAAAGGCGATGTGCAGAAAGGATCGCACATCCTTGACTTGATTAAAAGCATCAGCAACCCGTTAAAAAAACATCCACAATCAGAACCGACGGGTTGGACTCCTTTCCTAAAAACTCTAGTAGAAAAAAATGTGCCCTTATCTATCGTGTCCAATCCGCTAGCGAAACGTCAGATTACGCAACTCAGGAACGGAGGGATTGTGCTTCCGGATTCTGAAGACGGTGTTTTGAAGAAAAAAAAGAAAAAACCGAGGAGAAATATCATTTTATCACCAAGCTGGAGCGATGTCCCCACTTTGAAGAAATGGATCAGCTTTACACCTTAACTCTCTTGTTTGTTCAATAAAACTTTATTCAAAACAAATTTCACAGTCCGTGACATTCTTTAAACATTTCAAGAGTACAATTCACCTGTGTGAAGTATACATCATGACGTTTGATGCAATTTGAAAATTTTTTAACAAAATGATAAACCATAGCATCATTTTTATCTACATTTTTATGATATTTAGACAGAATTTGTTTCAGAGAAAGTCCACAAGCCTTATGACACAGGAAAAAAACACAATGCTGGCCACAATGGTCGGATGCAAAACTCTGTAGCTGACGATCCTGATATTGTATTCTTGAACAACGTTCTGTTAGAAAATTCAGGATGTTTTCAGGGTAATATTTAAATTCAGGCGATAGACCGTAAGAGTCAAAAAATGTTCCGAGGCCATTTTGTTCCACAGCTAGCGCCAACCAGTGTTCACCGGGTAAATGGACAGGATGAGTGTTTACCACAAAGTAGGCCGGTAGTCGAATGTTTTTTGGGACGGTAGACAGCTGATCAGACGCGTACACGCCACCAAAATAATCTCCCAGCAGGCTCGATAATATGCCGTCCAATTCGTGATTATCCATTAATAATAATCCACCAATACCTCTCTCTTTGAGTTTATCTCCAGAATGGAGTCGTAACACGCATACACAATGAGTGTAGCCGTGGCTCTCAGAGGTTCTCCAAAGCGCATCTCCATCCTCAGGTTGCCGGTGGAAACGGTTGAAAGCGCCTCCGAGTCATCCGCTGTGTTCAGATTAAAGGCAAAGAGTGTATACCCCTGTTTATATTCCAACCTATTAATCGATAGAGGCAAATCTTTCAATTGTCTTGAAGTGGCTGTAAACAGATTATAAAATTCTCTGACCGATGTTCCCTGGTAAAAAGTAGGTTGGAAGGCTTTCGATGGAATCTGTTTTCCGTCTCTGGACAACGCCAGATATTCCACATTCATGTGGCGAAAATTAAAAGGCGAAAGATCTCGACGTCCTGTGTAAGCTTCGTGATCCACTAATCCTAAAACGATATATTTAGGAATGGCGCCGAGAAAGAGGTTCTCCAGATTACATATCCTCGAATTTTGTGGAATGGAATAAGTTTTGACGGTCACGCGTGAGAGCGGGTACATGGCGTTTGCTTTTAGTAAAGCAGACTCGTGACCCAAACGTACGGCGGGTGAAATATTAACTTTCTTCACAAAAAGCGATGCACCTAGCAGTTTCAGCTTGTAGGTGGAATCACGCGCCCCCATCAGGCAAAAAGCATCACACGCGCGTGTCAGTTTAATTCTGAGATCGACAGAATTTAAAAGAAGTCTTTCACAGAAAAATATATCAGAATGCAGGGGTCCTATCAGATCCACTTCTCTGGAGTTTTCTGTAAAAGTCGCTCGTTGATTAAGGCCTAAATTGCGTCCGTTAATTACAACGGCGGAATCGTGCGCACCTGCGGTGTCTTTGAAGAACAATCCCGCGCTGAATTGAGAATTCAAACTCGCTTCAGAAAAGTTCAGCAGGGTTTCGATGATCGCTCTGTAGGGGTGCGTGGCGCTGGACTGTGAAATCAGACGATCGCCGAGAACCACGTCACATTGTGAGAAAATCGTGTTTATCGGGTAATTAATCAGACCGGTGGCAGCACCATCATCTAGCGGGCTGCCGTCATCGTTTGTAATTTTCACCCGCAAAAATAGAAGAGTGTCGTTTAAATCCAAATATTTTTCTCCATCTCCGGGGACAAAAAATTCTACAGGCCCGCCGTCCATCAGGGCCGCTATGGGTAAAATTTCGCTGTAGATCTTATCTTCGATAGACAACTGCGTCATGGGTACGGTGAAGAGATCCAGTTCACTCAGCGTACATTCTGACGATTTGCTGTGGAGCAGTGACATGATTAAAAAATATCAGAGCCCGTCTGACGAGACTTCTTCCTCTTTTGCTTGCGTTTTGTAACTGGAGCTTTGATGCCTCGGTCGCTTCGTGATGTAGATGTCTTTAAACGCCTGCCGGGGGGTCTTTTGCGAACACGCCTCGACAGAACCATGAGACCTGACCCCTCTTGGGCATTAGGGTCATTGATTTTACCGACGGCTCTCGTCAACACATCTGACACGATTCCTGTAGCGGCCTTTTTGAGATGCGGTTTAGCCAGAGCAAATCCTTTTTTAACAATAGGTGATATGAATCGAAACAGTCTTGAAAATATCGATCCAAAGCCACGTCCGTACATATAAGGAACACCGCTAAAACCTGGTAAACCATGACCGGCCTGAGTGACGTAATAATTGATAAAACGGTTGGGATCGTTTCTCTGCAGGTGATAAATCATGTCTGCAAGACGTACGAGCGTAACTGACTCTCTCACCCTGTTTCACGAGCGTTATATTATTGTATTTCTCTGATGTGCGGGCCTGAAATGAAGCCTCACCGTTGTTTTTCCGTATAAGAAGTGAATCGGCTCATTCTGATCAGATTTTATTTCGATATGAATGCTTTCTATATGATTCGTAGAAACGCTGATGTAATCCACAGGATTAAACACATGAGTGACCGTGTGACCGAAGGTCCCTTCAACTTTCACCGTACGTAATAAAGGCGCAAAGACGTCCCCGACCAACTGCTCGGTCACGACATCCGTGTAGCAGTAAAACTGATATAGACCGCCTGTTAAATCGGGTGGGTGAGGCGCCGATTTGATCGGTTCATCGAGGCCTGAAGTACCTTCAGGCGTCAACCACTCACCCGCGTTGAAACCTAACAGATAGGCCAGAGGCGCTAAAAATCTAAATTCTATTTCATCACCGATCTGATATTTGAGAATGGGATCGGGGAATCTGTGAATGAGATAGAAATCAGGATCAATCTTTCTCATAGCAGTCTCACATTCCATTCTAAGTGTTTGGATAGCTTTATAATATCCGGGAGTAATCGGAGCTCTGTTGATTTTCTTAGGTTCTTTCACTCGTCGCCATTCAACAAACGCACGATCGTTCGGTAAATTAAACCACGAGTGCACGTAAGTGATTTCAGACAGTCCCACTTGCCACCTGCCATTGAGATTGATGTGACGGGCTAGATCGGTTCTGTAACTGGCAATCGTGTTATTTTTAAACACTTCGTTACTGGCGTTAGAGGGCAATGTGATATAAAAACCCTCCTCTTGTCTCAGATCCATTTTTTTATTGTATCTGTTTTTTTAAACGTCGTGCAGGTCTGAGGCTTTAATCCAACTGGAAAATTTTTGAGGCCAGCCAAGCCATTTAACAAAAACTTGCTTCTGGCCTCTGTAAGTTCTGCGCTTTAAAATTTTTTCAACGTGGAAGGATCGTTCGGTCGATAAGTTTACTTTCTGCAATTCGGGTTCATAAAATGACCCTTCAATTTTTTCCCCATCAAAATCTTTGAGTTTATAAACCGGCGGTGCTCGATGAAGACACTGGTCCACTGTGAACAGCTCGTGCGTGAAACTCTGCTCATATTTTTTATCAAAAACACCTCTGAGTTTGGAAATTCTCACAACGTCACCCCTGTTAAACTTCATTTTCTTTGCAGGCTTCGGTGCGGTGGTCCCGTAAAGGTTGCGAAACACTTGCCATTGATTTTCCGTGTTAACTTCAAAGGGGGCCATTTTGATAGAAGTGTGGTAGCTATGATTATAACCTTTCACCAAATCTTGAATCACATCTATGTAGCGATGGGTGTTTTTGGCTGTGAAATATCTCCACATTCTACCTTTTAGAGTCCTGTTAAATCTCTCCACAACGCTGGCCTTTACGCTGCTGGCTGTGGCAAAATGCACAATTTCGTGTTTCTTCATGAGGGCTGCAAATTTCTTATTAAAAAATTCTTTACCGGAATCCGTTTGCAATTTTTTAGGGACACCGCTGTCTTTCAAAACTGAAGCAAAAGCTTCTGTAACATCTTTCCCCGATTTGTTTTTCAGGGCTCGTACATAGGCTTTCTTTGAAAATACATCTATGACGGTTAATAGGTAATTAAAGCCGTCGTTTGATTTTGACAAGGCCTGCATGTCGCATAAGTCAGCTTGAAACTGTTTTAGCGGCCCTGAGACAAAAACCTTATTTCTCGGAAAATGAACTCTTGCAGGTTTGTGAAGTGTATAGGCGTCTTGTTCTGAGAGAAAATCGCGAGCCTTATCCGATGAAACTTTCTCCCCAATATCTTGTTGTAAACCGGTTCTAAACCTTTCCACACCACCGTAACTACCCTGATGTTCTGGTGTAAAATAAACCTTTTTCATTACCTCCTCCATCTCTGATGAATGGTTGGCAAAAATGATGCATAATTGTTTTCATTAGTTCTTTTTATTTCATAAATTGTACACACAATCTAATCAGAACTAAAATCTAATGACGCTACCGTCAGAAATAAAATCTAATCATACTGTAAAAAACAGCAGTCATCAAATATAATCACACAGTCTAATCATACTGTAAAAACAGCAGTCGTCAAATATAATGAATAAAATCACACAGTCTAATCATACTGTCGTCAAATATAATCTAAACACTAGTCAGAACTAAAAACAGTCATCAAATATAATGAATAAAATCACACAGTCTAATCATACTGTCGTCAAATATAATCTAAACACTAGTCAGAACTAAAAACAGTCATCAAATATAATGAATAAAATCACACAGTCTAATCTAAACACTAGTCAGTACTAAAATCTAATCATACTGTCGTCAAATATAATAATAAAGTTGTAGAAGAGACCCTCCGCAGCTCGCTCACTCCATCACCACCCCGGACAGCGCGTCCAGGTCAGCTTTGGACAGGCGATCGTACACCGGAAAAATGTCTTTGTGAATGGGCATCACAGCCCTGAATCCGTGCAGCTGCGTCACAGCCATGGTGAACAGAATCTCAGTGTCCAGAGGCTGGAAGCCGTGCAGACTGAGAAAACTTTGAAGAGCCGGAATCAGTTTAGGTGTTAAAACCCTGCGAATAATGTCCGTAAAGTGAAAATCGTAAAATAATTCATTTTCAGCTACGTAAAGACATTCGTGTTGCCGTTGACTGGGGTGATCGATCTTGCATCCGTGGCAGATGGTTGGTAAGTGAGCTTTGATCGCCATGTTGACCAAGTGAAGAAGACCCATTTTCACACGGTCTACTTTGTCTTCTGAAAACACCCAGTCAGGCAGACGGTGAGGCTCCTCATCGGTGCTCTGGATGTCGAGGGGTTGCACATCCTCCTCCTCCTCATGACCTGGCGGCGGCTCAGGGTTTGATGTCACCAAAGGTGGATCAGCCCCGTCGACCCAGGGCCTGAATGGTACGTTCTCCGGAACCTCCATGATGGTGGGGAGTCGTGATAGGTTATCCTCTGGAAAACACGGTGGCGCCAATGCGGGCCTCGGACTGCCGTTGTATCTCGGCGGTGGTGGTGATGGTAGCGATCTGGACCTCGGACTGGTGTTGTATCTCGGTGGTGATGAATCCGTTAGTACCCAGCTCGGTGGTGGGCTCCAAAGGTCTTTAAGGGTCGTCTGATTGTAGAACCCCGTCATGCTGATGCCTTAGATCGTCTGGATGAAATGGTTTCTAACTGTAAGCTCTTTATAACTAGTGCTGGGTGGGGGGCGTGGTATGATGATGCATCCTCCTCCTCCTCCTCCTAAGGCAGGTCTTAGAACTCCAGCTTTTTTCGCACTGTCAGAATGTCGTTCCAACAGCGGCTGGTACGAAAAAGTGAAGTAATACGATCCTCCACTTCATTTATTTTTTCACACCAGGCTTCGAAAGGTACAACCTGTAGAAGGCGGTAAATTCCGCATACAGAATGCACATTCTCCAGCACAAAAAAGAGCTCAAATCCTCTCACACGGACCGAGGCCTTGAACATCCACTCTCCATCAGCATCCTCTTCCCCCTCCCATGAAGCGCTGAATGCTGTCACAGCGTTCTGGATTTCATCCAACGTTGGAAGAGCTTGCGGCCCGCTGCGATTGACAGGCGGACGAGGTCTCTCTTCATCATCTCTGTGCACCTTGCGTGGAACAGCCAGCCTGAGCACAGCCCAATCGTTGTAGGAGAGAACCGCTGGTGAGTTTGATAAATAGGATTTAAGAGGTTCCCCCTCAGCCACATCTTGGATTAAACACAGTTCCTTAGTGTCGTAGCTGAACCGGTACCCAAAACTACCGGAATAGCCGTAAGGTTCCAACTGCCATATTTGCTCCAAGATCTCTTTACCGCCGAAAGGAGGAACCTGCACTCTGCAGATGTAAAATGTAGATTTGCGGGGAGCACCAATTCCAGCCGGCATCTGATGTATAGCGATGGATTTTTCACAAAGCATGGTTTTTGACAGCGGCGTATCCACGCTCTCTTCTTTCACTTTTTGAGTTGAAGTTGAAGCGTCGGATGTAGTAGGCACCTCTTCCTCGTGGCTTGGTGCTTCATGCATCTCCTCGTGGTTCATCATTTTTTCTTAGAGCTCGGCTTTTCACCATTCGGACAGATCTGAGCTTTTAAAGAGTTATACACAATAGGATTACACTCAGAAGGGAGGGGGGCTGTGGGAACCGCTGGGTAACACAATAAGAAACGTCACACGCCATTACACACATTAGCCTATGACGTGGGGAATCATGGACATCTGGACACGTTCAACAATACGCCATTGATGATGCGGCGTGGGGGGTCTAGGCCATCTGGACAATTAACAATACACATGTCCATTTGATTAATGATACGGAAGGGGGGGCAAAGATTGAACAATACACCTGTCCATTTGATTAATGATAGGAAGGGGGGGCAAGGTCAAGGGTCAAATGAACAATAGGACTGAAAGGTCAGAAAGGTCAAAGAACAATAGACCTGTCAAAAAGTTTGACGAAAGGTATCTTATAATTATCTCTCACATCTCTTTTATGTGGACAGATAGATGGCAGTGGGAATAAAACAGACATCTAGAGTTGATCAGGAGAACCCTGCTACACAGTCAGTAATGAGGAAGCAGAGACTGACAAGTTATGACATGGGGGAGGAACATGGAAGGGGGCATCCAGAGTTGAACTGGAGACCTCTTGATCTACAGTCAAATGCTCTACCACTGAGCTAAACCCCCTACTTTGGAGAACAGATGACATTAACCTGGTTTTTCCATGTTAGGGGGCATGAAAAATAATTTTTGACAATAGCTAGAAAGAAACATGAGTCATGTTTTTCAGTATACAGCTTACTAAATTTAAAGCAACAGTAACTGAACAACAACTGATTTAGCAGTGATATACTTACATGGTATTCTAGACTTGAACTGGAGACCTCTTGATCTGCAGTCAATTGTACTACTGCTGAACTACACCCCCATTATTAAGGAATGAAGAAAGCAACCTGATTTTGTCAGGTTTGCTTCCAAGAAAAAGTATTTTGGACAATGGTTGGCAAAAAAACACGAGTCTGGTTTTTCAGTATACACCTTACAAAATTAAAAGCAATAGCAAGTGAACAATACTGACTTGTCAGAGATGTAAAGAAGGGGTATCCAGAATTGAACTGGAGACCTCTTGATCTGCAGTCAAATGCTCTACCACTGAGCTACACCCCGTACTGTGAACAACTCATACACTCAAGGTTTGAAAAATTCAGATGTTTGTTGGCGTTATCTTTCTAGAAAGTTGCAAGACATTGTTTAAACTGAAGAAGCTGTACATTGAAGAGCTAAACTTCAGCAAATTCACAATTGCATTATCGCAAAGGTGTGCATTGCACTTCTCTTTTATGTGGACAGATAGATGGCAGTGGGGAATAAAACAGAGATCCAGAGTTGAACAGGAGAACCCTGCTACACAGTCAGTGATGAACAAGCAGAAACTGACAAATTATGACATGGGGGAGGACCATGGAGGGGGCATCCAGAGTTGAACTGGAGACCTCTTGATCTGCAGTCAAATGCTCTACCACTGAGCTATACCGCCTAACTTTGAAATACTGATAAAATCAACCTGTTTTTTTCAGGTTTGGTTACATGAAAACTAAATATTGACAATAGTTAAAAAGAAACAAGATTCTTGTTTTTTAGCATATACCTTACTAAATTCATAGCAATTGTAAATGAACAACATTGACTTAGCAGCGATATACAGAAGGGGGCATCGAGAGTTGAACAGGAGACCTCTTGATCTGCAGTCAAATGCTTTACCACTGAGCAATACCCCCTACTTTAGAAAACTGATGACATTAACCTGGTTTTTCCATGTTAGGGGGCAGATAGTTACAAAGAAACACGAGTCATGTTTTTTCAGTAGACGGTTAACTAAATTTAAAGCAACAGTAACGGAACAACAACTAATTTAGCAGTGATATACTTACGTGGTATTCTAGACTTGAACTGGAGACCTCTTGATCTGCAGTCAATTGTACTACTGCTGAACTACACCCCCATTATTAAGGAATGAAGAAAGCAACCTGATTTTTTTCAGGTTTGCTTCCAAGTAAAAGTCTTTTGGACAACGGTTGGCAACAAAACACGAGTCTGGTTTTTCAGTATACACCTTACAAAATTAAAAGCAATAACAAGTGAACACTACTGACTTGGCAGAGATGTAAAGGGGGCATCCAGATTTGAACTGGAGACCTCTTGATCTGCAGTCAAATGGTCTCCAACTGAGCTACACCCCTACTGTGAACAACACATATAATAAAGTTTTCAGAAATTCAAATGTTTGTTGGCGTTATCTTTCTAGAAAGTTGCAAGGCATTTTTTAAACTGAAGAAGCTGTACACTGAAGAGCTAAACTTCAGCAAATTCACAATTGGAATATTGCAATGGTGTGCATTGCACTTCTCTTTTATGTGGACAGATAGATGGCAGTGGGGAATAAAACAGACATCCAGAGTTGATCAGGAGAACCCTGCTACACAGTCAGTAATGAGGAAGCAGAGACAGACAACTTATGACATGGGGGAGGAACATGGAAGGGGGCATCCAGAGTTGAACTGGAGACCTCTTGATCTGCAGTCAAATGCTCTACCACTGAGCTATACCCCCTAACTTGGAAATACTGAAAAAATCAACCTGTTTTTTTCAGGTTTGGTTACATGAAAACTAAACATTGACAATAGTTAAAAAGAATTAAGAGTCTTGTTTTTCAGCATATACCTTACTAAATTCAAAGCAATTGTAAATGAACAACATTGACTTAGAAGCAAAATACAGAAGGGGGCATCCAGAGTTGAACTGGAGACCTCTTGATCTGCAGTCAAATGCTCTACCACTGATCTGTACCCCCTACTTTAGAGAACAGATGACATTAACCTGGTTTTTCCATGTTAGGGGGCATGAAAAATAATTTTTGACAATAGCTAGAAAGAAACATGAGTCATGTTTTTCAGTATACACCTTACTAAATTTAAAGCAACAGTAACTGAACAACACTGATGTAGCAGTGATATACATACGTTGTATTCTAGAATAGAACTGGAGACCTCTTGATCTGCAGTCAATTGCACTACTGCTGAACTACACCCCCATTATTAAGGAATGAAGAAAGCAACCTGATTTTTTCAGGTTTGCTTCCAAGAAAAAGTAATTTGGACAATGGTTGGCAAAAAAAACACGAGTCTGGTTTTTCAGTATACACCTTACAAAATTAAAAGCAATAGCAAGTGAACAATACTGACTTGTCAGAGATGTAAAGAAGGGGGTATCCAGAATTGAACTGGAGACCTCTTGATCTGCAGTCAAATGCTCTACCACTGAGCTACACCCCCTACTGTGATCGACTCATACACTCAAGGTTTGAAAAATTCAAATGTTTGTTGGCGTTATCTTTCTAGAAAGTTGCAAGACGTTGTTTAAACTGAAGAAGCTGTACACTGAAGAGCTAAACTTCAGCAAATTCACAATTGGAATATCGCAAAGGTGTGCATTGCACTTCTCTTTTATGTGGACAGATAGATGGCAGTGGGGAATAAAACAGACATCCAGAGTTGATCAGGAGAACCCTGCTACACAGTCAGTAATGAGGAAGCAGAGACTGACAAGTTATGACATGGGGGAGGAACATGGAAGGGGGCATCCAGAGTTGAACTGGAGACCTCTTGATCTGCAGTCAAATGCTCTACCACTGAGCTACACCCCCTACTGTGAACGACTCATACACTCAAGGTTTGAAAAATTCAAATGTTTGTTGGCGTTATCTTTCTAGAAAGTTGCAAGACATTGTTTAAACTGAAGAAGCTGTACACTGAAGAGCTAAACTTCAGCAAATTCACAATTGGAATATCGCAAAGGTGTGCATTGCACTTCTCTTTTATGTGGACAGATAGATGGCAGTGGGGAATAAAAATGACATCCAGAGTTGAACAGGAGAACCCTGCTACACAGTCAGTGACGAACAAGCAGAAACTGACAAATTATGACATGGGGGAGGACCATGGAGGGGGCATCCAGAGTTGAACTGGAGACCTCTTGATCTGCAGTCAAATGCTCTACCACTGAGCTATACCGCCTAACTTGGAAATACTGAAAAAATCAACCTGTTTTTTTCAGGTTTGGTTACATGAAAACTAAATATTGACAATAGTTAAAAAGAAACAAGAGTCTAGTTTTTCAGCATATACCTTACTAAATTCAAAGCAATTGTAAATGAACAACATTGACTTGGCAGCGATATACAGAAGGGGGCATCAAGAGTTGAACAGGAGACCTCTTGATCTGCAGTCAAATGCTTTACCACTGAGCAATACCCTCTACTTTAGAAAACTGATGACATTAACCTGGTTTTTCCATGTTAGGGGGCAGATAGTTACAAAGAAACACGAGTCATGTTTTTTCAGTAGACGCTTAACTAAATTTAAAGCAACAGTAACTGAACAACAACTAATTTAGCAGTGATATACTTACGTGGTATTCTAGAATTGAACTGGAGACCTCTTGATCTGCAGTCAATTGTACTACTGCTGAACTACACCCCCATTATTAAGGAATGAAGAAAGCAACCTGATTTTTTTCAGGTTTGCTTCCAAGTAAAAGTCTTTTGGACAACGGTTGGCAACAAAACACGAGTCTGGTTTTTCAGTATACACCTTACAAAATTAAAAGCAATAGCAAGTGAACACTACTGACTTGGCAGAGATGTAAAGGGGGCATCCAGATTTGAACTGGAGACCTCTTGATCTGCAGTCAAATGGTCTCCAACTGAGCTACACCCCTACTGTGAACAACACAAATAATAAAGTTTTCAGAAATTCAAATGTTTGTTGGCGTTATCTTACTAGAAAGTTGCAAGGCATTTTTTAAACTGAAGAAGCTGTACACTGAAGAGCTAAACTTCAGCAAATTCACAATTGGAATATCGCAACGGTGTGCATTGCACTTCTCTTTTATTTGGACAGATAGATGGCAGTGGGGAATATAACATTCATCCAGAGTTGAACAGGAGAACCCTGCTAAACAGTCAGTGATGAGGAAGCAGAGACTGACAAGTTATGACATGGGGGAGGAACATGGAAGGGGGCATCCAGAGTTGAACTGGAGACCTCTTGATCTACAGTCAAATGCTCTACCACTGAGCTATACCCCCTACTTTGGAGAACAGATGACATTAACCTGGTTTTTCCATGTTAGGGGGCATGAAAAATAATTTTTGACAATAGCTAGAAAGAAACATGAGTCATGTTTTTCAGTATACAGCTTACTAAATTTAAAGCAACAGTAACTGAACAACAACTGATTTAGCAGTGATATACTTACATGGTATTCTAGACTTGAACTGGAGACCTCTTGATCTGCAGTCAATTGTACTACTGCTGAACTACACCCCCATTATTAAGGAATGAAGAAAGCAACCTGATTTTGTCAGGTTTGCTTCCAAGAAAAAGTATTTTGGACAATGGTTGGCAAAAAAACACGAGTCTGGTTTTTCAGTATACACCTTACAAAATTAAAAGCAATAGCAAGTGAACAATACTGACTTGTCAGAGATGTAAAGAAGGGGTATCCAGAATTGAACTGGAGACCTCTTGATCTGCAGTCAAATGCTCTACCACTGAGCTACACCCCGTACTGTGAACAACTCATACACTCAAGGTTTGAAAAATTCAAATGTTTGTTGGCGTTATCTTTCTAGAAAGTTGCAAGACATTGTTTAAACTGAAGAAGCTGTACATTGAAGAGCTAAACTTCAGCAAATTCACAATTGCATTATCGCAAAGGTGTGCATTGCACTTCTCTTTTATGTGGACAGATAGATGGCAGTGGGGAATAAAACAGAGATCCAGAGTTGAACAGGAGAACCCTGCTACACAGTCAGTGATGAACAAGCAGAAACTGACAAATTATGACATTGGGGAGGACCATGGAGGGGGCATCCAGAGTTGAACTGGAGACCTCTTGATCTGCAGTCAAATGCTCTACCACTGAGCTATACCGCCTAACTTGGAAATACTGATAAAATCAACCTGTTTTTTTCAGGTTTGGTTACATGAAAACTAAATATTGACAATAGTTAAAAAGAAACAAGATTCTTGTTTTTTAGCATATACCTTACTAAATTCATAGCAATTGTAAATGAACAACATTGACTTAGCAGCGATATACAGAAGGGGCATCGAGAGTTGAACAGGAGACCTCTTGATCTGCAGTCAAATGCTTTACCACTGAGCAATACCCCCTACTTTAGAAAACTGATGACATTAACCTGGTTTTTCCATGTTAGGGGGCAGATAGTTACAAAGAAACACGAGTCATGTTTTTTCAGTAGACGGTTAACTAAATTTAAAGCAACAGTAACGGAACAACAACTAATTTAGCAGTGATATACTTACGTGGTATTCTAGACTTGAACTGGAGACCTCTTGATCTGCAGTCAATTGTACTACTGCTGAACTACACCCCCATTATTAAGGAATGAAGAAAGCAACCTGTTTTTTTTCAGGTTTAGTTCCAAGTAAAAGTCTTTTGGACAACGGTTGGCAACAAAACACGAGTCTGGTTTTTCAGTATACACCTTACAAAATTAAAAGCAATAACAAGTGTACACTACTGACTTGGCAGAGATGTAAAGGGGGCATCCAGATTTGAACTGGAGACCTCTTGATCTGCAGTCAAATGGTCTCCAACTGAGCTACACCCCTACTGTGAACAACACATATAATAAAGTTTTCAGAAATTCAAATGTTTGTTGGCGTTATCTTTCTAGAAAGTTGCAAGGCATTTTTTAAACTGAAGAAGCTGTACACTGAAGAGCTAAACTTCAGCAAATTCACAATTGGAATATTGCAATGGTGTGCATTGCACTTCTCTTTTATGTGGACAGATAGATGGCAGTGGGGAATAAAACAGACATCCAGAGTTGATCAGGAGAACCCTGCTACACAGTCAGTAATGAGGAAGCAGAGACAGACAACTTATGACATGGGGGAGGAACATGGAAGGGGGCATCCAGAGTTGAACTGGAGACCTCTTGATCTGCAGTCAAATGCTCTACCACTGAGCTATACCCCCTAACTTGGAAATACTGAAAAAATCAACCTGTTTTTTTCAGGTTTGGTTACATGAAAACTAAACATTGACAATAGTTAAAAAGAATTAAGAGTCTTGTTTTTCAGCATATACCTTACTAAATTCAAAGCAATTGTAAATGAACAACATTGACTTAGAAGCAAAATACAGAAGGGGGCATCCAGAGTTGAACTGGAGACCTCTTGATCTGCAGTCAAATGCTCTACCACTGATCTGTACCCCCTACTTTAGAGAACAGATGACATTAACCTGGTTTTTCCATGTTAGGGGGCATGAAAAATAATTTTTGACAATAGCTAGAAAGAAACATGAGTCATGTTTTTCAGTATACACCTTACTAAATTTAAAGCAACAGTAACTGAACAACACTGATGTAGCAGTGATATACATACGTTGTATTCTAGAATAGAACTGGAGACCTCTTGATCTGCAGTCAATTGCACTACTGCTGAACTACACCCCCATTATTAAGGAATGAAGAAAGCAACCAGATTTTTTCAGGTTTGCTTCCAAGAAAAAGTAATTTGGACAATGGTTGGCAAAAAAAACACGAGTCTGGTTTTTCAGTATACACCTTACAAAATTAAAAGCAATAGCAAGTGAACAATACTGACTTGACAGAGATGTAAAGAAGGGGGTATCCAGAATTGAACTGGAGACCTCTTGATCTGCAGTCAAATGCTCTACCACTGAGCTACACCCCCTACTGTGATCGACTCATACACTCAAGGTTTGAAAAATTCAAATGTTTGTTGGCGTTATCTTTCTAGAAAGTTGCAAGACGTTGTTTAAACTGAAGAAGCTGTACACTGAAGAGCTAAACTTCAGCAAATTCACAATTGGAATATCGCAAAGGTGTGCATTGCACTTCTCTTTTATGTGGACAGATAGATGGCAGTGGGGAATAAAACAGACATCCAGAGTTGATCAGGAGAACCCTGCTACACAGTCAGTAATGAGGAAGCAGAGACTGACAAGTTATGACATGGGGGAGGAACATGGAAGGGGGCATCCAGAGTTGAACTGGAGACCTCTTGATCTGCAGTCAAATGCTCTACCACTGAGCTACACCCCCTACTGTGAACGACTCATACACTCAAGGTTTGAAAAATTCAAATGTTTGTTGGCGTTATCTTTCTAGAAAGTTGCAAGACATTGTTTAAACTGAAGAAGCTGTACACTGAAGAGCTAAACTTCAGCAAATTCACAATTGGAATATCGCAAAGGTGTGCATTGCACTTCTCTTTTATGTGGACAGATAGATGGCAGTGGGGAATAAAAATGACATCCAGAGTTGAACAGGAGAACCCTGCTACACAGTCAGTGACGAACAAGCAGAAACTGACAAATTATGACATGGGGGAGGACCATGGAGGGGGCATCCAGAGTTGAACTGGAGACCTCTTGATCTGCAGTCAAATGCTCTACCACTGAGCTATACCGCCTAACTTGGAAATACTGAAAAAATCAACCTGTTTTTTTCAGGTTTGGTTGCATGAAAACTAAATATTGACAATAGTTAAAAAGAAACAAGAGTCTAGTTTTTCAGCATATACCTTACTAAATTCAAAGCAATTGTAAATGAACAACATTGACTTAGCAGCGATATACAGAAGGGGGCATCGAGAGTTGAACAGGAGACCTCTTGATCTGCAGTCAAATGCTTTACCACTGAGCAATACCCACTACTTTAGAAAACTGATGACATTAACCTGGTTTTTCCATGTTAGGGGGCAGATAGTTACAAAGAAACACGAGTCATGTTTTTTCAGTAGACGCTTAACTAAATTTAAAGCAACAGTAACTGAACAACAACTAATTTAGCAGTGATATACTTACGTGGTATTCTAGAATTGAACTGGAGACCTCTTGATCTGCAGTCAATTGTACTACTGCTGAACTACACCCCCATTATTAAGGAATGAAGAAAGCAACCTGATTTTTTTCAGGTTTGCTTCCAAGTAAAAGTCTTTTGGACAACGGTTGGCAACAAAACACGAGTCTGGTTTTTCAGTATACACCTTACAAAATTAAAAGCAATAGCAAGTGAACACTACTGACTTGGCAGAGATGTAAAGGGGGCATCCAGATTTGAACTGGAGACCTCTTGATCTGCAGTCAAATGGTATCCAACTGAGCTACACCCCTACTGTGAACAACACAAATAATAAAGTTTTCAGAAATTCAAATGTTTGTTGGCGTTATCTTACTAGAAAGTTGCAAGGCATTTTTTAAACTGAAGAAGCTGTACACTGAAGAGCTAAACTTCAGCAAATTCACAATTGGAATATTGCAATGGTGTGCATTGCACTTCTCTTTTATGTGGACAGATAGATGGCAGTGGGGAATAAAACAGACATCCAGAGTTGATCAGGAGAACCCTGCTACACAGTCAGTAATGAGGAAGCAGAGACAGACAACTTATGACATGGGGGAGGAACATGGAAGGGGGCATCCAGAGTTGAACTGGAGACCTCTTGATCTGCAGTCAAATGCTCTACCACTGAGCTATACCCCCTAACTTGGAAATACTGAAAAAATCAACCTGTTTTTTTCAGGTTTGGTTACATGAAAACTAAACATTGACAATAGTTAAAAAGAATTAAGAGTCTTGTTTTTCAGCATATACCTTACTAAATTCAAAGCAATTGTAAATGAACAACATTGACTTAGAAGCAAAATATAGAAGGGGGCATCCAGAGTTGAACTGGAGACCTCTTGATCTGCAGTCAAATGCTCTACCACTGATCTGTACCCCCTACTTTAGAGAACAGATGACATTAACCTGGTTTTTCCATGTTAGGGGGCATGAAAAATAATTTTTGACAATAGCTAGAAAGAAACATGAGTCATGTTTTTCAGTATACACCTTACTAAATTTAAAGCAACAGTAACTGAACAACACTGATGTAGCAGTGATATACATACGTTGTATTCTAGAATAGAACTGGAGACCTCTTGATCTGCAGTCAATTGCACTACTGCTGAACTACACCCCCATTATTAAGGAATGAAGAAAGCAACCAGATTTTTTCAGGTTTGCTTCCAAGAAAAAGTAATTTGGACAATGGTTGGCAAAAAAAACACGAGTCTGGTTTTTCAGTATACACCTTACAAAATTAAAAGCAATAGCAAGTGAACAATACTGACTTGTCAGAGATGTAAAGAAGGGGGTATCCAGAATTGAACTGGAGACCTCTTGATCTGCAGTCAAATGCTCTACCACTGAGCTACACCCCCTACTGTGATCAACTCATACACTCAAGGTTTGAAAAATTCAAATGTTTGTTGGCGTTATCTTTCTAGAAAGTTGCAAGACGTTGTTTAAACTGAAGAAGCTGTACACTGAAGAGCTAAACTTCAGCAAATTCACAATTGGAATATCGCAAAGGTGTGCATTGCACTTCTCTTTTATGTGGACAGATAGATGGCAGTGGGGAATAAAACAGACATCCAGAGTTGATCAGGAGAACCCTGCTACACAGTCAGTAATGAGGAAGCAGAGACTGACAAGTTATGACATGGGGGAGGAACATGGAAGGGGGCATCCAGAGTTGAACTGGAGACCTCTTGATCTGCAGTCAAATGCTCTACCACTGAGCTACACCCCCTACTGTGAACGACTCATACACTCAAGGTTTGAAAAATTCAAATGTTTGTTGGCGTTATCTTTCTAGAAAGTTGCAAGACATTGTTTAAACTGAAGAAGCTGTACACTGAAGAGCTAAACTTCAGCAAATTCACAATTGGAATATCGCAAAGGTGTGCATTGCACTTCTCTTTTATGTGGACAGATAGATGGCAGTGGGGAATAAAAATGACATCCAGAGTTGAACAGGAGAACCCTGCTACACAGTCAGTGACGAACAAGCAGAAACTGACAAATTATGACATGGGGGAGGACCATGGAGGGGGCATCCAGAGTTGAACTGGAGACCTCTTGATCTGCAGTCAAATGCTCTACCACTGAGCTATACCGCCTAACTTGGAAATACTGAAAAAATCAACCTGTTTTTTTCAGGTTTGGTTACATGAAAACTAAATATTGACAATAGTTAAAAAGAAACAAGAGTCTAGTTTTTCAGCATATACCTTACTAAATTCAAAGCAATTGTAAATGAACAACATTGACTTACCAGCGATATACAGAAGGGGGCATCGAGAGTTGAACAGGAGACCTCTTGATCTGCAGTCAAATGCTTTACCACTGAGCAATACCCCCTACTTTAGAAAACTGATGACATTAACCTGGTTTTTCCATGTTAGGGGGCAGATAGTTACAAAGAAACACGAGTCATGTTTTTTCAGTAGACGCTTAACTAAATTTAAAGCAACAGTAACTGAACAACAACTAATTTAGCAGTGATATACTTACGTGGTATTCTAGAATTGAACTGGAGACCTCTTGATCTGCAGTCAATTGTACTACTGCTGAACTACACCCCCATTATTAAGGAATGAAGAAAGCAACCTGATTTTTTTCAGGTTTGCTTCCAAGTAAAAGTCTTTTGGACAACGGTTGGCAACAAAACACGAGTCTGGTTTTTCAGTATACACCTTACAAAATTAAAAGCAATAGCAAGTGAACACTACTGACTTGGCAGAGATGTAAAGGGGGCATCCAGATTTGAACTGGAGACCTCTTGATCTGCAGTCAAATGGTATCCAACTGAGCTACACCCCTACTGTGAACAACACAAATAATAAAGTTTTCAGAAATTCAAATGTTTGTTGGCGTTATCTTACTAGAAAGTTGCAAGGCATTTTTTAAACTGAAGAAGCTGTACACTGAAGAGCTAAACTTCAGCAAATTCACAATTGGAATATTGCAATGGTGTGCATTGCACTTCTCTTTTATGTGGACAGATAGATGGCAGTGGGGAATAAAACAGACATCCAGAGTTGATCAGGAGAACCCTGCTACACAGTCAGTAATGAGGAAGCAGAGACAGACAACTTATGACATGGGGGAGGAACATGGAAGGGG
Source organism: Nothobranchius furzeri (assembly GCF_043380555.1). Lineage (NCBI taxonomy): Eukaryota > Metazoa > Chordata > Actinopteri > Cyprinodontiformes > Nothobranchiidae > Nothobranchius > Nothobranchius furzeri. Next base: position 38,867,545 of record NC_091749.1, read on the forward strand.
GCATCCAGAGTTGAACTGGAGACCTCTTGATCTGCAGTCAAATGCTCTACCACTGAGCTATACCCCCTAACTTGGAAATACTGAAAAAATCAACCTGTTTTTTTCAGGTTTGGTTACATGAAAACTAAACATTGACAATAGTTAAAAAGAATTAAGAGTCTTGTTTTTCAGCATATACCTTACTAAATTCAAAGCAATTGTAAATGAACAACATTGACTTAGAAGCAAAATACAGAAGGGGGCATCCAGAGTTGAACTGGAGACCTCTTGATCTGCAGTCAAATGCTCTACCACTGATCTGTACCCCCTACTTTAGAGAACAGATGACATTAACCTGGTTTTTCCATGTTAGGGGGCATGAAAAATAATTTTTGACAATAGCTAGAAAGAAACATGAGTCATGTTTTTCAGTATACACCTTACTAAATTTAAAGCAACAGTAACTGAACAACACTGATGTAGCAGTGATATACATACGTTGTATTCTAGAATAGAACTGGAGACCTCTTGATCTGCAGTCAATTGCACTACTGCTGAACTACACCCCCATTATTAAGGAATGAAGAAAGCAACCTGATTTTTTCAGGTTTGCTTCCAAGAAAAAGTAATTTGGACAATGGTTGGCAAAAAAAACACGAGTCTGGTTTTTCAGTATACACCTTACAAAATTAAAAGCAATAGCAAGTGAACAATACTGACTTGTCAGAGATGTAAAGAAGGGGGTATCCAGAATTGAACTGGAGACCTCTTGATCTGCAGTCAAATGCTCTACCACTGAGCTACACCCCCTACTGTGATCGACTCATACACTCAAGGTTTGAAAAATTCAAATGTTTGTTGGCGTTATCTTTCTAGAAAGTTGCAAGACGTTGTTTAAACTGAAGAAGCTGTACACTGAAGAGCTAAACTTCAGCAAATTCACAATTGGAATATCGCAAAGGTGTGCATTGCACTTCTCTTTTATGTGGACAGATAGATGGCAGTGGGGAATAAAACAGACATCCAGAGTTGATCAGGAGAACCCTGCTACACAGTCAGTAATGAGGAAGCAGAGACTGACAAGTTATGACATGGGGGAGGAACATGGAAGGGGGCATCCAGAGTTGAACTGGAGACCTCTTGATCTGCAGTCAAATGCTCTACCACTGAGCTACACCCCCTACTGTGAACGACTCATACACTCAAGGTTTGAAAAATTCAAATGTTTGTTGGCGTTATCTTTCTAGAAAGTTGCAAGACATTGTTTAAACTGAAGAAGCTGTACACTGAAGAGCTAAACTTCAGCAAATTCACAATTGGAATATCGCAAAGGTGTGCATTGCACTTCTCTTTTATGTGGACAGATAGATGGCAGTGGGGAATAAAAATGACATCCAGAGTTGAACAGGAGAACCCTGCTACACAGTCAGTGACGAACAAGCAGAAACTGACAAATTATGACATGGGGGAGGACCATGGAGGGGGCATCCAGAGTTGAACTGGAGACCTCTTGATCGGCAGTCAAATGCTCTACCACTGAGCTATACCGCCTAACTTGGAAATACTGAAAAAATCAACCTGTTTTTTTCAGGTTTGGTTACATGAAAACTAAATATTGACAATAGTTAAAAAGAAACAAGAGTCTAGTTTTTCAGCATATACCTTACTAAATTCAAAGCAATTGTAAATGAACAACATTGACTTAGCAGCGATATACAGAAGGGGGCATCGAGAGTTCAACAGGAGACTTCTTGATCTGCAGTCAAATGCTTTACCACTGAGCAATACCCCCTACTTTAGAAAACTGATGACATTAACCTGGTTTTTCCATGTTAGGGGGCAGATAGTTACAAAGAAACACGAGTCATGTTTTTTCAGTAGACGCTTAACTAAATTTAAAGCAACAGTAACTGAACAACAACTAATTTAGCAGTGATATACTTACGTGGTATTCTAGAATTGAACTGGAGACCTCTTGATCTGCAGTCAATTGTACTACTGCTGAACTACACCCCCATTATTAAGGAATGAAGAAAGCAACCTGATTTTTTTCAGGTTTGCTTCCAAGTAAAAGTCTTTTGGACAACGGTTGGCAACAAAACACGAGTCTGGTTTTTCAGTATACACCTTACAAAATTAAAAGCAATAGCAAGTGAACACTACTGACTTGGCAGAGATGTAAAGGGGGCATCCTTTTTTGAACTGGAGACCTCTTGATCTGCAGTCAAATGGTATCCAACTGAGCTACACCCCTACTGTGAACAACACAAATAATAAAGTTTTCAGAAATTCAAATGTTTGTTGGCGTTATCTTACTAGAAATTTGCAAGGCATTTTTTAAACTGAAGAAGCTGTACACTGAAGAGCTAAACTTCAGCAAATTCACAATTGGAATATTGCAATGGTGTGCATTGCACTTCTCTTTTATGTGGACAGATAGATGGCAGTGGGGAATAAAACAGACATCCAGAGTTGATCAGGAGAACCCTGCTACACAGTCAGTAATGAGGAAGCAGAGACAGACAACTTATGACATGGGGGAGGAACATGGAAGGGGGCATCCAGAGTTGAACTGGAGACCTCTTGATCTGCAGTCAAATGCTCTACCACTGAGCTATACCCCCTAACTTGGAAATACTGAAAAAATCAACCTGTTTTTTTCAGGTTTGGTTACATGAAAACTAAACATTGACAATAGTTAAAAAGAATTAAGAGTCTTGTTTTTCAGCATATACCTTACTAAATTCAAAGCAATTGTAAATGAACAACATTGACTTAGAAGCAAAATACAGAAGGGGGCATCCAGAGTTGAACTGGAGACCTCTTGATCTGCAGTCAAATGCTCTACCACTGATCTGTACCCCCTACTTTAGAGAACAGATGACATTAACCTGGTTTTTCCATGTTAGGGGGCATGAAAAATAATTTTTGACAATAGCTAGAAAGAAACATGAGTCATGTTTTTCAGTATACACCTTACTAAATTTAAAGCAACAGTAACTGAACAACACTGATGTAGCAGTGATATACATACGTTGTATTCTAGAATAGAACTGGAGACCTCTTGATCTGCAGTCAATTGCACTACTGCTGAACTACACCCCCATTATTAAGGAATGAAGAAAGCAACCTGATTTTTTCAGGTTTGCTTCCAAGAAAAAGTAATTTGGACAATGGTTGGCAAAAAAAACACGAGTCTGGTTTTTCAGTATACACCTTACAAAATTAAAAGCAATAGCAAGTGAACAATACTGACTTGTCAGAGATGTAAAGAAGGGGGTATCCAGAATTGAACTGGAGACCTCTTGATCTGCAGTCAAATGCTCTACCACTGAGCTACACCCCCTGCTGTGATCAACTCATACACTCAAGGTTTGAAAAATTCAAATGTTTGTTGGCGTTATCTTTCTAGAAAGTTGCAAGACGTTGTTTAAACTGAAGAAGCTGTACACTGAAGAGCTAAACTTCAGCAAATTCACAATTGGAATATCGCAAAGGTGTGCATTGCACTTCTCTTTTATGTGGACAGATAGATGGCAGTGGGGAATAAAACAGACATCCAGAGTTGATCAGGAGAACCCTGCTACACAGTCAGTAATGAGGAAGCAGAGACTGACAAGTTATGACATGGGGGAGGAACATGGAAGGGGGCATCCAGAGTTGAACTGGAGACCTCTTGATCTGCAGTCAAATGCTCTACCACTGAGCTACACCCCCTACTGTGAACGACTCATACACTCAAGGTTTGAAAAATTCAAATGTTTGTTGGCGTTATCTTTCTAGAAAGTTGCAAGACATTGTTTAAACTGAAGAAGCTGTACACTGAAGAGCTAAACTTCAGCAAATTCACAATTGGAATATCGCAAAGGTGTGCATTGCACTTCTCTTTTATGTGGACAGATAGATGGCAGTGGGGAATAAAAATGACATCCAGAGTTGAACAGGAGAACCCTGCTACACAGTCAGTGACGAACAAGCAGAAACTGACAAATTATGACATGGGGGAGGACCATGGAGGGGGCATCCAGAGTTGAACTGGAGACCTCTTGATCTGCAGTCAAATGCTCTACCACTGAGCTATACCGCCTAACTTGGAAATACTGAAAAAATCAACCTGTTTTTTTCAGGTTTGGTTACATGAAAACTAAATATTGACAATAGTTAAAAAGAAACAAGAGTCTAGTTTTTCAGCATATACCTTACTAAATTCAAAGCAATTGTAAATGAACAACATTGACTTAGCAGCGTTATACAGAAGGGGGCATCGAGAGTTCAACAGGAGACTTCTTGATCTGCAGTCAAATGCTTTACCACTGAGCAATACCCCCTACTTTAGAAAACTGATGACATTAACCTGGTTTTTCCATGTTAGGGGGCAGATAGTTACAAAGAAACACGAGTCATGTTTTTTCAGTAGACGCTTAACTAAATTTAAAGCAACAGTAACTGAACAACAACTAATTTAGCAGTGATATACTTACGTGGTATTCTAGAATTGAACTGGAGACCTCTTGATCTGCAGTCAATTGTACTACTGCTGAACTACACCCCCATTATTAAGGAATGAAGAAAGCAACCTGATTTTTTTCAGGTTTGCTTCCAAGTAAAAGTCTTTTGGACAACGGTTGGCAACAAAACACGAGTCTGGTTTTTCAGTATACACCTTACAAAATTAAAAGCAATAGCAAGTGAACACTACTGACTTGGCAGAGATGTAAAGGGGGCATCCTTTTTTGAACTGGAGACCTCTTGATCTGCAGTCAAATGGTATCCAACTGAGCTACACCCCTACTGTGAACAACACAAATAATAAAGTTTTCAGAAATTCAAATGTTTGTTGGCGTTATCTTACTAGAAATTTGCAAGGCATTTTTTAAACTGAAGAAGCTGTACACTGAAGAGCTAAACTTCAGCAAATTCACAATTGGAATATTGCAATGGTGTGCATTGCACTTCTCTTTTATGTGGACAGATAGATGGCAGTGGGGAATAAAACAGACATCCAGAGTTGATCAGGAGAACCCTGCTACACAGTCAGTAATGAGGAAGCAGAGACAGACAACTTATGACATGGGGGAGGAACATGGAAGGGGGCATCCAGAGTTGAACTGGAGACCTCTTGATCTGCAGTCAAATGCTCTACCACTGAGCTATACCCCCTAACTTGGAAATACTGAAAAAATCAACCTGTTTTTTTCAGGTTTGGTTACATGAAAACTAAACATTGACAATAGTTAAAAAGAATTAAGAGTCTTGTTTTTCAGCATATACCTTACTAAATTCAAAGCAATTGTAAATGAACAACATTGACTTAGAAGCAAAATACAGAAGGGGGCATCCAGAGTTGAACTGGAGACCTCTTGATCTGCAGTCAAATGCTCTACCACTGATCTGTACCCCCTACTTTAGAGAACAGATGACATTAACCTGGTTTTTCCATGTTAGGGGGCATGAAAAATAATTTTTGACAATAGCTAGAAAGAAACATGAGTCATGTTTTTCAGTATACACCTTACTAAATTTAAAGCAACAGTAACTGAACAACACTGATGTAGCAGTGATATACATACGTTGTATTCTAGAATAGAACTGGAGACCTCTTGATCTGCAGTCAATTGCACTACTGCTGAACTACACCCCCATTATTAAGGAATGAAGAAAGCAACCTGATTTTTTCAGGTTTGCTTCCAAGAAAAAGTAATTTGGACAATGGTTGGCAAAAAAAACACGAGTCTGGTTTTTCAGTATACACCTTACAAAATTAAAAGCAATAGCAAGTGAACAATACTGACTTGTCAGAGATGTAAAGAAGGGGGTATCCAGAATTGAACTGGAGACCTCTTGATCTGCAGTCAAATGCTCTACCACTGAGCTACACCCCCTGCTGTGATCAACTCATACACTCAAGGTTTGAAAAATTCAAATGTTTGTTGGCGTTATCTTTCTAGAAAGTTGCAAGACGTTGTTTAAACTGAAGAAGCTGTACACTGAAGAGCTAAACTTCAGCAAATTCACAATTGGAATATCGCAAAGGTGTGCATTGCACTTCTCTTTTATGTGGACAGATAGATGGCAGTGGGGAATAAAACAGACATCCAGAGTTGATCAGGAGAACCCTGCTACACAGTCAGTAATGAGGAAGCAGAGACTGACAAGTTATGACATGGGGGAGGAACATGGAAGGGGGCATCCAGAGTTGAACTGGAGACCTCTTGATCTGCAGTCAAATGCTCTACCACTGAGCTACACCCCCTACTGTGAACGACTCATACACTCAAGGTTTGAAAAATTCAAATGTTTGTTGGCGTTATCTTTCTAGAAAGTTGCAAGACATTGTTTAAACTGAAGAAGCTGTACACTGAAGAGCTAAACTTCAGCAAATTCACAATTGGAATATCGCAAAGGTGTGCATTGCACTTCTCTTTTGTGTGGAAAGATAGATGGCAGTGGGGAATAAAAATGACATCCAGAGTTGAACAGGAGAACCCTGCTACACAGTCAGTGACGAACAAGAAGAAACTGACAAATTATGACATGGGGGAGGACCATGGAGGGGGCATCCAGAGTTGAACTGGAGACCTCTTGATCTGCAGTCAAATGCTCTACCACTGAGCTACACCCCCTACTGTGAACGACTCATACACTCAAGGTTTGAAAAATTCAAATGTTTGTTGGCGTTATCTTTCTAGAAAGTTGCAAGACATTGTTTAAACTGAAGAAGCTGTACACTGAAGAGCTAAACTTCAGCAAATTCACAATTGGAATATCGCAAAGGTGTGCATTGCACTTCTCTTTTGTGTGGAAAGATAGATGGCAGTGGGGAATAAAAATGACATCCAGAGTTGAACAGGAGAACCCTGCTACACAGTCAGTGACGAACAAGCAGAAACTGACAAATTATGACATGGGGGAGGACCATGGAGGGGGCATCCAGAGTTGAACTGGAGACCTCTTGATCTGCAGTCAAATGCTCTACCACTGAGCTATACCGCCTAACTTGGAAATACTGAAAAAATCAACCTGTTTTTTTCAGGTTTGGTTACATGAAAACTAAATATTGACAATAGTTAAAAAGAAACAAGAGTCTAGTTTTTCAGCATATACCTTACTAAATTCAAAGCAATTGTAAATGAACAACATTGACTTAGCAGCGATATACAGAAGGGGGCATCGAGAGTTGAACAGGAGACCTCTTGATCTGCAGTCAAATGCTTTACCACTGAGCAATACCCCCTAATTTAGAAAACTGATGACATTAACCTGGTTTTTCCATGTTAGGGGGCAGATAGTTACAAAGAAACACGAGTCATGTTTTTTCAGTAGACGCTTAACTAAATTTAAAGCAACAGTAACTGAACAACAACTAATTTAGCAGTGATATACTTACGTGGTATTCTAGAATTGAACTGGAGACCTCTTGATCTGCAGTCAATTGTACTACTGCTGAACTACACCCCCATTATTAAGGAATGAAGAAAGCAACCTGATTTTTTTCAGGTTTGCTTCCAAGTAAAAGTCTTTTGGACAACGGTTGGCAACAAAACACGAGTCTGGTTTTTCAGTATACACCTTACAAAATTAAAAGCAATAGCAAGTGAACACTACTGACTTGGCAGAGATGTAAAGGGGGCATCCAGATTTGAACTGGAGACCTCTTGATCTGCAGTCAAATGGTATCCAACTGAGCTACACCCCTACTGTGAACAACACAAATAATAAAGTTTTCAGAAATTCAAATGTTTGTTGGCGTTATCTTACTAGAAATTTGCAAGGCATTTTTTAAACTGAAGAAGCTGTACACTGAAGAGCTAAACTTCAGCAAATTCACAATTGGAATATTGCAATGGTGTGCATTGCACTTCTCTTTTATGTGGACAGATAGATGGCAGTGGGGAATAAAACAGACATCCAGAGTTGATCAGGAGAACCCTGCTACACAGTCAGTAATGAGGAAGCAGAGACAGACAACTTATGACATGGGGGAGGAACATGGAAGGGGGCATCCAGAGTTGAACTGAAGACCTCTTGATCTGCAGTCAAATGCTCTACCACTGAGCTATACCCCCTAACTTGGAAATACTGAAAAAATCAACCTGTTTTTTTCAGGTTTGGTTACATGAAAACTAAACATTGACAATAGTTAAAAAGAATTAAGAGTCTTGTTTTTCAGCATATACCTTACTAAATTCAAAGCAATTGTAAATGAACAACATTGACTTAGAAGCAAAATACAGAAGGGGGCATCCAGAGTTGAACTGGAGACCTCTTGATCTGCAGTCAAATGCTCTACCACTGATCTGTACCCCCTACTTTAGAGAACAGATGACATTAACCTGGTTTTTCCATGTTAGGGGGCATGAAAAATAATTTTTGACAATAGCTAGAAAGAAACATGAGTCATGTTGTTCAGTATACACCTTACTAAATTTAAAGCAACAGTAACTGAACAACACTGATGTAGCAGTGATATACATACGTTGTATTCTAGAATAGAACTGGAGACCTCTTGATCTGCAGTCAATTGCACTACTGCTGAACTACACCCCTATTATTAAGGAATGAAGAAAGCAACCTGATTTTTTCAGGTTTGCTTCCAAGAAAAAGTAATTTGGACAATGGTTGGCAAAAAAAACACGAGTCTGGTTTTTCAGTATACACCTTACAAAATTAAAAGCAATAGCAAGTGAACAATACTGACTTGTCAGAGATGTAAAGAAGGGGGTATCCAGAATTGAACTGGAGACCTCTTGATCTGCAGTCAAATGCTCTACCACTGAGCTACACCCCCTACTGTGATCGACTCATACACTCAAGGTTTGAAAAATTCAAATGTTTGTTGGCGTTATCTTTCTAGAAAGTTGCAAGACGTTGTTTAAACTGAATAAGCTGTACACTGAAGAGCTAAACTTCAGCAAATTCACAATTGGAATATCGCAAAGGTGTGCATTGCACTTCTCTTTTATGTGGACAGATAGATGGCAGTGGGGAATAAAACAGACATCCAGAGTTGATCAGGAGAACCCTGCTACACAGTCAGTAATGAGGAAGCAGAGACTGACAAGTTATGACATGGGGGAGGAACATGGAAGGGGGCATCCAGAGTTGAACTGGAGACCTCTTGATCTGCAGTCAAATGCTCTACCACTGAGCTACACCCCCTACTGTGAACGACTCATACACTCAAGGTTTGAAAAATTCAAATGTTTGTTGGCGTTATCTTTCTAGAAAGTTGCAAGACATTGTTTAAACTGAAGAAGCTGTACACTGAAGAGCTAAACTTCAGCAAATTCACAATTGGAATATCGCAAAGGTGTGCATTGCACTTCTCTTTTATGTGGACAGATAGATGGCAGTGGGGAATAAAAATGACATCCAGAGTTGAACAGGAGAACCCTGCTACACAGTCAGTGACGAACAAGCAGAAACTGACAAATTATGACATGGGGGAGGACCATGGAGGGGGCATCCAGAGTTGAACTGGAGACCTCTTGATCTGCAGTCAAATGCTCTACCACTGAGCTATACCGCCTAACTTGGAAATACTGAAAAAATCAACCTGTTTTTTTCAGGTTTGGTTACATGAAAACTAAATATTGACAATAGTTAAAAAGAAACAAGAGTCTTGTTTTTCAGCATATACCTTACTAAATTCAAAGCAATTGTAAATGAACAACATTGACTTAGCAGCGATATACAGAAGGGGACATCGAGAGTTGAACAGGAGACCTCTTGATCTGCAGTCAAATGCTTTACCACTGAGCAATACCCCCTACTTTAGAAAACTGATGACATTAACCTGGTTTTTCCATGTTAGGGGGCAGATAGTTACAAAGAAACACGAGTCATGTTTTTTCAGTAGACGCTTAACTAAATTTAAAGCAACAGTAACTGAACAACAACTAATTTAGCAGTGATATACTTACGTGGTATTCTAGAATTGAACTGGAGACCTCTTGATCTGCAGTCAATTGTACTACTGCTGAACTACACCCCCATTATTAAGGAATGAAGAAAGCAACCTGATTTTTTTCAGGTTTGCTTCCAAGTAAAAGTCTTTTGGACAACGGTTGGCAACAAAACACGAGTCTGGTTTTTCAGTATACACCTTACAAAATTAAAAGCAATAGCAAGTGAACACTACTGACTTGGCAGAGATGTAAAGGGGGCATCCAGATTTGAACTGGAGACCTCTTGATCTGCAGTCAAATGGTATCCAACTGAGCTACACCCCTACTGTGAACAACACAAATAATAAAGTTTTCAGAAATTCAAATGTTTGTTGGCGTTATCTTACTAGAAAGTTGCAAGGCATTTTTTAAACTGAAGAAGCTGTACACTGAAGAGCTAAACTTCAGCAAATTCACAATTGGAATATTGCAATGGTGTGCATTGCACTTCTCTTTTATGTGGACAGATAGATGGCAGTGGGGAATAAAACAGACATCCAGAGTTGATCAGGAGAACCCTGCTACACAGTCAGTAATGAGGAAGCAGAGACAGACAACTTATGACATGGGGGAGGAACATGGAAGGGGGCATCCAGAGTTGAACTGAAGACCTCTTGATCTGCAGTCAAATGCTCTACCACTGAGCTATACCCCCTAACTTGGAAATACTGAAAAAATCAACCTGTTTTTTTCAGGTTTGGTTACATGAAAACTAAACATTGACAATAGTTAAAAAGAATTAAGAGTCTTGTTTTTCAGCATATACCTTACTAAATTCAAAGCAATTGTAAATGAACAACATTGACTTAGAAGCAAAATACAGAAGGGGGCATCCAGAGTTGAACTGGAGACCTCTTGATCTGCAGTCAAATGCTCTACCACTGATCTGTACCCCCTACTTTAGAGAACAGATGACATTAACCTGGTTTTTCCATGTTAGGGGGCATGAAAAATAATTTTTGACAATAGCTAGAAAGAAACATGAGTCATGTTTTTCAGTATACACCTTACTAAATTTAAAGCAACAGTAACTGAACAACACTGATGTAGCAGTGATATACATACGTTGTATTCTAGAATAGAACTGGAGACCTCTTGATCTGCAGTCAATTGCACTACTGCTGAACTACACCCCCATTATTAAGGAATGAAGAAAGCAACCTGATTTTTTCAGGTTTGCTTCCAAGAAAAAGTAATTTGGACAATGGTTGGCAAAAAAAACACGAGTCTGGTTTTTCAGTATACACCTTACAAAATTAAAAGCAATAGCAAGTGAACAATACTGACTTGTCAGAGATGTAAAGAAGGGGGTATCCAGAATTGAACTGGAGACCTCTTGATCTGCAGTCAAATGCTCTACCACTGAGCTACACCCCCTACTGTGATCGACTCATACACTCAAGGTTTGAAAAATTCAAATGTTTGTTGGCGTTATCTTTCTAGAAAGTTGCAAGACGTTGTTTAAACTGAAGAAGCTGTACACTGAAGAGCTAAACTTCAGCAAATTCACAATTGGAATATCGCAAAGGTGTGCATTGCACTTCTCTTTTATGTGGACAGATAGATGGCAGTGGGGAATAAAACAGACATCCAGAGTTGATCAGGAGAACCCTGCTACACAGTCAGTAATGAGGAAGCAGAGACTGACAAGTTATGACATGGGGGAGGAACATGGAAGGGGGCATCCAGAGTTGAACTGGAGACCTCTTGATCTGCAGTCAAATGCTCTACCACTGAGCTACACCCCCTACTGTGAACGACTCATACACTCAAGGTTTGAAAAATTCAAATGTTTGTTGGCGTTATCTTTCTAGAAAGTTGCAAGACATTGTTTAAACTGAAGAAGCTGTACACTGAAGAGCTAAACTTCAGCAAATTCACAATTGGAATATCGCAAAGGTGTGCATTGCACTTCTCTTTTATGTGGACAGATAGATGGCAGTGGGGAATAAAAATGACATCCAGAGTTGAACAGGAGAACCCTGCTACACAGTCAGTGACGAACAAGCAGAAACTGACAAATTATGACATGGGGGAGGACCATGGAGGGGGCATCCAGAGTTGAACTGGAGACCTCTTGATCTGCAGTCAAATGCTCTACCACTGAGCTATACCGCCTAACTTGGAAATACTGAAAAAATCAACCTGTTTTTTTCAGGTTTGGTTACATGAAAACTAAATATTGACAATAGTTAAAAAGAAACAAGAGTCTAGTTTTTCAGCATATACCTTACTAAATTCAAAGCAATTGTAAATGAACAACATTGACTTAGCAGCGATATACAGAAGGGGGCATCGAGAGTTCAACAGGAGACTTCTTGATCTGCAGTCAAATGCTTTACCACTGAGCAATACCCCCTACTTTAGAAAACTGATGACATTAACCTGGTTTTTCCATGTTAGGGGGCAGATAGTTACAAAGAAACACGAGTCATGTTTTTTCAGTAGACGCTTAACTAAATTTAAAGCAACAGTAACTGAACAACAACTAATTTAGCAGTGATATACTTACGTGGTATTCTAGAATTGAACTGGAGACCTCTTGATCTGCAGTCAATTGTACTACTGCTGAACTACACCCCCATTATTAAGGAATGAAGAAAGCAACCTGATTTTTTTCAGGTTTGCTTCCAAGTAAAAGTCTTTTGGACAACGGTTGGCAACAAAACACGAGTCTGGTTTTTCAGTATACACCTTACAAAATTAAAAGCAATAGCAAGTGAACACTACTGACTTGGCAGAGATGTAAAGGGGGCATCCAGATTTGAACTGGAGACCTCTTGATCTGCAGTCAAATGGTATCCAACTGAGCTACACCCCTACTGTGAACAACACAAATAATAAAGTTTTCAGAAATTCAAATGTTTGTTGGCGTTATCTTACTAGAAAGTTGCAAGGCATTTTTTAAACTGAAGAAGCTGTACACTGAAGAGCTAAACTTCAGCAAATTCACAATTGGAATATTGCAATGGTGTGCATTGCACTTCTCTTTTATGTGGACAGATAGATGGCAGTGGGGAATAAAACAGACATCCAGAGTTGATCAGGAGAACCCTGCTACACAGTCAGTAATGAGGAAGCAGAGACAGACAACTTATGACATGGGGGAGGAACATGGAAGGGGGCATCCAGAGTTGAACTGGAGACCTCTTGATCTGCAGTCAAATGCTCTACCACTGAGCTATACCCCCTAACTTGGAAATACTGAAAAAATCAACCTGTTTTTTTCAGGTTTGGTTACATGAAAACTAAACATTGACAATAGTTAAAAAGAATTAAGAGTCTTGTTTTTCAGCATATACCTTACTAAATTCAAAGCAATTGTAAATGAACAACATTGACTTAGAAGCAAAATACAGAAGGGGGCATCCAGAGTTGAACTGGAGACCTCTTGATCTGCAGTCAAATGCTCTACCACTGATCTGTACCCCCTACTTTAGAGAACAGATGACATTAACCTGGTTTTTCCATGTTAGGGGGCATGAAAAATAATTTTTGACAATAGCTAGAAAGAAACATGAGTCATGTTTTTCAGTATACACCTTACTAAATTTAAAGCAACAGTAACTGAACAACACTGATGTAGCAGTGATATACATACGTTGTATTCTAGAATAGAACTGGAGACCTCTTGATCTGCAGTCAATTGCACTACTGCTGAACTACACCCCCATTATTAAGGAATGAAGAAAGCAACCTGATTTTTTCAGGTTTGCTTCCAAGAAAAAGTAATTTGGACAATGGTTGGCAAAAAAAACACGAGTCTGGTTTTTCAGTATACACCTTACAAAATTAAAAGCAATAGCAAGTGAACAATACTGACTTGTCAGAGATGTAAAGAAGGGGGTATCCAGAATTGAACTGGAGACCTCTTGATCTGCAGTCAAATGCTCTACCACTGAGCTACACCCCCTACTGTGATCGACTCATACACTCAAGGTTTGAAAAATTCAAATGTTTGTTGGCGTTATCTTTCTAGAAAGTTGCAAGACGTTGTTTAAACTGAAGAAGCTGTACACTGAAGAGCTAAACTTCAGCAAATTCACAATTGGAATATCGCAAAGGTGTGCATTGCACTTCTCTTTTATGTGGACAGATAGATGGCAGTGGGGAATAAAACAGACATCCAGAGTTGATCAGGAGAACCCTGCTACACAGTCAGTAATGAGGAAGCAGAGACTGACAAGTTATGACATGGGGGAGGAACATGGAAGGGGGCATCCAGAGTTGAACTGGAGACCTCTTGATCTGCAGTCAAATGCTCTACCACTGAGCTACACCCCCTACTGTGAACGACTCATACACTCAAGGTTTGAAAAATTCAAATGTTTGTTGGCGTTATCTTTCTAGAAAGTTGCAAGACATTGTTTAAACTGAAGAAGCTGTACACTGAAGAGCTAAACTTCAGCAAATTCACAATTGGAATATCGCAAAGGTGTGCATTGCACTTCTCTTTTATGTGGACAGATAGATGGCAGTGGGGAATAAAAATGACATCCAGAGTTGAACAGGAGAACCCTGCTACACAGTCAGTGACGAACTAGCAGAAACTGACAAATTATGACATGGGGGAGGACCATGGAGGGGGCATCCAGAGTTGAACTGGAGACCTCTTGATCTGCAGTCAAATGCTCTACCACTGAGCTATACCGCCTAACTTGGAAATACTGAAAAAATCAACCTGTTTTTTTCAGGTTTGGTTACATGAAAACTAAATATTGACAATAGTTAAAAAGAAACAAGAGTCTAGTTTTTCAGCATATACCTTACTAAATTCAAAGCAATTGTAAATGAACAACATTGACTTAGCAGCGATATACAGAAGGGGGCATCGAGAGTTGAACAGGAGACCTCTTGATCTGCAGTCAAATCCTTTACCACTGAGCAATACCCCCTACTTTAGAAAACTGATGACATTAACCTGGTTTTTCCATGTTAGGGGGCAGATAGTTACAAAGAAACACGAGTCATGTTTTTTCAGTAGACGCTTAACTAAATTTAAAGCAACAGTAACTGAACAACAACTAATTTAGCAGTGATATACTTACGTGGTATTCTAGAATTGAACTGGAGACCTCTTGATCTGCAGTCAATTGTACTACTGCTGAACTACACCCCCATTATTAAGGAATGAAGAAAGCAACCTGATTTTTTTCAGGTTTGCTTCCAAGTAAAAGTCTTTTGGACAACGGTTGGCAACAAAACACGAGTCTGGTTTTTCAGTATACACCTTACAAAATTAAAAGCAATAGCAAGTGAACACTACTGACTTGGCAGAGATGTAAAGGGGGCATCCAGATTTGAACTGGAGACCTCTTGATCTGCAGTCAAATGGTCTCCAACTGAGCTACACCCCTACTGTGAACAACACAAATAATAAAGTTTTCAGAAATTCAAATGTTTGTTGGCGTTATCTTACTAGAAAGTTGCAAGGCATTTTTTAAACTGAAGAAGCTGTACACTGAAGAGCTAAACTTCAGCAAATTCACAATTGGAATATTGCAATGGTGTGCCTTGCACTTCTCTTTTATGTGGACAGATAGATGGCAGTGGGGAATAAAACAGACATCCAGAGTTGATCAGGAGAACCCTGCTACACAGTCTGTAATGAGGAAGCAGAGACTGACAAGTTATGACATGGGGGAGGAACATGGAAGGGGGCATCCAGAGTTGAACTGGAGACCTCTTGATCTGCAGTCAAATGCTCTACCACTGAGTTACACCCCCTACTGTGAACGACTCATACACTCAAGGTTTGAAAAATTCAAATGTTTGTTGGCGTTATCTTTCTAGAAAGTTGCAAGACATTGTTTAAACTGAAGAAGCTGTACACTGAAGAGCTAAACTTCAGCAAATTCACAATTGGAATATTGCAAAGGTGTGCATTGCACTTCTCTTTTATGTGGACAGATAGATGGCAGTGGGGAATAAAAATGACATCGAGAGTTAAACAGGAGAACCCTGCTACACAGTCAGTGACGAACAAGCAGAAACTGACAATTTATGACATGGGGGAGGACCATGGAGGGGGCATCCAGAGTTGAACTGGAGACCTCTTGATCTGCAGTCAAATGCTCTACCACTGAGCTATACCGCCTAACTTGGAAATACTGAAAAAAATCAACCTGTTTTTTCAGGTTTGGTTACATGAAAACTAAATATTGACAATAGTTAAAAAGAAACAAGAGTCTTGTTTTTCAGCATATACCTTACTAAATTCAAAGCAATTGTAAATGAACAACATTGACTTAGAAGCGAATTACAGAAGGGGGCATCCAGAGTTGAACTGAAGACCTCTTGATCTGCAGGCAAATGCTCTACCATTGAGCTATACCCCCTACTTTAGAAAGCTAATGACATTAACCTGGTTTTTCCATGTTAGGGGGCAGATAGTTACAAAGAAACACGAGTCATGTTATTTCAGCATACACCTAACTAAATTTAAAGCAACAGTAACTGAACAACAACTGATTTAGCAGTGATATACTTACGTGGTATTCTAGACTTGAACTGGAGACCTCTTGATCTGCAGTCAATTGTACTACTGCTGAACTACACCCCCATTATTAAGGAATGAAGAAAGCAACCTGATTTTTTTCAGGTTTGCTTCCAAGTAAAAGTCTTTTGGACAACGGTTGGCAAAAAACACGAGTCTGGTTTTTCAGTATACCCCTTACAAAATTAAAAGCAATAGCAAGTGAACAATACTGACTTGGCAGAGATGTAAAGGGGGCATCCAGATTTGAACTGGAGACCTCTTGATCTGCAGTCAAATGGTCTCCAACTGAGCTACACCCCCTACTGTGAACAACAGATATACTCAAGTTTTCAAAAATTCAAACGTTTGTTGAGGTTATCTTTCTAGAAAGTTGCAAGGCATTTTTTAAACTGAAGAAGCTGTACACTGAAGAGCTAAACTTCAGCAAATTTACAAATGGAATATTGCAATGGTGTGCATTGCACTTCTCTTTTATGTGGACAGATAGATGGCAGTGGGGAATAAAACAGACATCCAGAGTTGATCAGGAGAACCCTGCTACACAGTCGATAATGAGGAAGCAGAGACTACCAAGTTATGACATGGGGGAGGAACATGGAAGGGGGCATCCAGAGTTGAACTGGAGACCTCTTGATCTGCAGTCAAATGCTCTACCACTGAGCTATACCCCCAACTTTAGAGAACGGAAGACATTAACCTGGTTTTTCCATGTTAGGGGGCATGAAAAATAATTTTTGACAACAGCTAGAAAGAAATATGAGTCATGTTTTTCAGTATACACCTTACTAAATTTAAAGCAACAGTAACTGAACAACACTGATGTAGCAATGATATACATACGTGGTATTCTAGAATTGAACTGGAGACCTCTTGATCTGCAGTCAATTGCACTACTGCTGAACTACACCCCCATTATTAAGGAATGAAGAAAGCAACCTGATTTTTTCAGGTTTGCTTCCAAGAAAAAGTATTTTGGACAATGGTTGGCAAAAAAAACACGAGTCTGGTTTTTCAGTATACACCTTACAAAATTAAAAGCAATAGCAAGTGAACAATACTGACTTGGCAGAGATGTAAAGGGGGCATCCAGATTTGAACTGGAGACCTCTTGATCTGCAGTCAAATGGTCTCCAACTGAGCTACACCCCTACTGTGAACAACACATATACTAAAGTTTTCAAAAATTCAAATGTTTTTTGGCGTTATCTTTCTAGAAAGTTGCAAGACATTGTTTAAACTGAAGAAGCTGTACACTGAAGAGCTAAACTTCAGCAAATTCACAATTGGAATATTGCAATGGTGTGCATTGCACATCTCTTTTATGTGGACAGATAGATGGCAGTGGGAATAAAACAGA
The DNA here is from genome assembly GCF_043380555.1 of Nothobranchius furzeri. NCBI lineage: Eukaryota > Metazoa > Chordata > Actinopteri > Cyprinodontiformes > Nothobranchiidae > Nothobranchius > Nothobranchius furzeri. The sequence goes on from NC_091749.1 coordinate 38,885,327, forward strand.
CATCTGGAGTTGATCAGGAGAACCCTGCTACACAGTCTGTAATGAGGAAGCAGAGACTGACAAGTTATGACATGGGGGAGGAACATGGAAGGGGGCATCCAGAGTTGAACTTTAGACCTCTTGATCTACAGTCAAATGCTCTACCACTGAGCTATACCCCCTACTTTGGAGAACAGATGACATTAACCTGGTTTTTCCATGTTAGGGGGCATGAAAAATAATTTTTGACAATAGCTAGAAAGAAACATGAGTCATGTTTTTCAGTATACAGCTTACTAAATTTAAAGCAACAGTAACTGAACAACAACTGATTTAGCAGAGATATACTTACATGGTATTCTAGACTTGAACTGGAGACCTCTTGATCTGCAGTCAATTGTACTACTGCTGAACTACACCCCCATTATTAAGGAATGAAGAAAGCAACCTGATTTTGTCAGGTTTGCTTCCAAGAAAAAGTATTTTGGACAATGGTTGGCAAAAAAACACGAGTCTGGTTTTTCAGTATACACCTTACAAAATTAAAAGCAATAGCAAGTGAACAATACTGACTTGTCAGAGATGTAAAGAAGGGGGTATCCAGAATTGAACTGGAGACCTCTTGATCTGCAGTCAAATGCTCTACCACTGAGCTACACCCCGTACTGTGAACAACTCACACACTCAAGGTTTGAAAAATTCAAATGTTTGTTGGCGTTATCTTTCTAGAAAGTTGCAAGACATTGTTTAAACTGAAGAAGCTGTACATTGAAGAGCTAAACTTCAACAAATTCACAATTGCATTATCGCAAAGGTGTGCATTGCACTTCTCTTTTATGTGGACAGATAGATGGCAGTGGGGAATAAAACAGAGATCCAGAGTTGAACAGGAGAACCCTGCTACACAGTCAGTGATGAACAAGCAGAAGCTGACAAATTATGACATGGGGGAGGACCATGGAGGGGGCATCCAGAGTTGAACTGGAGACCTCTTGATCTGCAGTCAAATGCTCTACCACTGAGCTATACCGCCTAACTTGGAAATACTGAAAAAATCAACCTGTTTTTTTCAGGTTTGGTTACATGAAAACTAAATATTGACAATAGTTAAAAAGAAACAAGATTCTTGTTTTTCAGCATATACCCTACTAAATTCACAGCAATTGTAAATGAACAACATTGACTTAGCAGCGATATACAGAAGGGGGCATCGAGAGTTGAACAGGAGACCTCTTGATCTGCAGTCAAATGCTTTACCACTGAGCAATACACCCTACTTTAGAAAACTGATGACATTAACCTGGTTTTTCCATGTTAGGGGGCAGATAGTTACAAAGAAACACGAGTCATGTTTTTTCAGTAGACGGTTAACTAAATTTAAAGCAACAGTAACTGAACAACAACTAATTTAGCAGTGATATACTTACGTGGTATTCTAGACTTGAACTGGAGACCTCTTGATCTGCAGTCAATTGTACTACTGCTGAACTACAACCCCATTATTAAGGAATGAAGAAAGCAACCTGATTTTTTTCAGGTTTGCTTCCAAGTAAAAGTCTTTTGGACAACGGTTGGCAACAAAACACGAGTCTGGTTTTTCAGTATACACCTTACAAAATTAAAAGCAATAGCAAGTGAACACTACTGACTTGGCAGAGATGTAAAGGGGGCATCCAGATTTGAAATGGAGACCTCTTGATCTGCAGTCAAATGGTCTCCAACTGAGCTACACCCCTACTGTGAACAACACTTATAATAAAGTTTTCAGAAATTCAAATGTTTGTTGGCGTTATCTTTCTAGAAAGTTGCAAGGCATTTTTTAAACTGAAGAAGCTGTACACTGAAGAGCTAAACTTCAGCAAATTCACAATTGGAATATTGCAATGGTGTGCATTGCACTTCTCTTTTATGTGGACAGATAGATGGCAGTGGGGAATAAAACAGACATCCAGAGTTGATCAGGAGAACCCTGCTACACAGTCAGCAATGAGGAAGCAGAGACAGACAACTTATGACATGGGGGAGGAACATGGAAGGGGGCATCCAGAGTTGAACTGGAGACCTCTTGATCTGCAGTCAAATGCTCTACCACTGAGCTATACCCCCTAACTTGGAAATACAGAAAAAATCAACCTGTTTTTTTCAGGTTTGGTTACATGAAAACTAAATATTGACAATAGTTAAAAAGAAACAAGAGTCTTGTTTTTCAGCATATACCTTACTAAATTCAAAGCAATTGTAAATGAACAACATTGACTTAGAAGCAAAATACAAAAGGGGGCATCCAGAGTTGAACTGGAGACCTCTTGATCTGCAGTCAAATGCTCTACCACTGAGCTACACCCCCTACTGTGAACGACTCATACACTCAAGGTTTGAAAAATTCAAATGTTTGTTGGCGTTATCTTTCTAGAAAGTTGCAAGACATTGTTTAAACAGAAGAAGCTGTACACTGAAGAGCTAAACTTCAGCAAATTCACAATTGGAATATCGCAAAGGTGTGCATTGCAATTCTCTTTTATGTGGACAGATAGATGGCAGTGGGGAATAAAAAAGACATCCAGAGTTGAACAGGAAAACCCTGCTACACAGTCAGTGATGACAAAGCAGAAACCGACAAATTATGACATGGGGGAGGACCATGGAGGGGTCATCCAGAGTTGAACTGGAAACCTCTTGATCTGCAGTCAAATGCTATACCACTGAGCTATACCCCCTAACTTGGAAATACTGAAAAAAAATCAACCTGTTTTTTCAGGTTTGGTTACATGAAAACTAAATATTGACAATAGTTAAAAAGAAACAAGAGTCTTGTTTTTCAGCATATACCTTACTAAATTCAAAGCAATTGTAAATGAACAACATTGACTTAGAAGCGAATTACAGAAGGGGGCATCCAGAGTTGAACTGAAGACCTCTTGATCTGCAGGCAAATGCTCTACCACTGAGCTATACCCCCTACTTTAGAAAGCTGATGACATTAACCTGGTTTTTCCATGTTAGGGGGCAGATAGTTACAAAGAAACACGAGTCATGTTTTTTCAGCATACACCTAACTAAATTTAAAGCAACAGTAACTGAACAACAACTGATTTAGCAGTGATATACTTACGTGGTATTCTAGACTTGAACTGGAGACCTCTTGATCTGCAGTCAATTGTACTACTGCTGAACTACACCCCCATTATTAAGGAATGAAGAAAGCAACCTGATTTTTTTCAGGTTTGCTTCCAAGTAAAAGTCTTTTGGACAACGGTTGGCAAAAAACACGAGTCTGGTTTTTCAGTATACCCCTTACAAAATTAAAAGCAATAGCAAGTGAACAATACTGACTTGGCAGAGATGTAAAGGGGGCATCCAGATTTGAACTGGAGACCTCTTGATCTGCAGTCAAATGGTCTCCAACTGAGCTACACCCCCTACTGTGAACAACAGATATACTCAAGTTTTCAAAAATTCAAACGTTTGTTGAGGTTATCTTTATAGAAAGTTGCAAGGCATTTTTTAAACTGAAGAAGCTGTACACTGAAGAGCTAAACTTCAGCAAATTCACAAATGGAATATTGCAATGGTGTGCATTGCACTTCTCTTTTATGTGGACAGATAGATGGCAGTGGGGAATAAAACAGACATCCAGAGTTGATCAGGAGAACCCTGCTACACAGTCGATAATGAGGAAGCAGAGACTGCCAAGTTATGACATGGGGGAGGAACATGGAAGGGGGCATCCAGAGTTGAACTGGAGACCTCTTGATCTGCAGTCAAATGCTCTACCACTGAGCTATACCCCCTACTTTAGAGAACGGAAGACATTAACCTGGTTTTTCCATGTTAGGGGGCATGAAAAATAATTTTTGACAATAGGTAGAAAGAAATATGAGTCATGTTTTTCAGTATACACCTTACTAAATTTAAAGCAACAGTAACTGAACAACACTGATGTAGCAATGATATACATACGTGGTATTCTAGAATTGAACTGGAGACCTCTTGATCTGCAGTCAATTGCACTACTGCTGAACTACACCCCCATTATTAAGGAATGAAGAAAGCAACCTGATTTTTTCAGGTTTGCTTCCAAGAAAAAGTATTTTGGACAATGGTTGGCAAAAAAACACGAGTCTGGTTTTTCAGTATACACCTTACAAAATTAAAAGCAATAGCAAGTGAACAATACTGACTTGGCAGAGATGTAAAGGGGGCATCCAGATTTGAACTGGAGACCTCTTGATCTGCAGTCAAATGGTCTCCAACTGAGCTACACCCCTACTGTGAACAACACATATACTAAAGTTTTCAAAAATTCAAATGTTTGTTGGCGTTATCTTTCTAGAAAGTTGCAAGACATTGTTTAAACTGAAGAAGCTGTACACTGAAGAGCTAAACTTCAGCAAATTTTCAATTGGAATATTGCAATGGTGTGCATTGCACATCTCTTTTATGTGGACAGATAGATGGCAGTGGGAATAAAACAGACATCTAGAGTTGATCAGGAGAACCCTGCTACACAGTCAGTAATGAGGAAGCAGAGACTGACAAGTTATGACATGGGGGAGGAACATGGAAGGGGGCATCCAGAGTTGAACTTTAGACCTCTTGATCTACAGTCAAATGCTCTACCACTGAGCTATACCCCCTACTTTGGAGAACAGATGACATTAACCTGATTTTTCCATGTTAGGGGGCATGAAAAATAATTTTTGACAATAGCTAGAAAGAAACATGAGTCATGTTTTTCAGTATACAGCTTACTAAATTTAAAGCAACAGTAACTGAACAACAACTGATTTAGCAGAGATATACTTACATGGTATTCTAGACTTGAACTGGAGACCTCTTGATCTGCAGTCAATTGTACTACTGCTGAACTACACCCCCATTATTAAGGAATGAAGAAAGCAACCTGATTTTGTCAGGTTTGCTTCCAAGAAAAAGTATTTTGGACAATGGTTGGCAAAAAAACACGAGTCTGGTTTTTCAGTATACACCTTACAAAATTAAAAGCAATAGCAAGTGAACACTACTGACTTGGCAGAGATGTAAAGGGGGCATCCAGATTTGAAATGGAGACCTCTTGATCTGCAGTCAAATGGTCTCCAACTGAGCTACACCCCTACTGTGAACAACACTTATAATAAAGTTTTCAGAAATTCAAATGTTTGTTGGCGTTATCTTTCTAGAAAGTTGCAAGGCATTTTTTAAACTGAAGAAGCTGTACACTGAAGAGCTAAACTTCAGCAAATTCACAATTGGAATATTGCAATGGTGTGCATTGCACTTCTCTTTTATGTGGACAGATAGATGGCAGTGGGGAATAAAACAGACATCCAGAGTTGATCAGGAGAACCCTGCTACACAGTCAGCAATGAGGAAGCAGAGACAGACAACTTATGACATGGGGGAGGAACATGGAAGGGGGCATCCAGAGTTGAACTGGAGACCTCTTGATCTGCAGTCAAATGCTCTACCACTGAGCTATACCCCCTAACTTGGAAATACAGAAAAAATCAACCTGTTTTTTTCAGGTTTGGTTACATGAAAACTAAATATTGACAATAGTTAAAAAGAAACAAGAGTCTTGTTTTTCAGCATATACCTTACTAAATTCAAAGCAATTGTAAATGAACAACATTGACTTAGAAGCAAAATACAAAAGGGGGCATCCAGAGTTGAACTGGAGACCTCTTGATCTGCAGTCAAATGCTCTACCACTGAGCTACACCCCCTACTGTGAACGACTCATACACTCAAGGTTTGAAAAATTCAAATGTTTGTTGGCGTTATCTTTCTAGAAAGTTGCAAGACATTGTTTAAACAGAAGAAGCTGTACACTGAAGAGCTAAACTTCAGCAAATTCACAATTGGAATATCGCAAAGGTGTGCATTGCAATTCTCTTTTATGTGGACAGATAGATGGCAGTGGGGAATAAAAAAGACATCCAGAGTTGAACAGGAAAACCCTGCTACACAGTCAGTGATGACAAAGCAGAAACCGACAAATTATGACATGGGGGAGGACCATGGAGGGGTCATCCAGAGTTGAACTGGAAACCTCTTGATCTGCAGTCAAATGCTATACCACTGAGCTATACCCCCTAACTTGGAAATACTGAAAAAAAATCAACCTGTTTTTTCAGGTTTGGTTACATGAAAACTAAATATTGACAATAGTTAAAAAGAAACAAGAGTCTTGTTTTTCAGCATATACCTTACTAAATTCAAAGCAATTGTAAATGAACAACATTGACTTAGAAGCGAATTACAGAAGGGGGCATCCAGAGTTGAACTGAAGACCTCTTGATCTGCTGGCAAATGCTCTACCACTGAGCTATACCCCCTACTTTAGAAAGCTGATGACATTAACCTGGTTTTTCCATGTTAGGGGGCAGATAGTTACAAAGAAACACGAGTCATGTTTTTTCAGCATACACCTAACTAAATTTAAAGCAACAGTAACTGAACAACAACTGATTTAGCAGTGATATACTTACGTGGTATTCTAGACTTGAACTGGAGACCTCTTGATCTGCAGTCAATTGTACTACTGCTGAACTACACCCCCATTATTAAGGAATGAAGAAAGCAACCTGATTTTTTTCAGGTTTGCTTCCAAGTAAAAGTCTTTTGGACAACGGTTGGCAAAAAACACGAGTCTGGTTTTTCAGTATACCCCTTACAAAATTAAAAGCAATAGCAAGTGAACAATACTGACTTGGCAGAGATGTAAAGGGGGCATCCAGATTTGAACTGGAGACCTCTTGATCTGCAGTCAAATGGTCTCCAACTGAGCTACACCCCCTACTGTGAACAACAGATATACTCAAGTTTTCAAAAATTCAAACGTTTGTTGAGGTTATCTTTATAGAAAGTTGCAAGGCATTTTTTAAACTGAAGAAGCTGTACACTGAAGAGCTAAACTTCAGCAAATTCACAAATGGAATATTGCAATGGTGTGCATTGCACTTCTCTTTTATGTGGACAGATAGATGGCAGTGGGGAATAAAACAGACATCCAGAGTTGATCAGGAGAACCCTGCTACACAGTCGATAATGAGGAAGCAGAGACTGCCAAGTTATGACATGGGGGAGGAACATGGAAGGGGGCATCCAGAGTTGAACTGGAGACCTCTTGATCTGCAGTCAAATGCACGACCACTGAGCTATACCCCCTACTTTAGAGAACGGAAGACATTAACCTGGTTTTTCCATGTTAGGGGGCATGAAAAATAATTTTTGACAATAGGTAGAAAGAAATATGAGTCATGTTTTTCAGTATACACCTTACTAAATTTAAAGCAACAGTAACTGAACAACACTGATGTAGCAATGATATACATACGTGGTATTCTAGAATTGAACTGGAGACCTCTTGATCTGCAGTCAATTGCACTACTGCTGAACTACACCCCCATTATTAAGGAATGAAGAAAGCAACCTGATTTTTTCAGGTTTGCTTCCAAGAAAAAGTATTTTGGACAATGGTTGGCAAAAAAACACGAGTCTGGTTTTTCAGTATACACCTTACAAAATTAAAAGCAATAGCAAGTGAACAATACTGACTTGGCAGAGATGTAAAAGGGGGCATCCAGATTTGAACTGGAGACCTCTTGATCTGCAGTCAAATGGTCTCCAACTGAGCTACACCCCTACTGTGAACAACACATATACTAAAGTTTTCAAAAATTCAAATGTTTGTTGGCGTTATCTTTCTAGAAAGTTGCAAGACATTGTTTAAACTGAAGAAGCTGTACACTGAAGAGCTAAACTTCAGCAAATTTTCAATTGGAATATTGCAATGGTGTGCATTGCACATCTCTTTTATGTGGACAGATAGATGGCAGTGGGAATAAAACAGACATCTAGAGTTGATCAGGAGAACCCTGCTACACAGTCAGTAATGAGGAAGCAGAGACTGACAAGTTATGACATGGGGGAGGAACATGGAAGGGGGCATCCAGAGTTGAACTTTAGACCTCTTGATCTACAGTCAAATGCTCTACCACTGAGCTATACCCCCTACTTTGGAGAACAGATGACATTAACCTGATTTTTCCATGTTAGGGGGCATGAAAAATAATTTTTGACAATAGCTAGAAAGAAACATGAGTCATGTTTTTCAGTATACAGCTTACTAAATTTAAAGCAACAGTAACTGAACAACAACTGATTTAGCAGAGATATACTTACATGGTATTCTAGACTTGAACTGGAGACCTCTTGATCTGCAGTCAATTGTACTACTGCTGAACTACACCCCCATTATTAAGGAATGAAGAAAGCAACCTGATTTTGTCAGGTTTGCTTCCAAGAAAAAGTATTTTGGACAATGGTTGGCAAAAAAACACGAGTCTGGTTTTTCAGTATACACCTTACAAAATTAAAAGCAATAGCAAGTGAACAATACTGACTTGTCAGAGATGTAAAGAAGGGGGTATCCAGAATTGAACTGGAGACCTCTTGATCTGCAGTCAAATGCTCTACCACTGAGCTACACCCCGTACTGTGAACAACTCACACACTCAAGGTTTGAAAAATTCAAATGTTTGTTGGCGTTATCCATCTAGAAAGTTGCAAGACATTGTTTAAACTGAAGAAGCTGTACATTGAAGAGCTAAACTTCAGCAAATTCACAATTGCATTATCGCAAAGGTGTGCATTGCACTTCTCTTTTATGTGGACAGATAGATGGCAGTGGGGAATAAAACAGAGATCCAGAGTTGAACAGGAGAACCCTGCTACACAGTCAGTGATGAACAAGCAGAAGCTGACAAATTATGACATGGGGGAGGACCATGGAGGGTGCATCCAGAGTTGAACTGGAGACCTCTTGATCTGCAGTCAAATGCTCTACCACTGAGCTATACCGCCTAACTTGGAAATACTGATAAAATCAACCTGTTTTTTTCAGGTTTGGTTACATGAAAACTAAATATTGACAATAGTTAAAAAGAAACAAGATTCTTGTTTTTCAGCATATACCATACTAAATTCACAGCAATTGTAAATGAACAACATTGACTTAGCAGCGATATACAGAAGGGGGCATTGAGAGTTGAACAGGAGACCTCTTGATCTGCAGTCAAATGCTTTACCACTGAGCAATACACCCTACTTTAGAAAACTGGTGACATTAACCTGGTTTTTCCATGTTAGGGGGCAGATAGTTACAAAGAAACACGAGTCATGTTTTTTCAGTAGACGGTTAACTAAATTTAAAGCAACAGTAACTGAACAACAACTAATTTAGCAGTGATATACTTACGTGGTATTCTAGACTTGAACTGGGGACCTCTTGATCTGCAGTCAATTGTACTACTGCTGAACTACACCCCCATTATTAAGGAATGAAGAAAGCAACCTGATTTTTTTCAGGTTTGCTTCCAAGTAAAAGTCTTTTGGACAACGGTTGGCAACAAAACACGAGTCTGGTTTTTCAGTATACACCTTACAAAATTAAAAGCAATAGCAAGTGAACACTACTGACTTGGCAGAGATGTAAAGGGGGCATCCAGATTTGAAATGGAGACCTCTTGATCTGCAGTCAAATGGTCTCCAACTGAGCTACACCCCTACTGTGAACAACACTTATAATAAAGTTTTCAGAAATTCAAATGTTTGTTGGCGTTATCTTTCTAGAAAGTTGCAAGGCATTTTTTAAACTGAAGAAGCTGTACACTGAAGAGCTAAACTTCAGCAAATTCACAATTGGAATATTGCAATGGTGTGCATTGCACTTCTCTTTTATGTGGACAGATAGATGGCAGTGGGGAATAAAACAGACATCCAGAGTTGATCAGGAGAACCCTGCTACACAGTCAGCAATGAGGAAGCAGAGACAGACAACTTATGACATGGGGGAGGAACATGGAAGGGGGCATCCAGAGTTGAACTGGAGACCTCTTGATCTGCAGTCAAATGCTCTACCAGTGAGCTATACCCCCTAACTTGGAAATACAGAAAAAATCAACCTGTTTTTTTCAGGTTTGGTTACATGAAAACTAAATATTGACAATAGTTAAAAAGAAACAAGAGTCTTGTTTTTCAGCATATACCTTACTAAATTCAAAGCAATTGTAAATGAACAACATTGACTTAGAAGCAAAATACAGAAGGGGGCATCCAGAGTTGAACTGGAGACCTCTTGATCTGCAGTCAAATGCTCTACTACTGAGCTACACCCCCTACTGTGAACGACTCATACACTCAAGGTTTGAAAAATTCAAATGTTTGTTGGCGTTATCTTTCTAGAAAGTTGCAAGACATTGTTTAAACAGAAGAAGCTGTACACTGAAGAGCTAAACTTCAGCAAATTCACAATTGGAATATCGCAAAGGTGTGCATTGCAATTCTCTTTTATGTGGACAGATAGATGGCAGTGGGGAATAAAAAAGACATCCAGAGTTGAACAGGAAAACCCTGCTACACAGTCAGTGATGACAAAGCAGAAACCGACAAATTATGACATGGGGGAGGACCATGGAGGGGTCATCCAGAATTGAACTGGAAACCTCTTGATCTGCAGTCAAATGCTGTACCACTGAGCTATACCCCCTAACTTGGAAATACTGAAAAAAATCAACCTGTTTTTTCAGGTTTGGTTACATGAAAACTAAATATTGACAATAGTTAAAAAGAAACAAGAGTCTTGTTTTTCAGCATATACCTTACTAAATTCAAAGCAATTGTAAATGAACAACATTGACTTAGAAGCGAATTACAGAAGGGAGCATCCAGAGTTGAACTGAAGACCTCTTGATCTGCAGGCAAATGCTCTACCACTGAGCTATACCCCCTACTTTAGAAAGCTAATGACATTAACCTGGTTTTTCCATGTTAGGGGGCAGATAGTTACAAAGAAACACGAGTCATGTTTTTTCAGCATACACCTAACTAAATTTAAAGCAACAGTAACTGAACAACAACTGATTTAGCAGTGATATACTTACGTGGTATTCTAGACTTGAACTGGAGACCTCTTGATCTGCAGTCAATTGTACTACTGCTGAACTACACCCCCATTATTAAGGAATGAAGAAAGCAACCTGATTTTTTTCAGGTTTGCTTCCAAGTAAAAGTCTTTTGGACAACGGTTGGCAAAAAACACGAGTCTGGTTTTTCAGTATACCCCTTACAAAATTAAAAGCAATAGCAAGTGAACAATACTGACTTGGCAGAGATGTAAAGGGGGCATCCAGATTTGAACTGGAGACCTCTTGATCTGCAGTCAAATGGTCTCCAACTGAGCTACACCCCCTACTGTGAACAACAGATATACTCAAGTTTTCAAAAATTCAAACGTTTGTTGAGGTTATCTTTCTAGAAAGTTGCAAGGCATTTTTAAACTGAAGAAGCTGTACACTGAAGAGCTAAACTTCAGCAAATTCACAAATGGAATATTGCAATGGTGTGCATTGCACTTCTCTTTTATGCGGACAGATAGATGGCAGTGGGGAATAAAACAGACATCCAGAGTTGATCAGGAGAACCCTGCTACACAGTCAATAATGAGGAAGCAGAGACTGCCAAGTTATGACATGGGGGAGGAACATGGAAGGGGGCATTCAGAGTTGAACTAGAGACCTCTTGATCTGCAGTCAAATGCTCTACCACTGAGCTATACCCCCTACTTTAGAGAACGGAAGACATTAACCTGGTTTTTCCATGTTAGGGGGCATGAAAAATAATTTTTGACAATAGCTAGAAAGAAATATGAGTCATGTTTTTCAGTATACACCTTACTAAATTTAAAGCAACAGTAACTGAACAACACTGATGTAGCAATGATATACATACGTGGTATTCTAGAATTGAACTGGAGACCTCTTGATCTGCAGTCAATTGCACTACTGCTGAACTACACCCCCATTATTAAGGAATGAAGAAAGCAACCTGATTTTTTCAGGTTTGCTTCCAAGAAAAAGTATTTTGGACAATGGTTGGCAAAAAAACACGAGTCGGGTTTTTCAGTATACACCTTACAAAATTAAAAGCAATAGCAAGTGAACAATACTGACTTGGCAGAGATGTAAAGGGGGCATCCAGATTTGAACTGGAGACCTCTTGATCTGCAGTCAAATGGTCTCCAACTGAGCTACACCCCTACTGTGAACAACACATATACTAAAGTTTTCAAAAATTCAAATGTTTGTTGGCGTTATCTTTCTAGAAAGTTGCAAGACATTGTTTAAACTGAAGAAGCTGTACACTGAAGAGCTAAACTTCAGCAAATTTTCAATTGGAATATTGCAATGGTGTGCATTGCACATCTCTTTTATGTGGACAGATAGATGGCAGTGGGAATAAAACAGACATCTAGAGTTGATCAGGAGAACCCTGCTACACAGTCAGTAATGAGGAAGCAGAGACTGACAAGTTATGACATGGGGGAGGAACATGGAAGGGGGCATCCAGAGTTGAACTTTAGACCTCTTGATCTACAGTCAAATGCTCTACCACTGAGCTATACCCCCTACTTTGGAGAACAGATGACATTAACCTGGTTTTTCCATGTTAGGGGGCATGAAAAATAATTTTTGACAATAGCTAGAAAGAAACATGAGTCATGTTTTTCAGTATACAGCTTACTAAATTTAAAGCAACAGTAACTGAACAACAACTGATTTAGCAGAGATATACTTACATGGTATTCTAGACTTGAACTGGAGACCTCTTGATCTGCAGTCAATTGTACTACTGCTGAACTACACCCCCATTATTAAGGAATGAAGAAAGCAACCTGATTTTGTCAGGTTTGCTTCCAAGAAAAAGTATTTTGGACAATGGTTGGCAAAAAAACACGAGTCTGATTTTTCAGTATACACCTTACAAAATTAAAAGCAATAGCAAGTGAACAATACTGACTTGTCAGAGATGTAAAGAAGGGGGTATCCAGAATTGAACTGGAGACCTCTTGATCTGCAGTCAAATGCTCTACCACTGAGCTACACCCCGTACTGTGAACAACTCACACACTCAAGGTTTGAAAAATTCAAATGTTTGTTGGCGTTATCTATCTAGAAAGTTGCAAGACATTGTTTAAACTGAAGAAGCTGTACATTGAAGAGCTAAACTTCAGCAAATTCACAATTGCATTATCGCAAAGGTGTGCATTGCACTTCTCTTTTATGTGGACAGATAGATGGCAGTGGGGAATAAAACAGAGATCCAGAGTTGAACAGGAGAACCCTGCTACACAGTCAGTGATGAACAAGCAGAAGCTGACAAATTATGACATGGGGGAGGACCATGGAGGGGGCATCCAGAGTTGAACTGGAGACCTCTTGATCTGCAGTCAAATGCTCTACCACTGAGCTATACCGCCTAACTTGGAAATACTGATAAAATCAACCTGTTTTTTTCAGGTTTGGTTACATGAAAACTAAATATTGACAATAGTTAAAAAGAAACAAGATTCTTGTTTTTCAGCATATACCTTACTACATTCACAGCAATTGTAAATGAACAACATTGACTTAGCAGCGATACACAGAAGGGGGCATCGAGAGTTGAACAGGAGACCTCTTGATCTGCAATCAAATGCTTTACCACTGAGCAATACCCCCTACTTTAGAAAACTGATGACATTAACCTGGTTTTTCCATGTTAGGGGGCAGATAGTTACAAAGAAACACGAGTCATGTTTTTTCAGTAGACGGTTAACTAAATTTAAAGCAACAGTAACTGAACAACAACTAATTTAGCAGTGATATACTTACGTGGTATTCTAGACTTGAACTGGAGACCTCTTGATCTGCAGTCAATTGTACTACTGCTGAACTACAACCACATTATTAAGGAATGAAGAAAGCAACCTGATTTTTTTCAGGTTTGCTTCCAAGTAAAAGTCTTTTGGACAACGGTTGGCAACAAAACACGAGTCTGGTTTTTCAGTATACACCTTACAAAATTAAAAGCAATAGCAAGTGAACACTACTGACTTGGCAGAGATGTAAAGGGGGCATCCAGATTTGAAATGGAGACCTCTTGATCTGCAGTCAAATGGTCTCCAACTGAGCTACACCCCTACTGTGAACAACACATATAATAAAGTTTTCAGAAATTCAAATGTTTGTTGGCGTTATCTTTCTAGAAAGTTGCAAGGCATTTTTTAAACTGAAGAAGCTGTACACTGAGGAGCTAAACTTCAGCAAATTCACAATTGGAATATTGCAATGGTGTGCATTGCACTTCTCTTTTATGTGGACAGATAGATGGCAGTGGGGAATAAAACAGACATCCAGAGTTGATCAGGAGAACCCTGCTAAACAGTCAGTAATGAGGAAGCAGAGACAGACAACTTATGACATGGGGGAGGAACATGGAAGGGGGCATCCAGAGTTGAACTGGAGACCTCTTGATCTGCAGTCAAATGCTCTACCACTGAGCTATACCCCCTAACTTGGAAATACTGAAAAAATCAACCTGTTTTTTTCAGGTTTGGTTACATGAAAACTAAATATTGACAATAGTTAAAAAGAAACAAAAGTCTTGTTTTTCAGCATATACCTTACTAAATTCAAAGCAATTGTAAATGAACAACATTGACTTAGAAGCAAAATACAGAAGGGGGCATCCAGAGTTGAACTGGAGACCTCTTGATCTGCAGTCAAATGCTCTACCACTGATCTGTACCCCCTACTTTAGAGAACAGATGACATTAACCTGGTTTTTCCATGTTAGGGGGCATGAAAAATAATTTTTGACAATAGCTAGAAAGAAACATGAGTCATGTTTTTCAGTATACACCTTACTAAATTTAAAGCAACAGTAAATGAACAACACTGATGTAGCAGTGATATACATACGTTGTATTCTAGAATAGAACTGGAGACCTCTTGATCTGCAGTCAATTGCACTACTGCTGAACTACACCCCCATTATTAAGGAATGAAGAAAGCAACCTGATTTTTTCAGGTTTGCTTCCAAGAAAAAGTATTTTGGACAATGGTTGGCAAAAAAAACACGAGTCTGGTTTTTCAGTATACACCTTACAAAATTAAAAGCAATAGCAAGTGAACAATACTGACTTGTCAGAGATGTAAAGAAGGGGGTATCCAGAATTGAACTGGAGACCTCTTGATCTGCAGTCAAATGCTCTACCACTGAGCTACACCCCCTACTGTGAACGACTCATACACTCAAGGTTTGAAAAATTCAAATGTTTGTTGGCGTTATCTTTCTAGAAAGTTGCAAGACGTTGTTTAAACTGAAGAAGCTGTACACTGAAGAGCTAAACTTCAGCAAATTCACAATTGGAATATCGCAAAGGTGTGCATTGCACTTCTCTTTTATGTGGACAGATAGATGGCAGTGGGGAATAAAAAAGACATCCAGAGGTGAACAGGAGAACCCTGCTACACAGTCAGTGACGAACAAGCAGAAACTGACAAATTATGACATGGGGGAGGACCATGGAGGGGGCATCCAGAGTTGAACTGGAGACCTCTTGATCTGCAGTCAAATGCTCTACCACTGAGCTATACCGCCTAACTTGGAAATACTGAAAAAATCAACCTGTTTTTTTCAGGTTTGGTTACATGAAAACTAAATATTGACAATAGTTAAAAAGAAACAAGAGTCTTGTTTTTCAGCATATACCTTACTAAATTCACAGCTATTGTAAATGAACAACATTAACTTAGCAGCGATATACAGAAGGGGGCATCCAGAGTTGAACAGGAGATCTCTTGATCTGCAGTCAAATGCATTTCCACTGAGCAATACCCACTACTTTAGAAAACTGATGACATTATCCTGGTTTTTCCATGTTAGGGGGCAGATAGTTACAAAGAAACACGAGTCATGTTTTTTCAGTAGACGCTTAACTAAATTTAAAGCAACAGTAACTGAACAACAACTAATTTAGCAGTGATATACTTACGTGGTATTCTAGACTTGAACTGGAGACCTCTTGATCTGCAGTAATTTGTACTACTGCTGAACTACACCCCCATTATTAAGGAATGAAGAAAGCAACCTGATTTTTTCAGGTTTGCTTCCAAGTAAAAGTCTTTTGGACAACGGTTGGCAAAAAAACACGAGTCTGGTTTTTCAGTATACACCTTACAAAATTAAAAGCAATAGCAAGTGAACAATACTGACTTGGCAGAGATGTAAAGGGGGCATCCAGATTTGAACTGGAGACCTCTTGATCTGCAGTCAAATGGTCTCCAACTGAGCTACACCCCTACTGTGAACAACACATATACTAAAGTTTTCAGAAATTCAAATGTTTGTTGGCGTTATCTTTCTAGAAAGTTGCAAGGCATTTTTTAAACTGAAGAAGCTGTACACTGAAGAGCTAAACTTCAGCAAATTCACAATTGGAATATTGCAATGGTGAGCATTGCACTTCTCTTTTATGTGGACAGATAGATGGCAGTGGGGAATAAAACAGAGATCCAGAGTTGATCAGGTGAACCCTGCTACACAGTCAGTAATGAGGAAGCAGAGACAGACAAGATATGACATGGGGGAGGAACATGGAAGGGGGCATCCAGAGTTGAACTGGAGACCTCTTGATCTGCAGTCAAATGCTCTACCACTGAGCTATACCGCCTAACTTGGAAATACTGAAAAAATCAACCTGTTTTTTTCAGGTTTTGTTACATGAAAACTAAATATTGACAATAGTTAAAAAGAAACAAGAGTCTTGTTTTTCAGCATATACCTTACTAAATTCACAGCTATTGTAAATGAACAACATTAACTTAGCAGCGATATACAGAAGGGGGCATCCAGAGTTGAACAGGAGATCTCTTGATCTGCAGTCAAATGCATTTCCACTGAGCAATACCCACTACTTTAGAAAACTGATGACATTATCCTGGTTTTTCCATGTTAGGGGGCAGATAGTTACAAAGAAACACGAGTCATGTTTTTTCAGTAGACGCTTAACTAAATTTAAAGCAACAGTAACTGAACAACAACTAATTTAGCAGTGATATACTTACGTGGTATTCTAGACTTGAACTGGAGACCTCTTGATCTGCAGTAATTTGTACTACTGCTGAACTACACCCCCATTATTAAGGAATGAAGAAAGCAACCTGATTTTTTTCAGGTTTGCTTCCAAGTAAAAGTCTTTTGGACAACGGTTGGCAAAAAAACACGAGTCTGGTTTTTCAGTATACACCTTACAAAATTAAAAGCAATAGCAAGTGAACAATACTGACTTGGCAGAGATGTAAAGGGGGCATCCAGAGTTGAACTGGAGACCTCTTGATCTGCAGTCAAATGGTCTCCAACTGAGCTACACCCCTACTGTGAACAACACATATACTAAAGTTTTCAGAAATTCAAATGTTTGTTGGCGTTATCTTTCTAGAAAGTTGCAAGGCATTTTTTAAACTGAAGAAGCTGTACACTGAAGAGCTAAACTTCAGCAAATTCACAATTGGAATATTGCAATGGTGTGCATTGCACTTCTCTTTTATGTGGACAGATAGATGGCAGTGGGGAATAAAACAGAGATCCAGAGTTGATCAGGAGAACCCTGCTACACAGTCAGTAATGAGGAAGCAGAGACAGACAAGATATGACATGGGGGAGGAACATGGAAGGGGGCATCCAGAGTTGAACTGGAGACCTCTTGATCTGCAGTCAAATGCTCTACCACTGAGCTACACCCCCTACTGTGAACAACTCATACACTCAAGGTTTGAAAAATTCAAATGTTTGTTGGCGTTATCTTTCTAGAAAGTTGCAAGACATTGTTTAAACTGACGAAGCTGTACACTGAAGAGCTAAACTTCAGCAAATTCACAATTGGAATATCGCAAAGGTGTGCATTGCACTTCTCTTTTATGTGGACAGATAGATGGCAGTGGGGAATAAAAATGACATCCAGAGTTGAACAGGAGAACCCTGCTACACAGTCAGTGACGAACAAGCAGAAACTGACAAATTATGACATGGGGGAGGACCATGGAGGGGGCATCCAGAGTTGAACTGGAGACCTCTTGATCTGCAGTCAAATGCTCTACCACTGAGCTATACCGCCTAACTTGGAAATACTGAAAAAATCAACCTGTTTTTTTCAGGTTTGGTTACATGAAAACTAAATATTGACAATAGTTAAAAAGAAACTAGAGTCTAGTTTTTCAGCATATACCTTACTAAATTCACAGCAATTGTAAATGAACAACATTGACTTAGCAGCGATATACAGAAGAGGGCATCCAGAGTTGAACAGGAGCCCTCTTGATCTGCAGTCAAATGCTTTACCACTGAGCAATACCCCCTACTTTAGAAAACTGATGACATTAACCTGGTTTTTTCATGTTAGGGGGCAGATAGTTACAAAGAAACACGAGTCATGTTTTTTCAGTAGACGCTTAACTAAATTTAAAGCAACAGTAACTGAACAACAACTAATTTAGCAGTGATATACTTACGTGGTATTCTAGACTTGAACTGGAGACCTCTTGATCTGCAGTCAATTGTACTACTGCTGAACTACACCCCCATTATTAAGGAATGAAGAAAGCAACCTGATTTTTTTCAGGTTTGCTTCCAAGTAAAAGTCTTTTGGACAACTGTTGGCAAAAAAACACGAGTCTGGTTTTTCAGTATACACCTTACAAAATTAAAAGCAATAGCAAGTGAACAATACTGACTTGGCAGAGATGTAAAGGGGGCATCCAGATTTGAACTGGAGACCTCTTGATCTGCAGTCAAATGGTCTCCAACTGAGCTACACCCCTACTGTGAACAACACATATAGTAAAGTTTTCAGAAATTCAAATGTTTGTTGGCGTTATCTTTCTAGAAAGTTGCAAGGCATTTTTTAAACTGAAGGAGCTGTACACTGAAGAGCTAAACTTCAGCAAATTCACAATTGGAATTTTGCAATGGTGTGCATTGCACTTCTCTTTTATTTGGACAGATAGATGGCAGTGGGGAATAAAACAGAGATCCAGAGTTGATCAGGAGAACCCTGCTACACAGTCAGTAATAAGGAAGCAGAGACTGACAAGTTATGATATGGGGGAGGAACATGGAAGGGGGCATCCAGAGTTGAACTGGAGACCTCTTGATTTGCACTCAAATGCTCTACCACTGAGCTATACACCCTAACTTGGAAATACTGAAAAAATCAACCTGTTTTTTTCAAGTTTGGTTACATGAAAACTAAATATTGACAATAGTTAAAAATAAACAAGAGTCTTGTTTTTCAGCATATACCTTACTAAATTCAAAGCAATTGTAAATGAACAACATTGACTTAGAAGCAAAATACCGAAGGGGGCATCCAGAGTTGAACTGGAGACCTCTTGATCTGCAGTCAAATGCTCTACCACTGATCTGTACCCCCTACTTTAGAGAACAGATGACATTAACCTGGGTTTTCCATGTTAGGGGGCATGAAAAATAATTTTTGACAATAGCTAGAAAGAAACATGAGTCATGTTTTTCAGTATACACCTTACTAAATTTAAAGCAACAGTAACTGAACAACACTGATGTAGCAGTGATATACATATGTTGTATTCTAGAATAGAACTGGAGACCTCTTGATCTGCAGTCAATTGCACTACTGCTGAACTACACCCCCATTATTAAGGAATGAAGAAAGCAACCAGATTTTTTCAGGTTTGCTTCCAAGAAAAAGTATTTTGGACAATGGTTGGCAAAAAAAACACGAGTCTGGTTTTTCAGTATACACCTTACAAAATTAAAAGCAATAGCAAGTGAACAATACTGACTTGTCAGAGATGTAAAGAAGGGGGTATCCAGAATTGAACTGGAGACCTCTTGATCTGCAGTCAAATGCTCTACCACTGAGCTACACCCCCTACTGTGAACAACTCATACACTCAAGGTTTGAAAAATTCAAATGTTTGTTGGCGTTATCTTTCTAGAAAGTTGCAAGACGTTGTTTAAACTGAAGAAGCTGTACACTGAAGAGCTAAACTTCAGCAAATTCACAATTGGAATATCGCAAAGGTGTGCATTGCACTTCTCTTTTATGTGGACAGATAGATGGCAGTGGGGAATAAAAAAGACATCCTGAGGTGAACAGGAGAACCCTGCTACACAGTCAGTGACGAACAAGCAGAAACTGACAAATTATGACATGGGGGAGGACCATGGAGGGGGCATCCAGAGTTGAACTGGAGACCTCTTGATCTGCAGTCAAATGCTCTACCACTGAGCTATACCGCCTAACTTGGAAATACTGAAAAAATCAACCTGTTTTTTTCAGGTTTGGTTACATGAAAACTAAATATTGACAATAGTTAAAAAGAAACAAGTCTTGTTTTTCAGCATATACCTTACTAAATTCACAGCTATTGTAAATGAACAACATTGACTTAGCAGCGATATACAGAAGGGGGCATCCAGAGTTGAACAGGAGATCTCTTGATCTGCAGTCAAATGCATTTCCACTGAGCAATACCCACTACTTTAGAAAACTGATGACATTATCCTGGTTTTTCCATGTTAGGGGGCAGATAGTTACAAAGAAACACGAGTCATGTTTTTTCAGTAGACGCTTAACTAAATTTAAAGCAACAGTAACTGAACAACAACTAATTTAGCAGTGATATACTTACGTGGTATTCTAGACTTGAACTGGAGACCTCTTGATCTGCAGTCATTTGTACTACTGCTGAACTACACCCCCATTATTAAGGAATGAAGAAAGCAACCTGATTTTTTTCAGGTTTGCTTCCAAGTAAAGGTCTTTTGGACAACGGTTGGCAAAAAAACACGAGTCTGGTTTTTCAGTATACACCTTACAAAATTAAAAGCAATAGCAAGTGAACAATACTGACTTGGCAGAGATGTAAAGGGGGCATCCAGATTTGAACTGGAGACCTCTTGATCTGCAGTCAAATGGTCTCCAACTGAGCTACACCCCTACTGTGAACAACACATATACTAAAGTTTTCAGAAATTCAAATGTTTGTTGGCGTTATCTTTCTAGAAAGTTGCAAGGCATTTTTTAAACTGAAGAAGCTGTACACTGAAGAGCTAAACTTCAGCAAATTCACAATTGGAATATTGCAATGGTGTGCATTGCACTTCTCTTTTATGTGGACAGATAGATGGCAGTGGGGAATAAAACAGAGATCCAGAGTTGATCAGGAGAACCCTGCTACCCAGTCAGTAATAAGGAAGCAGAGACTGACAAGATATGACATGGGGGAGGAACATGGAAGGGGGCATCCAGAGTTGAACTGGAGACCTCTTGATCTGCAGTCAAATGCTCTACCACTGAGCTACACCCCCTACTGTGAACGACTCATACACTCAAGGTTTGAAAAATTCAAATGTTTGTTGGCGTTATCTTTCTAGAAAGTTGCAAGACATTGTTTAAACTGAAGAAGCTGTACACTGAAGAGCTAAACTTCAGCAAATTCACAATTGGAATATCGCAAAGGTGTGCATTGCACTTCTCTTTTATGTGGACAGATAGATGGCAGTGGGGAATAAAAATGACATCCAGAGTTGAACAGGAGAACCCTGCTACACAGTCAATGACGAACAAGCAGAAACTGACAAATTATGACATGGGGGAGGACCATGGAGGGGGCATCCAGAGTTGAACTGGAGACCTCTTAATCTGCAGTCAAATGCTCTACCACTGAGCTATACCGCCTAACTTGGAAATACTGAAAAAATCAACCTGTTTTTTTCAGGTTTGGTTACATGAAAAATAAATATTGACAATAGTTAAAAAGAAACAAGAGTCTAGTTTTTCAGCATATACCTTACTAAATTCACAGCAATTGTAAATGAACAACATTGACTTAGCAGCGATATACAGAAGGGGGCATCCAGAGTTGAACAGGAGACCTCTTGATCTGCAGTCAAATGCTTTACCACTGAGCAATACCCCCTACTTT
Organism: Nothobranchius furzeri; assembly: GCF_043380555.1. Taxonomy (NCBI): domain Eukaryota; kingdom Metazoa; phylum Chordata; class Actinopteri; order Cyprinodontiformes; family Nothobranchiidae; genus Nothobranchius; species Nothobranchius furzeri. The sequence continues at coordinate 38,907,160 of NC_091749.1, forward strand.
AGAAAACTGATGACATTAACCTGGTTTTTTCATGTTAGGGGGCAGATAGTTACAAAGAAACACGAGTAATGTTTTTTCAGTAGACGCTTAACTAAATTTAAAGCAACAGTAACTGAACAACAACTAATTTAGCAGTGATATACTTACGTGGTATTCTAGACTTGAACTGGAGACCTCTTGATCTGCAGTCAATTGTACTACTGCTGAACTACACTCCCATTATTAAGGAATGAAGAAAGCAACCTGATTTTTTTCAGGTTTGCTTCCAAGTAAAAGTCTTTTGGACAACGGTTGGCAAAAAAACACGAGTCTGGTTTTTCAGTATACACCTTACAAAATTAAAAGCAATAGCAAGTGAACAATACTGACTTGGCAGAGATGTAAAGGGGGCATCCAGATTTGAACTGGAGACCTCTTGATCTGCAGTCAAATGGTCTCCAACTGAGCTACACCCCTACTGTGAACAACACATATACTAAAGTTTTCAGAAATTCAAATGTTTGTTGGCGTTATCTTTCTAGAAAGTTGCAAGGCATTTTTTAAACTGAAGAAGCTGTACACTGAAGAGCTAAACTTCAGCAAATTCACAATTGGAATTTTGCAATGGTGTGCATTGCACTTCTCTTTTATGTGGACGGATAGATGGCAGTGGGGAATAAAACAGAGATCCAGAGTTGATCAGGAGAACCCTGCTACACAGTCAGTAATAAGGAAGCAGAGACTGACAAGTTATGATATGGGGGAGGAACATGGAAGGGGGCATCCAGAGTTGAACTGGAGACCTCTTGATCTGCAGTCAAATGCTCTACCACTGAGCTATACCGCCTAACTTGGAAATACTGAAAAAAATCAACCTGTTTTTTTTTTCAGGTTTGGTTACATGAAAACTAAATATTGACAATAGTTAAAAAGAAACAAGAGTCTTGTTTTTCAGCATATACCTTACTAAATTCAAAGCAATTGTAAATGAACAACATTGACTTAGAAGCGAAATACAGAAGGGGGCATCCAGAGTTTAACTGGAGACCTCTTGATCTGCAGTCAAATGCTCTACCACTGATCTATACCACCTACTTTAGAGAACAGATGACATTAACCTGGTTTTTCCATGTTAGGGGGCATGAAAAATATTTTTTGACAATAGCTAGAAAGTAACATGAGTCATGTTTTTCAGTATACACCTTACTAAATTTAAAGCAACAGTAACTGAACAACACTGATGTAGCAGTGATATACATACGTTGTATTCTAGAATAGAACTGGAGACCTCTTGATCTGCAGTCAATTGCACTACTGCTGAACTACACCCCCATTATTAAGGAATGAAGAAAGCAACCTGATTTTTTCAGGTTTGCTTCCAAGAAAAAGTATTTTGGACAATGGTTGGCAAAAAAACACGAGTCTGGTTTTTCAGTATACACTGTAGCGTTATGGATTTATGCTCTTTTATGAAAGAGAAACCATGCTACGTATTAATTCGGAATATTAATTTTAATAAATCAATAACCAAATTTTATATTGTTCAGAAGACTCAAAGGTTGTTTTCATCCATAAACTGCCGATAATATCTGAGTGTCTGTGTTTCAGTTCAATGAGGAAACCAGTTTGAAGGATTAAAAGTTTTAATTCTTCAAATTAAACTAATGATTTTGAAAATTGACAAACAGGAAATAACAATCACATTGGCAACTTTGTGGGACAATCTTTTAACAGTTTATATGCTGTTCTTGCTCAAATAGACCTTCTGGTGAACTTATAAGATTGAGAATGTTGTGATTTGTGAGATTGATATGAGGTGCGATGGATGCTTGTGTGCATCTGATTTTGCTTCAGGAAGAAACAGGTGTCTGAGTGAAAAGTGATGGTTTGAATAAACTTAGGTTTTTAGTTGGAAAAGATGCATCAAAACGCTAAACACCGTGTTCTGTCTCACCGAATTCTTGTGGACCCTCTTTCGGATCCGGGCCGTGGAGGATGTTGGTTCATCCAGATGACACTCAACGGCTGACAGGGAAGACGTAGGTGTCGAACGGAACCGGTCCAGAGTTGCCCTCGGTACACGTTGATGGTAAAGCGTTTTGTCGACGCGCTTTCTTAAGTTAATTCACTTAGAAATCAAAAGACTCGGTAATGAGTCTGCATTAGAAGTTGCGATTCAGCTATTCTGCCTGGCGTGGCAGAAACAGCGTGAAGGGGGGGGGGGGGGGGAAGAAACGAGCCAGCCGGCTCTGCCCCCCTTTCGGTTTTCAGGTCCACACTCTTTCGTTGTCCAACACGAACTGAATCATAAGACTGAAAACTTACCAAAAACCTTTCTCTTCTCAAAGCAAAACATGTGCGTCATCAAATGTGTCTGGAGTTTACTGTGGGAAGGTGTGTGTGGGTGTGTGTGAATGTTTGTGTGCTTGAGTGTGAAGGTCAGTACCAAACATTCTCAACACTATCTAATTATGGATTCATTAAGCCTTTATAATTACCCCAAAGCATAAGAACCATTCATTTGATTAAACACATTTATAATGAGCAAAATGATAATGGTTATTCAAACATTAAAATCAAGAAAAAGAAGTTTAAACTTTATGTTTTGACTTGGTCTGGGCACAACTCATGTAAACACATCTTCTGGTAGACTGCAGGTGGCTGATGTTATGATTTCCTCCCAGACTCGCTGGCGTTCAGGTCTTAATCTGTGGGTGAAAGTTCTCAGCGACCCAGCTATGACCCAGCTGCGTCCAACACCACCATTGTGACAGAAAACCCATATTTCCTCACGTTACATTCCCCCCTTTTTGTGACGACATGGTGGTCAAGCAGAGGCCACCTGACGTCACAACCACAATAACGTGATGTACTCGTGAAGGTAGACATCCCAGATGAAGGCAGGAACGATGAAGCGTCACCACAGGTCTCATGTAGAAGGGAGTCTATCCTGATCAGATGATTAAGGCCAAAACTGTTGCAATCATTGTAAAGTAATCCACTTAGGAAATCTTGAAAGCAGAGCTATTTCAATAGCAGTTAATTTTCATCAGCAATAATGCAAAGGTATTCAAAGGATAAGCAGCCCGTATGCCACACGGAGCTGGGCAGGTGATGTATTCCCCAGGCGTAGTCCAGGCGAAGTCCAGCGCAGACCTCGACCCATCTCGAACCACGACCGAAGCCCCATGCGACAGGAAACCAGTTGAAGGATGGTGAAGACGACCCCTCTGATGGGATGTAGTCCATACGAGCTCGGAGAAGGAGACAAAGTGAGACAGCCCACACGATAGATAGCATTTGATGCAAAACAAAGAAATCAATCAAAACCTATCTATGGGTGCCTCTGGGAAAATGTGGATGCCTTCTGTGAATTATCTAAAGAAGAAATGTTCTGCACCCTGCTCTACATGTCATGTAAAAACGTGATGCAGAGAAAACACAAATAAAAGAAAGCAAATCCTAACTGATATGTGAAACTCAGCAGGCTGCACTAATTAAAGGCATATATATATAAAAGAAATAATCATGAAAATGAAGGGCAAATTGGCTCGTGGCCCTTTAAGGGAAATAGTAACAAAATAAAATTAAATTTGTAATCAAATATAATCATGCTACACAAAGCACTAATAAAAAGATAGAGATGTAAATCAGTTCTAAAAATGTAAATCAGTAGGTTAGTAATCCCTAAAGATGTGAGTTAGTAACAGGACCCTGGCTGGAGGCAGGTAACCTGAAAAAAAAAAACCAAAGGATATCACATTTGTTAAAAATTCATCCCACAAACGAGATAATTTGTAACGGTCCACCAGTCAGTGGAAAGGAATCCGGTCAGAATAGAGTCGGTCAGAATAGAGTTGTGCAGTAAGCGTTTTGAATCTGGTATTGCGGACCCACAGAGACACGAGTTTGGACGTATCTGTGGGAGCAGGCTCATAAGCGATTTGGTTATCAAACTGTTTGTATCTTGTGTTACGAACCCACAGGGAAACTTGTTTGAATTTACCTGAGGGTCCCGTTTGGAACTGGAGCGAAGCTGATGGTTTAGCTGTTAGATCAGAACCTGATTTTACCTGCTCAAAGTTGTGTTGCAGCTTTACGGAGGCGACTTTGTTGTGATCAGAAATAGTAGTGAACTGGAAATGCGAAAATGATGCTCGCAAAGCAGGAGGAGGCTCTCCACCCCCCTTTTGTTGCTCAAACCTATGCCATGTCTGTGAGACAGGAGAAGCATAACAAACAGTTCTTAAGCTCTTAAAAGCCCTATTACCAAGAAGATGCACGTTGTCACTTGAATCGTGCTGAAAGAGTAGGCATTCAGATGTCCAAAGACCTGGAGGTGTTGGACTTGGAGGTTCTGAAAAGGAGTGATCCAAGGATGGTTGTGTCACGGGTGTCAAAGCAAACCTAGCCATGTTTAGAATCAGATACAGACATGATGCTAGCTTTAGGAACATGGTCTGTCCTGAAAACTGAAGCCAAGAATACTTTATTCCCAAGAATGATGGAGGTTCCCACACAGAATCAGAAAAACCCGGTTTAACCAGAGTATTTACAGACTGACTAGAACTCCGCCCCGTAGAAGGAGCAGCACCTAACTCCGGGTCGGAGGTCAATGTTGTCAGCTGAATTGGAGGAAGGTCAGTGTCGAGTTCTGCAATGACCCGCCCGCTCGGAGGAGGATTTCCCCCGAACAGCCTGAAGTCCGCCACGGAAAACTCAGTGCCACTCGGCACCCCCCTTTTGTCAGGAGGGGCCCCGAGCAGAGCATCACTGCACGCACCTACACCTCCCGGGCCGGGTGGCACCCCCGGGCCCGTGAGAGAGATGATCGCAGCAACCACCGAGCTTCCTTCAATATCGCCACTGACCACAGGACTGCTGGAAACCGCAGGGTTTTCTGCGTCGTCGTGGTCACCTGTAAGAGAAATCACAGGAAAGAGAGCACAGAGGCCCGAGACTAAGTCACACCCCTGTGAAAGGAGAAAGGAATTGGCCACCGTATTAGCAGAGGTCACAAACTGAAAAGTGACAAGGTCATTCACATAAAGGTCAAGATGTCCGGGCACAAACCCCTTAAATGGCATGGTAGCTCCGTCTGGAGACCACAAGTGTTTCACGGCGGCTGACGTTCCCATCACGCCCCGATAAAGAAGCTGGTTTGTGCATGAGGCGGACTGACGAGTAAAACAGACCTCTGACTGAAGCGGTGGGTCACAGCCTGAAGATTTCACACCCATGCTGGAGAGATGTTCAGCCTTTAACATGGATGACAGAGGAGAAGCATTAGGAACCAAAGGGTTAAGCACAACCTGTTTGTCAGAGAGGTTAACCATAGGCTCAAGAGATTTATTCAGCTTAAAAGTAGCAGAGAAAGTGTTGTTTATTTCAAACCTTGATATTGATGGTGGGTTTTTGACCCCCTGGAAGAAATAAAAGTAAAGAAAAAGCGTTATGACTGTAAACAGCATGTTGCATGAATTCACGTCATGAATTGCAGACCAGAACCACCTCCGACCCAGTGCAGCTGGCACCGAACCGCAGCCACTAGTCCCCACTGCTCCCGACCGGCGGCACCCGCCTAAAACGGGCCCGTTCGGGCGGGCGGAGGGACCAGCGATGCTCGGCCGGTGAACAGTCTCCTGCGTCATGGCATGTTCTGGAAGCAGAACGTCAGAGAACCTTACACCAGGTGTAACAGTGCAAGAAAGATTTTGTCGTGTCTCGTCCATCTCCCATTAAGTTCAGAGCAACTCGCGTTTTTACCTTCTGAGCCGACGTAAAACTCCGGGCAGATTCCTTAATATGTCTCACACAAACAAGGACTGTCCGTAGCCTACTTAACTTTATGACACAGGGTAAAACAAGGAATTGTTGATAGAGAAATGAATACACACAACTTCACAAGATGGAAGAAAAAGGCATGGATCCGAGCGATGGAGGCTGTGAAAGCCGACCCGATCACCGGTCCAAAATAAAATAATAAAAAAAAATAATAAACCCTACGCTGCCGAGATGCTACCAGACGGACAAACGTAGCAAACTGTAGATTCTACACACCGTAGCGATTTACAAGAACCACCGCCAATGCGGGTTTTGTGAGGACACAGACTGACTGTGTCAGAAATGGTTTGACAATCTAACGGGACTTTAAAAAACGCACGCAATCTGAATGCAGTAACGCGGGACGGCCATGCTTCGCTTTACGACGTTTACCTAGCAATCAAGATACGGTAGGAGTCACCGAGCATTCCGTCTAAAAAGCGCACGCAATCTGAATGCACTAACGCGTGACGGCCATGCTTCGCTTTACGACGTTTACCTAGCAATCAAGCTACGGTAGGAGTCACCGAGCATTCCGTTTAAAAAGCGCACGCAATCTGAATGCAGTAACGCGTGACGGCCATGCTTCGCTTTACGACGTTTACCTAGCAATCAAGCCACGGTAGGAGTCACCGAGCATTCCGTTCAGATTCGGTTTCTATAAGTCGCCCATGCAATGGAGATATTTTCCACAATAGCTCGCCCACAGTGTCAACACACTGAGACGAAAGGTGTCCGAGAATTTAGTCTCGGTTCTGAGGTTCGGAGAATTTATTGATAATTTTAGGAACTGAGGATAAGCTGCTCACGGTAGCTCACCCAGCAATGGTCAGAGCGGAAACGTAGCTTTCCGACCTGAGGTTAGACTAGAGACGCGGCGGCGCGTAAAAATGGACAGAATTTAGTCAAAAGCACAACTCACACGTTCGCTCCGAAGGCGAAGATGGGATAAATCAAAGTTAGGTCTGTAATTTGCGGTCAATTTGAGATCGGAGATCTTCCCGGTCAAGTTTCCACCAGGACGCCTCCCGGAAGAGTGACTTCAGCGGAACAATTTCCGGTTAATTTCAAAATAAGACATCAAAGTGAAACACAGAGAAAAGCGTTGTTTGTGTCGGGCTGATCAGACTGGATGAAGGAGACGAACAAGGTGAGACGTTTAACAGTTTATTATTTCTCCGGTCGTATCTCTGTGAGGAAGAAACGATGACTGAGATGAGAAGCCGGTACCGGCGTCTTCCATATATAGCCTTGCTTGGCTGTGACGTGGAGGGAATCCCCGCGAGGAGCACGCTGGGAGCTCCCCATGAGGAGCATGTCGGGAGTTGTGGTCCGAACGTCAGCCGGGAGATACCTGAGTCCTGACAGGACCCCCCGGTCCAGGGACGGCTCCAGAAGTCCCAGCGCGACCCCGGCGGACCCAGAAGTCGGAGATCAGGGAAGGGTCCAGGATGCACCGAGCCGGCTCCCAGGAGCGTTCCTCGGGGCCATAGTCCTTCCAGTCCACTAGGTACTGCCAGCCCCGACCCCTGCGGCGAGCGTCCAGGATGCGCCGGACGGTGTAGATAGGCTCACCGTTGAGGAAGCGGGCAGGAGGCGGCGCCGGAGTCGGAGGCGGGAGAAGGGAGGACTCCACGAAGGGCTTGAGCCGGGAGGTATGAAAGGTGGGATGGATGCGGAGAGTAGCCGGCAGTCGCAACCGGTACGTGACCGGGTTGATGACCCTTTGGATGGGGTATGGGCCGAGGAACCGAGGAGCGAGTTTCTTGGCCCCGGCACGGACCCGAAGGTCAGCCGTGGACACCCAGACCTTGTCCCCAGGAGCATAGGAGGGACCAGGACGGTGTCGACGGAGATGCTGGCGAGCATAGCTGGTGTTAGCTCTGGTTATGGAGGCTCGTGCTTTGATCCAGGCGCTCTTGCAGCGTCTCACCATGGCTTCCGCTGCTGGAACGGCGACCTCGGGTTCTTGGTGGGCAAAGACCGGGGGCTGGAAGCCATAGCAGACCTCGAAAGGGGACAGCCGAGTGGCAGATGAGGTGTGAAGATTGTGGGACAGCTCCGCCCAGAAGAGGTATTTAGGCCACTGTGAGGGTTGAGCCGAGACAAAACAACGAAGGTACCGACCCAGCTGTTGGTTAGCCCGCTCCGTCTGGCCATTGGTCTGCGGGTGGTAGCCTGAGAATAGACTGACCGATGCTCCCATCAGCCGACAGAAAGCTTTCCAGAACCGGGCCGTGAACTGGGGCCCCCGATCCGAGACCACGTCGACTGGGAACCCGTGGAGGCGCACCACGTTCTCCAGGAACAGTTCCGCTGTGCGTTGGGCTGAGGGGAGACCCGGAAGGGCGATGAAATGGACAGACTTGGAAAAGCGGTCCGTAACCGTCATGACAGTGTTGAGGTTATTGACCGACGGGAGACCTGTGACGAAGTCCAGCCCCACGTGGGACCAGGGGCGGCTGGGCACCGGAAGAGGTCGGAGGGCACCAGCCGAGGCCTGGTTGGGGTTCTTGGAGCGGGCACAGACGTCACAGGCGCTGGTGTATTCTTTCACATCCCTCGCCATGCCTGGCCACCAGAGGGCTCGTTGGAGGAATTTAAGAGTTCTGGAGAAACCAGCGTGGCCAGACAGGCGTGATGAGTGGGCCCAGGACAACGCCTCGCTGCGACAGGCCGTGGGGACATAGAGGCGACCCACGGGGGTCTCAGGAGGCGCGGGGTCGTCCCGGAGGGCGTTCTGGATAGCTTCCTCCAACGGCCACCTCAGTTGGCCCAGGAAACGGTGTTCCGGGAGGATTGGCGCTGGCTCGGACGAGGGCGAGGAGTGGGTGAATTGGCGGGAGAGGGCGTCCGCCTTCTGGTTCTTGGCTCCCGGGCGGTAGGCGAGATGGAAGTCGTAGGGTTCAAAGAAGAGGGCCCAGCGAGCCTGGCGAGGATTAAGCTGCTTGGCAGATTTTATGTGGGTCAGGTTCTGATGGTCAGTCCAGATCGTGAAAGGCTGAGTGGTGCCCAGAAGCCACTGCCTCCATTCCTCCAATGCCCATTTTATGGCCAGTAACTCACGGTCGCCCACACCGTACTTCTGCTGGGTGGTGGAAAACTTCCTGGAGAAGTAGGCGCAGGGATGGAGCCTGTCGTCGGGCCCGCCTAGAGACAGGATGGCGCCGGCGCCGACGTCAGAGGCGTCGACCTCGACCACAAAGGGGACTGCAGGATCTGGATGGCGGAGGATCGGGGCCGAGGTAAAGCGGGTGACCAGGTGGTGGAAGGCCCGAATGGCGTCGGGAGTTAGATGAAACGGCTGGCCAGGGGAGCCTGGTCGAGTGAGAGAGGTGAGAGGGGCTACGAGGGTGCTATAGTTCTTTATAAAACGGCGGTAAAAGTTGCAGAAACCCAGAAAACTCTGCAGTTGTTTCAGGCTGGTTGGCAAGGGCCAGTCCTTCACCGCCTGGATTTTCTGAGGGTCCATGGTTATCCCTTCGTCCGAGATCCTGTAACCCAGGAAGGATATGGACTGCTGATGGAAGGAGCATTTCTCGGGTTTACAGTACAGGTTGTGGTCCAGGAGCCGGGTCAGGACGGCGCGAACATGATGGATGTGTTCGGCCTCGGATTTGGAGTAGATCAGTATATCGTCCAGATAGGCGAACACCCACCGTCCCAGCATGTCGCGGAGGACATCATTAATGAGACGTTGGAAGACAGCAGGGCTATTGCATAGTCCGAAGGGCATAACCAGGTACTCCCAGTGGCCGGTGGGTGTTATGAAAGCGGTCTTCCACTCATCCCCGGCCTTTATACGGACCAGATTGTAGGCGCTCCAGAGATCCAGTTTCGTAAAGATCCGTGCCTGGGAGATGGCATCCAGAGCGGTAGTGAGGAGCGGCAGAGGATGGCGGTCCTTGACCGTGATCTTGTTCAGACCCCGATAGTCTATGCAGGGGCGAAGATCGCCTTCCTTTTTCCTCACGAAGAAGAAGCCAGCGGCACCCGGAGAGGAGGAGGGTCGAATGAACCCCTGCTGGAGGGCCTGGGCGATATATTCTTCCATCGCTTTGGTCTCGGGAGGCGCGAGAGAGAAAAGGCGCCCGCGGGGAGGACTGGTTCCGGGTAGCAGCTTGATCTCCATATCATATGGCCGGTGAGGTGGCAGGGAGGTGGCGCGCCGCTTGTCGAACACCGCGGCCAGGTCCCGATAGGGCAGCGGCAGGTGGGGCGGTGTGGAGCTGGGGCCCCCGTCCGGAAGACCCGCCGAGGATGGAGGAGGAGCGAGGTGGGTCTGGCACGAGGTCCCCCAGCCCAGCAGGCGGTTCTGGGACCAGGAAATATGAGGGTCGTGGAGACGGAGCCAGGGGAACCCCAGGATTAGGGGAGAAGAGGGAGCAGAAATGATCAGGAAATGGAGGGTCTCCTGGTGGCCTTGGGTGATCATACGGAGTGGCTGGGTTCGGTCTCGGACTGGGTAGGGTTGGAGAGGCCTACCGTCCACCGAGGTCACTGGTATAACCCTCTCCAGGGGTTGTAGGGGGATCCGTAGGCGTTTTGCCAGATCCAGGTCCATGAAATTGTCCGCGGCCCCCGAGTCCACCAATGCGTTTACGTGGAGTGAGGCCTCACCATGGAGGAGGGTGACAGGAATAAGGAGACGGTTAGTAGCGACAGGGGTAGAAGAAGACCCAGACTGAGCGACCCCAATACTCAGTGGGGCGCCCCGTTTCCCGATCGTCGCGGGCAGTCCAGGCGTCGGTGGTCGGGAGAGCCACAGTAGGCACAGAGGCCCTCGCGCCACCGTCGTTGTCTCTCCTCGGGGGGAAGGTGGCCGAGCTGCGTGGGCTTCTCCGTCAGCATGGGTACAGGAGCTGGCGTGGGTGAACGAGGGCGAGGCACCGGCATCCTGGGGGGACGCGTGGATAACTTGGGTCGAACCAGAACCCGCTGGTCGATGCGCAGCGCCAGATCAACCACCTCATCCAGGGTCTGAGGCAGCTCCCTTCCCGCCAACTCATCACGGATGTAGGGTGCCAGCCCCTCCAGGAAGGCGGCCCGCAGAGCGGAGTCATTCCACTGCAGCTTGGCGGAGATGGTGCGGAACTCCGACGCATAAGCGCACACCGAGCGTTCCCGCTGGCGGAGTTTGAGAAGGCGTGTCTCTGCTCCCACTTCGCTGCTGGGGGGAACAAAGGTCTTCCGGAGAGCGGACACAAACGCAGCATAGTCGTTGCAGGCAGGGGATTTGGAATTGTAAAGCGCAGCAGCCCACTCCGCGGCGCGTCCGGAGAGCAGGGAGGTGAGATGCGCCACTCGGGAGCGCGCAGATGGGTAGCATCCAGGTTGGCACTCGAACTGCATGTCCAGCGTGGCGAGCAGACCATCAGGGCTCCCCGTCTCTCCGTTCCACCTCTCCGGCAGGCTGAAGTGGGGCTCCTCCCTAGGAGCAGAGCGGGTTGGATCCTGGAGTGCCGCGATCTGTTGCTGCTGATCGTTTGCCTGTTGTTGGAGAGCCGTGAGAGCCGTGGATAGACGCAGGGTGTGGTCGGACAAGGAGTTCACCTTGGTGTTGAGCTGATCTACCATGGAACGCAGCTGCAAGTTCTCGTGGCGGAGACGATCGATCTCCGTCGGATCTACTTGGATCTCAGTCATCCTGTCGGGCTGATCAGACTGGATGAAGGAGACGAACAAGGTGAGACGTTTAACAGTTTTATTATTTCTCCGGTCGTATCTCTGTGAGGAAGAAACGATGACTGAGATGAGAAGCCGGTACCGGCGTCTTCCATATATAGCCTTGCTTGGCTGTGACGTGGAGGGAATCCCCGCGAGGAGCACGCTGGGAGCTCCCCATGAGGAGCATGTCGGGAGTTGTGGTCCGAACGTCAGCCGGGAGATACCTGAGTCCTGACAGTTTGTAGCTTTTAGATGTAAGAAAGCAGACATATCGCAGATATAGAAGACTGGATACGCTCGCCATTAAATGTAGCGTTATGGATTTATGCTCTTTTATGAAAGAGAAACCATGCTACGTATTAATTCGGAATATTAATTTTAATAAATCAATAACCAAATTTTATATTGTTCAGAAGACTCAAAGGTTGTTTTCATCCATAAACTGCCGATAATATCTGAGTGTCTGTGTTTCAGTTCAATGAGGAAACAAGTTTGAAGGATTAACAGTTTTAATTCTTCAAGTTAAACTAATGATTTTGAAAATTGACAAACAGGAAATAACAATCACATTGGCAACTTTGTGGGACAATCTTTTAACAGTTTATATGCTGTTCTTGCTCAAATAGACCTTCTGGTGAATTTATGAAGATTGAGAATGTTGTGACATGAATGCGTGTGTGAGTCTGATTTTGCTTCAGGAAGAAACAGGTGTCTGAGTGAAGTGATGGTTTGGATAAACTTAGGTCTTATCAGAGAACTGCATCAAACGCTAAAACCGTGCTCTGTCTCACCGAACTCTTGTGGACCCTCTTTCGGATCCGGGCCGTGGAGGATGTTGTGGTTCATCCAGATGACACCGGCGGCTGAAAGGAGACGTAGGTGTCGAACGGAACCGGTCCAGAGTTGCCCTCGGTACACGTGGATGGTAGAGCGTTTTATCGATGCGCTTTCTTAAGTTAATTCACTCAGAAATCAAAAGACTCGGTAATGAGTCTTCGTTAGAAGTCGCGATTCAGCTATTCTGCCTGGCTTGGCAGAAACAGCGTGAAAGGGGGGAAGAACGAGCCAACAGGCTCTGCCCCCCCTTTGGTTTTCAGGTCTGTTCTCTCCCGTTGTCCAACCCGAACTGAATCATAAAACTGAAAACTTACCAAAAACCTCTCTTCTCAAAGCAAAACATGTGCGTCATCAAATGTGTCTGGAGTTTACTGTGGGCAGATGTGTGTGGGTGTGTGTGAATGTTTGTGTGCTTGAGTGTGAAGGTCAGTACCACACATTCAACATTATCTACTTAAGTGTGGATTCATTAATCCATTATAATTACCCCAAAGCATACTAGTCATTCATTTGATTAAACACATTTATAATGAGCAAAATGATAATGGTTATTTTAACATTAAAATCACGAAAAAGAAGTTTAAACTTTATGTTTTGACTTGGTCTGGGTACAACTCATGTAAACACATCTTCTGGTAGACTGCACGTGGCAGATGTTATGGTTTCCTCCCAGACTCGCTGGCGTTCAGGTCTTAATCTGTGGGTGAAAGTTCTCAGCGACCCAGCTATGACCCAGCTGCGTCCAACACCACCATTGTGACAGAAAACCCATATTTCCTCACGTTACACCCCTTACAAAAATTAAAAGCAATAGCAAGTGAACAATACTGACTTGGCAGAGATGTAAAGGGGGCATCCAGATTTGAACTGGAGACCTCTTGATCTGCAGTCAAATGGTCTCCAACTGAGCTACACCCCCTACTGTGAACAACAGATATACTCAAGTTTTCAAAAATTCAAACGTTTGTTGGCATTATCTTTCTAGAAAGTTGCAAGGCATTTTTTAAACTGAAGAAGCTGTACACTGAAGAGCTAAACTTCAGCAAATTCACAAATGGAATATTGCAATGGTGTGCATTGCACTTCTCTTTTATGTGGACAGATAGATGGCAGTGGGGAATAAAACAGACATCCAGAGTTGATCAGGAGAACCCTGCTACACAGTCAATAATGAGGAAGCAGAGACTGCCAAGTTTAGACATGGGGGAGGAACATGGAAGGGGGCATCCAGAGTTGAACTGGAGACCTCTTGATCTGCAGTCAAATGCTCTAACACTGAGCTATACCCCCTACTTTAGAGAACAGATTACATTAACCTGGTTTTTCCATGTTAGGGGGCATGAAAAATAATTTTTGACAATAGCTAGAAAGAAATATGAGTCATGTTTTTCAGTATACACCTTACTAAATTTAAAGCAACAGTAACTGAACAACACTGATGTAGCAGTGATATACATACGTGGTATTCTAGAATTGAACTGGAGACCTCTTGATCTGCAGTCAGTTGCACTACTGCTGAACTACACCCCCATTATTAAGGAATGAAGAAAGCAACCTGATTTTTTCAGGTTTGCTTCCAAGAAAAAGTATTTTGGACAATGGTTGGCAAAAAAACACGAGTCTGGTTTTTCAGTATACACCTTACAAAATTAAAAGCAATAGCAAGTGAACAATACTGACTTGTCAGAGATGTAAAGAAGGGGGTATCCAGAATTGAACTGGAGACCTCTTGATCTGCAGTCAAATGCTCTACCACTGAGCTACACCCCCTACTCTGAACAACTCATACACTCAAGGTTTGAAAAATTCAAATGTTTGTTGGCGTTCTTTCTAGAAAGTTGCAAGACATTGTTTAAACTGAAGAAGCTGTACACTGAAGAGCTAAACTTCAGCAAATTCACAATTGGAATATCGCAAAGGTGTGCATTGCACTTCTCTTTTATGTGGACAGATAGATGGCAGTGGGGAATAAAACAGACATCCAGAGTTGAACAGGAGAACCCTGCTACACAGTCAGTGATGACGAAGCAGAAACTGACGACTTATGACATGGCGGACGACCACGGAGGGGGCATCCAGAGTTGAACTGGAGACCTTTTGATCTGCAGTCAAATGCTCTACCACTGAGCTATACCCCCTAACTTCGAAATACTGAAAAAATCAACCTGTTTTTTTCAGGTTTGGTTACATGAAAACTAAATATTGACAATAGTTAAAAAGAAACAAGAGTCTTGTTTTTCAGCATATACCTTACTAAATTCAAAGCAATTGTAAATGAACAACATTGACTTAGAAGCGAAATACAGAAGGGGGCATCCAGAGTTGAACTGGAGACCTCTTGATCTGCAGTCAAATGCTCTACCACTGAGCTATACCCCCTACTTTAGAGAACAGATGACATTAACCTGGTTTTTCCATGTTAGGGGGCATGAAAAATAGTTTTTGACAATAGCTAGAAAGAAACATGAGTCATGTTTTTCAGTATACACCTTACTAAATTTAAAGCAACAGTAACTGAACAACACTGATGTAGCAGTGATATACATACGTGGTATTCTAGAATTGAACCGGAGACCTCTTGATCTGCAGTCAATTGCACTACTGCTGAACTACACCCCCATTATTAAGAAATTAAGAAAGCAACCTGATTTTTTCAGGTTTGCTTCCAAGAAAAAGTATTTTGGACAATGGTTGGCAAAAAAACACGAGTCTGGTTTTTCAGTAGACACCTTACAAAATTAAAAGCAATAGCAAGTGAACAATACTGACTTGTCAGAGATGTAAAGAAGGGGGTATCCAGAATTGAACTGGAGACCTCCTGATCTGCAGTCAAATGCTCTACCACTGAGCTACACCCCCTACTGTGAACTACTCATACACTCAAGGTTTGAAAAATTCAAATGTTTGTTGGCGTTATCTATCTAGAAAGTTGCAAGACATTCTTTAAACTGAAGAAGCTGTACACTGAAGAGCTAAACTTCAGCAAATTCACAATTGGAATATTGCAATGGTGTGCATTGCACTTCTATTTTATGTGGACAGATAGATGGCAGTGGGGAATAAAACAGACATCCAGAGTTGATCAGGAGAACCCTGCTACACAGTCAGTAATGAGGAAGCAGAGACTGACAAGTTATGACATGGGGGAGGAACATGGAAGAGGGCATCCAGAGTTGAACTGGAGACCTCTTGATCTGCAGTCAAATGCTCTACCAGTGAGCTATACCCCCTAACTTGGAAATACTGAAAAAATCAACGTATTTTTTTCAGGTTTGGTTACATGAAAACTAAATATTGACAATAGTTAAAAAGAAACAAGAGTCTTGTTTTTCAGCATATACCTTACTAAATTCAAAGCAAATGTAAATGAACAACATTGACTTAGAAGCGAAATACAGAAGGGGGCATCCAGAGTTGAACTGGAGACCTCTTGATTTGCAGTCAAATGCTCTACCACTGATCTATACCCCCTACTTTAGAGAACAGTTGACATTAACCTGGTTTTTCCATGTTAGGGGGCATGAAAAATAATTTTTGACAATAGCTAGAAAGAAACATGAGTCATGTTTTTCAGTATACACCTTACTAAATTTAAAGCAACAGTAACTGAACAACACTGATTTAGCAGTGATATACATACGTTGTATTCTAGAATAGAACTGGAGACCTCTTGATCTGCAGTCAATTGCACTACTGCTGAACTACACCCCCATTATTAAGGAATGAAGAAAGCAACCTGATTTTTTCAGGTTTGCTTCCAAGAAAAAGTATTTTGGACAATGGTTGGCAAAAAAACACGAGTCTAGGTTTTCAGTAGACACCTTACAAAATTAAAAGCAATAGCAAGTGAACAATACTGACTTGTCAGAAATGTAAAGAAGGGGGTATCCAGAATTGAACTGGAGACCTCTTGATCTGCAGTCAAATGCTCTACCACTGAGCTACACCCCCTACTGTGAACAACTCATACACTCAAGGTTTGAAAAATTCAAATGTTTGTTGGCGTTATCTTTCTAGAAAGTTGCAAGACATTGTTTAAACTGAAGAAGCTGTACACTAAAGAGCTAAACTTCAGCAAATTCACAATTGGAATATTGCAATGGTGTGCATTGCACATCTCTTTTATGTGGACAGATAGATGGCAGTGGGAATAAAACAGACATCCAGACTTGATCAGGAGAACCCTGCTACACAGTCAGTAATGAGGAAGCAGAGACTGACAAGTTATGACATGCGGGAGGAACATAGAAGGGGGCATCCAGAGTTGAACTGGAGACCTCTTGATCTACAGTCAAATGCTCTACCACTGAGCTATACCCCCTACTTTGGAGAACAGATGACATTAACCTGGTTTTTCCATGTTAGGGGGCATGAAAAATAATTTTTGACAATAGCTAGAAAGAAACATGATTCATGTTTTTCAGTATACACCTTACTAAATTTAAAGCAACAGTAACTGAACAACACTGATGTAGCAGTGATTTACATACGTGGTATTCTAGAATTGAACTGGAGACCTCTTGATCTGCAGTCAATTGCACTACTGCTGAACTACACCCCCATTATTAAGGAATGAAGAAAGCAACCTGATTTTTTCAGGTTTGCTTCCAAGAAAAAGTATTTTGGACAATGGTTGGCAAAAAAGCACGAGTCTGGTTTTTCAGTATACACCTTACAAAATTAAAAGCAATAGCAAGTGAACAATACTGACTTGTCAGAGATGTAAAGAAGGGGGTATCCAGAATTGAACTGGAGACCTCTTGATCTGCAGTCAAATGCTCTACCACTGAGCTAAACCCCCTACTGTGAACAACTCATACACTCAAGGTTTGAAAAATTAAAATGTTTGTTGGCGTTATCTTTCTAGAAAGTTGCAAGACATTGTTTAAACTGAAGAAGCTGTACACTGAAGAGCTAAACTTCAGCAAATTCACAATTGCATTATCGCAAAGGTGTGCATTGCACTTCTCTTTTATGTGGACAGATAGATGACAGTGGGGAATAAAACAGACATCCAGAGTTGATCAGGAGAACCCTGCTACACAGTCAGTAATGAGGAAGCAGAGACTGACAAGTTATGACATGGGGGAGGAACATGGAAGAGGGCATCCAGAGTTGAACTGGAGACCTCTTGATCTGCGGTCAAATGCTCTACCAGTGAGCTATACCCCCTAACTTGGAAATACTGAAAAAATCAACGTATTTTTTTCAGGTTTGGTTACATGAAAACTAAATATTGACAATAGTTAAAAAGAAACAAGAGTCTTGTTTTTCAGCATATACCTTACTAAATTCAAAGCAAATGTAAATGAACTACATTGACTTAGAAGCGAAATACAGAAGGGGGCATCCAGAGTTGAACTGGAGACCTCTTGATTTGCAGTCAAATGCTCTACCACTGATCTATACCCCCTACTTTAGAGAACAGATGACATTAACCTGGTTTTTCCATGTTAGGGGGCATGAAAAATAATTTTTGACAATAGCTAGAAAGAAACATGAGTCATGTTTTTCAGTATACACCTTACTAAATTTAAAGCAACAGTAACTGAACAACACTGATTTAGCAGTGATATACATACGTTGTATTCTAGAATAGAACTGGAGACCTCTTGATCTGCAGTCAATTGCACTACTGCTGAACTACACCCCCATTATTAAGGAATGAAGAAAGCAACCTGATTTTTTCAGGTTTGCTTCCAAGAAAAAGTATTTTGGACAATGGTTGGCAAAAAAACACGAGTCTAGTTTTTCAGTAGACACCTTACAAAATTAAAAGCAATAGCAAGTGAACAATACTGACTTGTCAGAAATGTAAAGAAGGGGGTATCCAGAATTGAACTGGAGACCTCTTGATCTGCAGTCAAATGCTCTACCACTGAGCTACACCCCCTACTGTGAACAACTCATACACTCAAGGTTTGAAAAATTCAAATGTTTGTTGGCGTTATCTTTCTAGAAAGTTGCAAGACATTGTTTAAACTGAAGAAGCTGTACACTAAAGAGCTAAACTTCAGCAAATTCACAATTGGAATATTGCAATGGTGTGCATTGCACATCTCTTTTATGTGGACAGATAGATGGCAGTGGGAATAAAACAGACATCCAGACTTGATCAGGAGAACCCTGCTACACAGTCAGTAATGAGGAAGCAGAGACTGACAAGTTATGACATGCGGGAGGAACATAGAAGGGGGCATCCAGAGTTGAACTGGAGACCTCTTGATCTACAGTCAAATGCTCTACCACTGAGCTATACCCCCTACTTTGGAGAACAGATGACATTAACCTGGTTTTTCCATGTTAGGGGGCATGAAAAATAATTTTTGACAATAGCTAGAAAGAAACATGATTCATGTTTTTCAGTATACACCTTACTAAATTTAAAGCAACAGTAACTGAACAACACTGATGTAGCAGTGATTTACATACGTGGTATTCTAGAATTGAACTGGAGACCTCTTGATCTGCAGTCAATTGCACTACTGCTGAACTACACCCCCATTATTAAGGAATGAAGAAAGCAACCTGATTTTTTCAGGTTTGCTTCCAAGAAAAAGTATTTTGGACAATGGTTGGCAAAAAAGCACGAGTCTGGTTTTTCAGTATACACCTTACAAAATTAAAAGCAATAGCAAGTGAACAATACTGACTTGTCAGAGATGTAAAGAAGGGGGTATCCAGAATTGAACTGGAGACCTCTTGATCTGCAGTCAAATGCTCTACCACTGAGCTAAACCCCCTACTGTGAACAACTCATACACTCAAGGTTTGAAAAATTAAAATGTTTGTTGGCGTTATCTTTCTAGAAAGTTGCAAGACATTGTTTAAACTGAAGAAGCTGTACACTGAAGAGCTAAACTTCAGCAAATTCACAATTGGAATATCGCAAAGGTGTGCATTGCACGTCTCTTTTATGTGGACAGATAGATGGCAGTGGGGAATAAAACAGACATCCAGAGTTGAACAGGAGAACCCTGCTACACAGTCAGTGATGACAAAGCAGAAACTGACAAATTATGACATGGGGGAGGACTATGGAGGGGGCATCTAGAGTTGAACTGGAGACCTCTTGATCTGCAGTCAAATGCTCTACCACTGAGCTATACCCTCTAAATTGGAAATGCTGAAAAAATCAACCTGTTTTTTTCAGGTTTGGTTACATGAAAACTAAATATTGACATTAGTTAAAAAGAAACAAGAGTCTTGTTTTTCAGCATATACCTTACTAAATTCAAAGCAATTGTAAATGAACAACATTGACTTAAAAGCGAAATACAGAAGGGGGCATCCAGAGTTGAACTGGAGACCTCTTGATCTGCAGTCAAATGCTCTACCACTGATCTATACCCCCTACTTTAGAAAACTGATGACATTATCCTGGTTTTTCCATGTTAGGGGGCAGATAGTTACAAAGAAACACGAGTCATGTTTTTTCAGCATACACCTAACTAAATTTAAAGCAACAGTAACTGAACAACAACTGATTTAGCAGTTATATACTTACGTGGTATTCTAGACTTGAACTGGAGACCTCTTGATCTGCAGTCAATTGTACTACTGCTGAACTACACCCCCATTATTAAGGAATGAAGAAAGCAACCTGATTTTTTTCAGGTTTGCTTCCAAGTAAAAGTCTTTTGGACAACGGTTGGCAAAAAACACGAGTCTGGTTTTTCAGTATACCCCTTACAAAATTAAAAGCAATAGCAAGTGAACAATACTGACTTGGCAGAGATGTAAAGGGGGCATCCAGATTTGAACTGGATTCCTCTTGATCTGCAGTCAAATGGTCTCCAACTGAGCTACACCCCCTACTGTGAACAACAGATATACTCAAGTTTTCAAAAATTCAAACGTTTGTTGACGTTATCTTTCTAGAAAGTTGCAAGGCATTTTTTAAACTGAAGAAGCTGTACACTGAAGAGCTAAACTTCAGCAAATTCACAAATGGAATATTGCAATGGTGTGCATTGCACTTCTCTTTTATGTGGACAGATAGATGGCAGTGGGGAATAAAACAGACATCCAGAGTTGATCAGGAGAACCCTGCTACACAGTCAATAATGAGGAAGCAGAGACTGCCAAGTTATGACATGGGGGAGGAACATGGAAGGGGCATCCAGAGTTGAACTGGAGACCTCCTCATCTGCAGTCAAATGGTCTCCAACTGAGCTACACCCCCTACTGTGAACAACAGATATACTCAAGTTTTCAAAAATTCAAACGTTTGTTGACGTTATCTTTCTAGAAAGTTGCAAGGCATTTTTTAAACTGAAGAAGCTGTACACTGAAGAGCTAAACTTCAGCAAATTCACAATTGGAATTTTGCAATGGTGTGCATTGCACTTCTCTTTTATTTGGACAGATAGATGGCAGTGGGGAATAAAACAGAGATCCAGAGTTGATCAGGAGAACCCTGCTACACAGTCAATAATGAGGAAGCAGAGACTGCCAAGTTATGACATGGGGGAGGAACATGGAAGGGGCATCCAGAGTTGAACTGGAGACCTCCTCATCTGCAGTCAAATGGTCTCCAACTGAGCTACACCCCCTACTGTGAACAACAGATATACTCAAGTTTTCAAAAATTCAAACGTTTGTTGACGTTATCTTTCTAGAAAGTTGCAAGGCATTTTTTAAACTGAAGAAGCTGTACACTGAAGAGCTAAACTTCAGCAAATTCACAATTGGAATTTTGCAATGGTGTGCATTGCACTTCTCTTTTATTTGGACAGATAGATGGCAGTGGGGAATAAAACAGAGATCCAGAGTTGATCAGGAGAACCCTGCTACACAGTCAATACTGAGGAAGCAGAGACTGCCAAGTTATGACATGGGGGAGGAACATGGAAGGGGCATCCAGAGTTGAACTGGAGACCTCCTCATCTGCAGTCAAATGGTCTCCAACTGAGCTACACCCCCTACTGTGAACAACAGATATACTCAAGTTTTCAAAAATTCAAACGTTTGTTGACGTTATCTTTCTAGAAAGTTGCAAGGCATTTTTTAAACTGAAGAAGCTGTACACTGAAGAGCTAAACTTCAGCAAATTCACAATTGGAATATTGCAATGGTGTGCATTGCACTTCTCTTTTATGTGGACAGATAGATGGCAGTGGGGAATAAAACAGACATCCAGAGTTGATCAGGAGAACCCTGCTACACAGTCAATAATGAGGAAGCAGAGACTGCCAAGTTATGACATGGGGGAGGAACATGGAAGGGGGCATCCAGAGTTGAACTGGAGACCTCTTGATCTGCAGTCAAATGCTCTACCACTGAGCTATACCCCCTACTTTAGAGAACAGATGACATTAACCTTGTTTTTCCATGTTAGGGGGCATGAAAAATAATTTTTGACAATAGCTAGAAAGAAATATGAGTCATGTTTTTCAGTATACACCTTACTAAATTTAAAGCAACAGTAACTGAACAACACTGATGTAGCAGTGATATACATAAGTGGTATTCTACAATTGAACTGGAGACCTCTTGATCTGCAGTCAATTGCACTACTGCTGAACTACACCCCCATTATTAAGGAATGAAGAAAGCAACCTGATTTTTTCAGGTTTGCTTCCAAGAAAAAGTATTTTGGACAATGGTTGGCAAAAAAGCACGAGTCTGGTTTTTCAGTATACACCTTACAAAATTAAAAGCAATAGCAAGTGAACAATACTGACTTGTCAGAGATGTAAAGAAGGGGGTATCCAGAATTGAACTGGAGACCTCTTGATCTGCAGTCAAATGCTCTACCACTGAGCTACACCCCCTACTGTGAACAACTCATACACTCAAGGTTTGAAAATTTCAAATGTTTGTTGGCGTTATCTTTCTAGAAAGTTGCAAGACATTGTTTAAACTGAAGAAGTTGTACACTGAAGAGCTAAACTTCAGCAAATTCACAATTGGAATATCGCAAAGGTGTGCATTGCACGTCTCTTTTATTTGGACAGATAGATGGCAGTGGGGAATAAAACAGACATCCAGAGTTGAACAGGATAACCCTGCTACACAGTCAGTGATGACAAAGCAGACACTGACAAATTATGACATGGGGGAGGACCATGGAGGGGGCATCCAGAGTTGAACTGGAGACCTCTTGATCTGCAGTGAAATGCTCTACCACTGAGCTATACACCCTAACTTGGAAATACTGAAAAAATCAACCTGTTTTTTTCAGGTTTGGTTACATGAAAACTAAATATTGACAATAGTTAAAAAGAAACAAGAGTCTTGTTTTTCAGCATATACCTTACTAAATTCAAAGCAATTGTAAATGAACAACATTGAAAGCAGCGATATACAGAAGGGGGCATCCAGAGTTGGACTGGAGACCTCTTGATCTGCAGTCAAATGCTCTACCACTGAGCTATACGCCCTACTTTAGAAAACTCATGACATTAACCTGGTTTTTCCATGTTAGGGGGCAGATAGTTACAAAGAAACACGAGTCATGTTTTTTCAGTATACGCTTAACTAAA
The DNA here is from genome assembly GCF_043380555.1 of Nothobranchius furzeri. Classification (NCBI taxonomy): domain Eukaryota; kingdom Metazoa; phylum Chordata; class Actinopteri; order Cyprinodontiformes; family Nothobranchiidae; genus Nothobranchius; species Nothobranchius furzeri. Next base: position 38,929,953 of record NC_091749.1, read on the forward strand.
TTTAAAGCAACAGTAACTGAACAACAACTGATTTAGCAGTGATATACTTACATGGTATTCTAGACTTGAACTGGAGACCTCTTGATCTGCAGTCAATTGTACTACTGCTGAACTACACCCCCATTATTAAGGAATGAAGAAAGCAACCTGATTTTTTTCAGGTTTGCTTCCAAGTAAAAGTCTTTTGGACCACGGTTGGCAAAAAAACACGAGTCTGGTTATTCAGTATACCCCTTACAAAATTAAAAGCAATAGCAAGTGAACAATACTGACTTGGCAGAGATGTAAAGGGGGCATCCAGATTTGAACTGGAGACCTCTTGATCTGCAGTCAAATGGTCTCCAACTGAGCTACACCCCCTACTGTGAACAACACATATACTAAAGTTTTCAAAAATTCAAATGTTTGTTGGCCTTATCTTTCTAGAAAGTTGCAAGACATTGTTTAAACTGAAGAAGCTGTACACTGAAGAGCTAAACATCAGCAAATTCACAATTGGAATATTGCAATGGTGTGCATTGCACATCTCTTTAATGTGGACAGATAGATGGCAGTGGGGAATAAAACAGACATCGAGAGTTGATCAGGAGGACCCTGCTACACAGTCAAAAATGAGGAAGCAGAGACTGCCAATTTATGACATGGGGGAGGAACATGGAAGGAGGCATCCAGAGTTGAACTGGAGACCTCTTGATCTGCAGTCAAATGCTCTACCACTGAGCTATACCCCCTAACTTGGAAATACTGAAAAAATCAACCTATTTTTTTCAGGTTTGGTTACATGAAAACTAAATATTGACAATAGTTAAAAAGAAACAAGAGTCTTGTTTTTCAGCATATACCTTACTAAATTCAAAGCAATTGTAAATGAACAACATTGACTTAGAAGCGAAATATAGAAGGGGGCATCCAGGGTTGAACTGGAGACCTCTTGATCTGCAGTCAAATGCTCTACCACTGATCTATAGCCCCTACTTCAGAGAACAGATGACATTAACCTGGATTTTCCATGTTAGGGGGCATGAAAAATAATTTTTGACAATAGCTAGAAAGAAACATGAGTCATGTTTTTCAGTATACACCTTACTAAATTTAAAGCAACAGTAACTGAACAACACTGATGTAGCAGTGATATACATACATTGTATTCTAGAATGGAACTGGAGACCTCTTGATCTGCAGTCAATTGCACTACTGCTGAACTACACCCCCATTATTAAGGAATGAAGAAAGCAACCTGATTTTTTCAGGTTTGCTTCCAAGAAAAAGTATTTTGGACAATGGTTGGCAAAAAAACACGAGTCTGGTTTTTCAGTATACACCTTACAAAATTAAAAGCAATAGCAAGTGAACAATACTGACTTGTCAGAGATGTAAAGAAGGGGGTATCCAGAATTGAACTGGAGACCTCTTGATCTGCAGTCAAATGCTCTACCACTGAGCTACACCCCCTACTGTGAACAACTCATACACTCAAGGTTTGAAAAATTCAAATGTTTGTTGGCGTTATCTTTCTAGAAAGTTGCAAGACATTGTTTAAACTGAAGAAGCTGTACACTGAAGAGCTAAACTTCAGCAAATTCACAATTGGAATATCGCAAAGGTGTGCATTGCACGTCTCTTTTATGTGGACAGATAGATGGCAGTGGGGAATAAAACAGACATCCAGAGTTGAACAGGATAACCCTGCTACACAGTCAGTGATGACAAAGCAGACACTGACAAATTATGACATGGGGGAGGACCATGGAGGGGGCATCCAGAGTTGAACTGGAGACCTCTTGATCTGCAGTGAAATGCTCTACCACTGAGCTATACCCCCTAACTTGGAAATACTGAAAAAATCAACCTGTTTTTTTCAGGTTTGGTTACATGAAAACTAAATATTGACAATAGTTAAAAAGAAACAAGAGTCTTGTTTTTCAGCATATACCTTACTAAATTCAAAGCAATTGTAAATGAACAACATTGACTTACAATCGAAATACAGAAGGGGGCATCCAGAGTTGAACTGGAGACCTCTTGATCTGCAGTCAAATGCTTTACCACTGAGCAATACACCCTACTTTAGAAAATTGATGTCATTAACCTGGTTTTTCCATGTTAGGGGGCAGATAGTTACAAAGAAACACGAGTCATGTTTTTTCAGCATACACCTAACTAAATTTAAAGCAACAGTAACTGAACAACAACTGATTTAGCAGTGATATACTTACGTGGTATTCTAGACTTGAACTGGAGACCTCTTGATATGCAGTCAATTGTACTACTGCTGAACTACACCCCCATTATTAAGGAATGAAGAAAGCAACCTGATTTTTTTCAGGTTTGCTTCCAAATAAAACTCTTTTGGACAACGGTTGGCAACAAAACACGAGTCTGGTTTTTCAGTATACCCCTTACAAAATTAAAAGCAATAGCAAGTGAACAATACTGACTTGGCAGAGATGTAAAGGGGGCATCCAGATTTGAACTGGATACCTCTTGATCTGCAGTCAAATGGTCTCCAACTGAGCTACACCCCATAATGTGAACAACAGATATACTCAAGTTTTCAAAAATTCAAACGTTTGTTGACGTTATCTTTCTAGAAAGTTGCAAGGCATTTTTTAAACTGAAGAAGCTGTACACTGAAGAGCTAAACTTCAGCAAATTCACAAATGGAATATTGCAATGGTGTGCATTGCACTTCTCTTTTATGTGGACAGATAGATGGCAGTGGGGAATAAAACAGACATCCAGAGTTGATCAGGAGAACCCTGCTACACAGTCAATAATGAGGAAGCAGAGACTGCCAAGTTATGACATGGGGGAGGAACATGGAAGGGGGCATCCAGAGTTGAACTGGAGACCTCTTGATCTGCAGTCAAATGGTCTCCAACTGAGCTACACCCCCTACTGTGAACAACAGATATACTCAAGTTTTCAAAAATTCAAACGTTTGTTGACGTTATCTTTCTAGAAAGTTGCAAGGCATTTTTTAAACTGAAGAAGCTGTACACTGAAGAGCTAAACTTCAGCAAATTCACAATTGGAATATTGCAATGGTGTGCATTGCACTTCTCTTTTATGTGGACAGATAGATGGCAGTGGGGAATAAAACAAACATCCAGAGTTGATCAGGAGAACCCTGCTACACAGTCAATAATGAGGAAGCAGAGACTGCCAAGTTATGACATGGGGGAGGAACATGGAAGGGGGCATCCAGAGTTGAACTGGAGACCTCTTGATCTGCAGTCAAATGCTCTACCACTGAGCTACACCCCCTACTGTGAACAACTCATCCACTCAAGGTTTGAAAAATTCAAATGTTTGTTGGCGTTATCTTTCTAGAAAGTTGCAAGACATTGTTTAAACTGAAGAAGCTGTACACTGAAGAGCTAAACTTCAGCAAATTCACAATTGGAATATCGCAAAGGTGTGCATTGCACGTCTCTTTTATGTGGACAGATAGATGGCAGTGGGGAATAAAACAGACATCCAGAGTTGAACAGGAGAACCCTGTTACACAGTCAGTGATGACAAAGCAGAAACTGACAAATTATGACATGGGGGAGGACCATGGAGGGGGCATCCAGAGTTGAACTGGAGACCTCTTGATCTGCAGTCAAATGCTCTACCACTGAGCTATACCCCCTAACTTGGAAATACTGAAAAAATCAACCTGTTTTTTTCAGGTTTGATTACATGAAAACTAAATATTGACAATAGTTAAAAAGAAACAAGAGTCTTGTTTTTCAGCATATACCTTACTAAATTCAAAGCAATTGTAAATGAACAACATTGACTTAGAAGCGAAATACAGAAGGGGGCATCCAGAGGTGGACTGGAGACCTCTTGATCTGCAGTCAAATGCTCTACCACTGAGCTATACCCCCTACTTTAGAAAGCTGATGACATTAACCTGGTTTTTCCATGTTAGGGGGCAGATAGTTACAAAGAAACACGAGTCATGTTTTTTCAGCATACACCTAACTAAATTTAAAGCAACAGTAACTGAACAACAACTGATTTTGCAGTGATATACTTACGTGGTATTCTAGACTTGAACTGGAGACCTCTTGATCTGCAGTCAATTGTACTACTGCTGAACTACACCCCCATTATTAAGGAATGAAGAAAGCAACCTGATTTTTTTCAGGTTTGCTTCCAAGTAAAAGTCTTTTGGACAACGGTTGGCAAAGAACACGAGTCTGGTTTGTCAGTATACCCCTTACAAAATTAGTGAACAATACTGACTTGGCAGAGATGTAAAGGGGGCATCCAGATTTGAACTGGAGACCTCTTGATCTGCAGTCAAATGGTCTCCAACTGAGCTACACCCCCTACTGTGAACAACAGATATACTCAAGTTTTCAAAAATTCAAACGTTTGTTGACGTTATCTTTCTAGAAAGTTGCAAGGCATTTTTTAAACTGAAGAAGCTGTACACTGAAGAGCTAAACTTCAGCAAATTCACAATTGGAATATTGCAATGGTGTGCATTGCACTTCTCTTTTATGTGGACAGATAGATGGCAGTGGGGAATAAAACAGACATCCAGAGTTGATCAGGAGAACCCTGCTACACAGTCAATAATGAGGAAGCAGAGACTGCCAAGTTATGACATGGGGGAGGAACATGGAAGGGGGCATCCAGAGTTGAACTGGAGACCTCTTGATCTGCAGTCAAATGCTCTACCACTGAGCTATACCCCCTACTTTAGAGAACAGATGACATTAACCTTGTTTTTCCATGTTAGGGGGCATGAAAAATAATTTTTGACAATAGCTAGAAAGAAATATGAGTCATGTTTTTCAGTATACACCTTACTAAATTTAAAGCAACAGTAACTGAACAACACTGATGTAGCAGTGATATACATAAGTGGTATTCTACAATTGAACTGGAGACCTCTTGATCTGCAGTCAATTGCACTACTGCTGAACTACACCCCCATTATTAAGGAATGAAGAAAGCAACCTGATTTTTTCAGGTTTGCTTCCAAGAAAAAGTATTTTGGACAATGGTTGGCAAAAAAGCACGAGTCTGGTTTTTCAGTATACACCTTACAAAATTAAAAGCAATAGCAAGTGAACAATACTGACTTGTCAGAGATGTAAAGAAGGGGGTATCCAGAATTGAACTGGAGACCTCTTGATCTGCAGTCAAATGCTCTACCACTGAGCTACACCCCCTACTGTGAACAACTCATACACTCAAGGTTTGAAAATTTCAAATGTTTGTTGGCGTTATCTTTCTAGAAAGTTGCAAGACATTGTTTAAACTGAAGAAGTTGTACACTGAAGAGCTAAACTTCAGCAAATTCACAATTGGAATATCGCAAAGGTGTGCATTGCACGTCTCTTTTATTTGGACAGATAGATGGCAGTGGGGAATAAAACAGACATCCAGAGTTGAACAGGATAACCCTGCTACACAGTCAGTGATGACAAAGCAGACACTGACAAATTATGACATGGGGGAGGACCATGGAGGGGGCATCCAGAGTTGAACTGGAGACCTCTTGATCTGCAGTGAAATGCTCTACCACTGAGCTATACACCCTAACTTAAAATACTGAAAAAATCAACCTGTTTTTTTCAGGTTTGGTTACATGAAAACTAAATATTGACAATAGTTAAAAAGAAACAAGAGTCTTGTTTTTCAGCATATACCTTACTAAATTCAAAGCAATTGTAAATGAACAACATTGAAAGCAGCGATATACAGAAGGGGGCATCCAGAGTTGGACTGGAGACCTCTTGATCTGCAGTCAAATGCTCTACCACTGAGCTATACGCCCTACTTTAGAAAACTCATGACATTAACCTGGTTTTTCCATGTTAGGGGGCAGATAGTTACAAAGAAACACGAGTCATGTTTTTTCAGTATACGCTTAACTAAATTTAAAGCAACAGTAACTGAACAACAACTGATTTAGCAGTGATATACTTACATGGTATTCTAGACTTGAACTGGAGACCTCTTGATCTGCAGTCAATTGTACTACTGCTGAACTACACCCCCATTATTAAGGAATGAAGAAAGCAACCTGATTTTTTTCAGGTTTGCTTCCAAGTAAAAGTCTTTTGGACCACGGTTGGCAAAAAAACACGAGTCTGGTTATTCAGTATACCCCTTACAAAATTAAAAGCAATAGCAAGTGAACAATACTGACTTGGCAGAGATGTAAAGGGGGCATCCAGATTTGAACTGGAGACCTCTTGATCTGCAGTCAAATGGTCTCCAACTGAGCTACACCCCCTACTGTGAACAACACATATACTAAAGTTTTCAAAAATTCAAATGTTTGTTGGCCTTATCTTTCTAGAAAGTTGCAAGACATTGTTTAAACTGAAGAAGCTGTACACTGAAGAGCTAAACATCAGCAAATTCACAATTGGAATATTGCAATGGTGTGCATTGCACATCTCTTTAATGTGGACAGATAGATGGCAGTGGGGAATAAAACAGACATCGAGAGTTGATCAGGAGGACCCTGCTACACAGTCAAAAATGAGGAAGCAGAGACTGCCAATTTATGACATGGGGGAGGAACATGGAAGGAGGCATCCAGAGTTGAACTGGAGACCTCTTGATCTGCAGTCAAATGCTCTACCACTGAGCTATACCCCCTAACTTGGAAATACTGAAAAAATCAACCTATTTTTTTCAGGTTTGGTTACATGAAAACTAAATATTGACAATAGTTAAAAAGAAACAAGAGTCTTGTTTTTCAGCATATACCTTACTAAATTCAAAGCAATTGTAAATGAACAACATTGACTTAGAAGCGAAATATAGAAGGGGGCATCCAGGGTTGAACTGGAGACCTCTTGATCTGCAGTCAAATGCTCTACCACTGATCTATAGCCCCTACTTCAGAGAACAGATGACATTAACCTGGATTTTCCATGTTAGGGGGCATGAAAAATAATTTTTGACAATAGCTAGAAAGAAACATGAGTCATGTTTTTCAGTATACACCTTACTAAATTTAAAGCAACAGTAACTGAACAACACTGATGTAGCAGTGATATACATACATTGTATTCTAGAATGGAACTGGAGACCTCTTGATCTGCAGTCAATTGCACTACTGCTGAACTACACCCCATTATTAAGGAATGAAGAAAGCAACCTGATTTTTTCAGGTTTGCTTCCAAGAAAAAGTATTTTGGACAATGGTTGGCAAAAAAACACGAGTCTGGTTTTTCAGTATACACCTTACAAAATTAAAAGCAATAGCAAGTGAACAATACTGACTTGTCAGAGATGTAAAGAAGGGGGTATCCAGAATTGAACTGGAGACCTCTTGATCTGCAGTCAAATGCTCTACCACTGAGATACACCCCCTACTGTGAACAACTCATACACTCAAGGTTTGAAAAATTCAAATGTTTGTTGGCGTTATCTTTCTAGAAAGTTGCAAGACATTGTTTAAACTGAAGAAGCTGTACACTGAAGAGCTAAACTTCAGCAAATTCACAATTGGAATATCGCAAAGGTGTGCATTGCACGTCTCTTTTATGTGGACAGATAGATGGCAGTGGGGAATAAAACAGACATCCAGAGTTGAACAGGATAACCCTGCTACACAGTCAGTGATGACAAAGCAGACACTGACAAATTATGACATGGGGGAGGACCATGGAGGGGGCATCCAGAGTTGAACTGGAGACCTCTTGATCTGCAGTGAAATGCTCTACCACTGAGCTATACCCCCTAACTTGGAAATACTGAAAAAATCAACCTGTTTTTTTCAGGTTTGGTTACATGAAAACTAAATATTGACAATAGTTAAAAAGAAACAAGAGTCTTGTTTTTCAGCATATACCTTACTAAATTCAAAGCAATTGTAAATGAACAACATTGACTTACAATCGAAATACAGAAGGGGGCATCCAGAGTTGAACTGGAGACCTCTTGATCTGCAGTCAAATGCTTTACCACTGAGCAATACACCCTACTTTAGAAAATTGATGTCATTAACCTGGTTTTTCCATGTTAGGGGGCAGATAGTTACAAAGAAACACGAGTCATGTTTTTTCAGCATACACCTAACTAAATTTAAAGCAACAGTAACTGAACAACAACTGATTTAGCAGTGATATACTTACGTGGTATTCTAGACTTGAACTGGAGACCTCTTGATATGCAGTCAATTGTACTACTGCTGAACTACACCCCCATTATTAAGGAATGAAGAAAGCAACCTGATTTTTTTCAGGTTTGCTTCCAAATAAAACTCTTTTGGACAACGGTTGGCAACAAAACACGAGTCTGGTTTTTCAGTATACCCCTTACAAAATTAAAAGCAATAGCAAGTGAACAATACTGACTTGGCAGAGATGTAAAGGGGGCATCCAGATTTGAACTGGATACCTCTTGATCTGCAGTCAAATGGTCTCCAACTGAGCTACACCCCATAATGTGAACAACAGATATACTCAAGTTTTCAAAAATTCAAACGTTTGTTGACGTTATCTTTCTAGAAAGTTGCAAGGCATTTTTTAAACTGAAGAAGCTGTACACTGAAGAGCTAAACTTCAGCAAATTCACAAATGGAATATTGCAATGGTGTGCATTGCACTTCTCTTTTATGTGGACAGATAGATGGCAGTGGGGAATAAAACAGACATCCAGAGTTGATCAGGAGAACCCTGCTACACAGTCAATAATGAGGAAGCAGAGACTGCCAAGTTATGACATGGCGGAGGAACATGGAAGGGGGCATCCAGAGTTGAACTGGAGACCTCTTGATCTGCAGTCAAATGGTCTCCAACTGAGCTACACCCCCTACTGTGAACAACAGATATACTCAAGTTTTCAAAAATTCAAACGTTTGTTGACGTTATCTTTCTAGAAAGTTGCAAGGCATTTTTTAAACTGAAGAAGCTGTACACTGAAGAGCTAAACTTCAGCAAATTCACAATTGGAATATTGCAATGGTGTGCATTGCACTTCTCTTTTATGTGGACAGATAGATGGCAGTGGGGAATAAAACAAACATCCAGAGTTGATCAGGAGAACCCTGCTACACAGTCAATAATGAGGAAGCAGAGACTGCCAAGTTATGACATGGGGGAGGAACATGGAAGGGGGCATCCAGAGTTGAACTGGAGACCTCTTGATCTGCAGTCAAATGCTCTACCACTGAGCTATACCCCCTACTTTAGAGAACAGATGACATTAACCTTGTTTTTCCATGTTAGGGGGCATGAAAAATAATTTTTGACAATAGCTAGAAAGAAATATGAGTCATGTTTTTCAGTATACACCTTACTAAATTTAAAGCAACAGTAACTGAACAACACTGATGTAGCAGTGATATACATAAGTGGTATTCTACAATTGAACTGGAGACCTCTTGATCTGCAGTCAATTGCACTACTGCTGAACTACACCCCCATTATTAAGGAATGAAGAAAGCAACCTGATTTTTTCAGGTTTGCTTCCAAGAAAAAGTATTTTGGACAATGGTTGGCAAAAAAGCACGAGTCTGGTTTTTCAGTATACACCTTACAAAATTAAAAGCAATAGCAAGTGAACAATACTGACTTGTCAGAGATGTAAAGAAGGGGGTATCCAGAATTGAACTGGAGACCTCTTGATCTGCAGTCAAATGCTCTACCACTGAGCTACACCCCCTACTGTGAACAACTCATACACTCAAGGTTTGAAAATTTCAAATGTTTGTTGGCGTTATCTTTCTAGAAAGTTGCAAGACATTGTTTCAACTGAAGAAGCTGTACACTGAAGAGCTAAACTTCAGCAAATTCACAATTGGAATATCGCAAAGGTGTGCATTGCACGTCTCTTTTATGTGGACAGATAGATGGCAGTGGGGAATAAAACAGACATCCAGAGTTGAACAGGATAACCCTGCTACACAGTCAGTGATGACAAAGCAGACACTGACAAATTATGACATGGGGGAGGACCATGGAGGGGGCATCCAGAGTTGAACTGGAGACCTCTTGATCTGCAGTGAAATGCTCTACCACTGAGCTATACACCCTAACTTGGAAATACTGAAAAAATCAACCTGTTTTTTTCAGGTTTGGTTACATGAAAACTAAATATTGACAATAGTTAAAAAGAAACAATAGTCTTGTTTTTCAGCATATACCTTACTAAATTCAAAGCAATTGTAAATGAACAACATTGAAAGCAGCGATATACAGAAGGGGGCATCCAGAGTTGGACTGGAGACCTCTTGATCTGCAGTCAAATGCTCTACCACTGAGCTATACCCCCTACATTAGAAAACTGATGACATTAACCTGGTTTTTCCATGTTAGGGGGCAGATAGTTACAAAGAAACACGAGTCATGTTTTTTCAGTATACGCTTAACTAAATTTAAAGCAACATTAACTGAACAACAACTGATTTAGCAGTGATATACTTACATGGTATTCTAGACTTGAACTGGAGACCTCTTGATCTGCAGTCAATTTTACTACTGCTGAACTACACCCCCATTATTAAGGAATGAAGAAAGCAACCTGATTTTTTTCAGGTTTGCTTCCAAGTAAAAGTCTTTTGGACCCCGGTTGGCAAAAAAACACGAGTCTGGTTTTTCAGTATACCCCTTACAAAATTAAAAGCAATAGCAAGTGAACAATACTGACTTGGCAGAGATGTAAAGGGGGCATCCAGATTTGAACTGGAGACCTCTTGATCTGCAGTCAAATGGTCTCCAACTGAGCTACACCCCTACTGTGAACAACACATATACTAAAGTTTTCAAAAATTCAAATGTTTGTTGGCCTTATCTTTCTAGAAAGTTGCAAGACATTGTTTAAACTGAAGAAGCTGTACACTGAAGAGCTAAACATCAGCAAATTCACAATTGGAATATTGCAATGGTGTGCATTGCACATCTCTTTAATGTGGACAGATAGATGGCAGTGGGGAATAAAACAGACATCGAGAGTTGATCAGGAGGACCCTGCTACACAGTCAAAAATGAGGAAGCAGAGACTGCCAATTTATGACATGGGGGAGGAACATGGAAGGAGGCATCCAGAGTTGAACTGGAGACCTCTTGATCTGCAGTCAAATGCTCTACCACTGAGCTATACCCCCTAACTTGGAAATGCTGAAAAAATCAACCTATTTTTTTCAGGTTTGGTTACATGAAAACTAAATATTAACAATAGTTAAAAAGAAACAAGAGTCTTGTTTTTCAGCATATACCTAACTAAATTCAAAGCAATTGTAAATGAACAACATTGACTTAGAAGCGAAATACAGAAGGGGGCATCCAGAGTTGAACTGGAGACCTCTTGATCTGCAGTCAAATGCTCTACCACTGATCTATAGCCCCTACTTCAGAGAACAGATGACATTAACCTGGATTTTCCATGTTAGGGGGCATGAAAAATAATTTTTGACAATAGCTAGAAAGAAACATGAGTCATGTTTTTCAGTATACACCTTACTAAATTTAAAGCAACAGTAACTGAACAACACTGATGTAGCAGTGATATACATACATTGTATTCTAGAATGGAACTGGAGACCTCTTGATCTGCAGTCAATTGCACTACTGCTGAACTACACCCCCATTATTAAGGAATGAAGAAAGCAACCTGATTTTTTCAGGTTTGCTTCCAAGAAAAAGTATTTTGGACAATGGTTGGCAAAAAAACACGAGTCTGGTTTTTCAGTATACACCTTACAAAATTAAAAGCAATAGCAAGTGAACAATACTGACTTGTCAGAGATGTAAAGAAGGGGGTATCCAGAATTGAACTGGAGACCTCTTGATCTGCAGTCAAATGCTCTACCACTGAGCTACACCCCCTACTGTGAACAACTCATACACTCAAGGTTTGAAAAATTCAAATGTTTGTTGGCGTTATCTTTCTAGAAAGTTGCAAGACATTGTTTAAACTGAAGAAGCTGTACACTGAAGAGCTAAACTTCAGCAAATTCACAATTGGAATATCGCAAAGGTGTGCATTGCACGTCTCTTTTATGTGGACAGATAGATGGCAGTGGGGAATAAAACAGACATCATCCAGAGTTGAACAGGAGAACCCTGCTACACAGTCAGTGATGACAAAGCAGAAACTGACAAATTATGACATGGGGGAGGACCATGGAGGGGGCATCCCGAGTTGAACTGGAGACCTCTTGATCTGCAGTCAAAAGCTCTACCACTGAGCTATACCCCCTAACTTGGAAATACTGAAAAAATCAACCTGTTTTTTTCAGTTTTGGCTACATGAAAACTAAATATTGACAATAGTTAAAAAGAAACAAGAGTCTTGTTTTTCAGCATATACCTTACTAAATTCAAAGCAATTGTAAATGAACAACATTGACTTACAATCGAAATACAGAAGGGGGCATCCAGAGTTGAACTGGAGACCTCTTGATCTGCAGTCAAATGCTTTACCACTGAGCAATACCCCCTACTTTAGAAAACTGATGTCATTAACCTGGTTTTTCCATGTTAGGGGGCAGATAGTTACAAAGAAACACGAGTCATGTTTTTTCAGCATACACCTAACTAAATTTAAAGCAACAGTAACTGAACAACAACTGATTTAGCAGTGATATACTTACGTGGTATTCTAGACTTGAACTGGAGACCTCTTGATCTGCAGTCAATTGTACTACTGCTGAACTACACCCCCATTAATAAGGAATGAAGAAAGCAACCTGATTTTTTTCAGGTTTGCTTCCAAATAAAAGTCTTTTGGACAACGGTTGGCAACAAAACACAAGTCTGGTTTTTCAGTATACCCCTTACAAAATTAAAAGCAATAGCAAGTGAACAATACTGACTTGGCAGAGATGTAAAGGGGGCATCCAGATTTGAACTGGAGACCTCTTGATCTGCAGGCAAATGGTCTCCAACTGAGCTACACCCCTACTGTGAACAACACATATACTAAAGTTTTCAAAAATTCAAATGTTTGTTGGCGTTATCTTTCTAGAAAGTTGCAAGACATTGTTTAAACTGAAGAAGCTGTACACTGAAGAGCTAAACATCAGCAAATTCACAATTGGAATATTGCAATGGTGTGCATTGCACATCTCTTTAATGTGGACAGATAGATGGCAGTGGGGAATAAAACAGACATCGAGAGTTGATCAGGAGGACCCTGCTACACAGTCAAAAATGAGGAAGCAGAGACTGCCAATTTATGACATGGGGGAGGAACATGGAAGGAGGCATCCAGAGTTGAACTGGAGACCTCTTGATCTGCAGTCAAATGCTCTACCACTTAGCTATACCCCCTAACTTGGAAATACTGAAAAAATCAACCTATTTTCTTCAGGTTTGGTTACATGAAAACTAAATATTGACAATAGTTAAAAAGAAACAAGAGTCTTGTTTTTCAGCATATACCTAACTAAATTCAAAGGAATTGTAAATGAACAACATTGACTTAGAAGCGAAATACAGAAGGGGGCATCCAGAGTTGAACTGGAGACCTCTTGATCTGCAGTCAAATGCTCTACCACTGATCTATAGCCCCTACTTCAGAGAACAGATGACATTAACCTGGATTTTCCATGTTAGGGGGCATGAAAAATAATTTTTGACAATAGCTAGAAAGAAACATGAGTCATGTTTTTCAGTATACACCTTACTAAATTTAAAGCAACAGTAACTGAACAACACTGATGTAGCAGTGATATACATACATTGTATTCTAGAATGGAACTGGAGACCTCTTGATCTGCAGTCAATTGCACTACTGCTGAACTACACCCCCATTTTTAAGGAATGAAGAAAGCAACCTGATTTTTTCAGGTTTGCTTCCAAGAAAAAGTATTTTGGACAATGGTTGGCAAAAAAACACGAGTCTGGTTTTTCAGTATACACCTTACAAAATTAAAAGCAATAGCAAGTGAACAATACTGACTTGGCAGAGATGTAAAGGGGGCATCCAGATTAGAACTGGAGACCTCTTGATCTGCAGTCAAATGCTCTTCCACTGAGCTACACCCCCTACTGTGAACAACTCATACACTCAAGGTTTGAAAAATTCAAATGTTTGTTGGCGTTATCTTTCTAGAAAGTTGCAAGACATTGTTTAAACTGAAGAAGCTGTACACTGAAGAGCTAAACTTCAGCAAATTCACAATTGGAATATCGCAAAGGTGTGCATTGCACGTCTCTTTTATGTGGACAGATAGATGGCAGTGGGGAATAAAACAGACATCATCCAGAGTTGAACAGGAGAACCCTGCTACACAGTCAGTGATGACAAAGCAGAAACTGACAAATTATGACATGGGGGAGGACCATGGAGGGGGCATCCCGAGTTGAACTGGAGACCTCTTGATCTGCAGTCAAAAGCTCTACCACTGAGCTATACCCCCTAACTTGGAAATACTGAAAAAATCAACCTGTTTTTTTCAGTTTTGGCTACATGAAAACTAAATATTGACAATAGTTAAGAAGAAACAAGAGTCTTGTTTTTCAGCATATACCTTACTAAATTCAAAGCAATTGTAAATGAACAACATTGACTTACAATCGAAATACAGAAGGGGGCATCCAGAGTTGAACTGGAGACCTCTTGATCTGCAGTCAAATGCTTTACCACTGAGCAATACCCCCTACTTTAGAAAACTGATGTCATTAACCTGGTTTTTCCATGTTAGGGGGCAGATAGTTACAAAGAAACACGAGTCATGTTTTTTCAGCATACACCTAACTAAATTTAAAGCAACAGTAACTGAACAACAACTGATTTAGCAGTGATATACTTACGTGGTATTCTAGACTTGAACTGGAGACCTCTTGATCTGCAGTCAATTGTACTACTGCTGAACTACACCCCCATTAATAAGGAATGAAGAAAGCAACCTGATTTTTTTCAGGTTTGCTTCCAAATAAAAGTCTTTTGGACAACGGTTGGCAAGAAAACACAAGTCTGGTTTTTCAGTATACCCCTTACAAAATTAAAAGCAATAGCAAGTGAACAATACTGACTTGGCAGAGATGTAAAGGGGGCATCCAGATTTGAACTGGAGACCTCTTGATCTGCAGGCAAATGGTCTCCAACTGAGCTACACCCCTACTGTGAACCACAGATATACTCAAGTTTTCAAAAATTCAAACGTTTGTTGACGTTATCTTTCTAGAAAGTTGCAAGGCATTTTTTAAACTGAAGAAGCTGTACACTGAAGAGCTAAACTTCAGCAAATTCACAAATGGAATATTGCAATGGTGTGCATTGCACTTCTCTTTTATGTGGACAGATAGATGGCAGTGGGGAATAAAACAGACATCCAGAGTTGATCAGGAGAACCCTGCTACACAGTCAATAATGAGGAAGCAGAGACTGCCAAGTTATGACATGGGGGAGGAACATGGAAGGGGGCATCCAGAGTTGAACTGGAGACCTCTTGATCTGCAGTCAAATGGTCTCCAACTGAGCTACACCCCCTACTGTGAACAACAGATATACTCAAGTTTTCAAAAATTCAAACGTTTGTTGACGTTATCTTTCTAGAAAGTTGCAAGGCATTTTTTAAACTGAAGAAGCTGTACACTGAAGAGCTAAACTTCAGCAAATTCACAAATGGAATATTGCAATGGTGTGCATTGCACTTCTCTTTTATGTGGACAGATAGATGGCAGTGGGGAATAAAACAGACATCCAGAGTTGATCAGGAGAACCCTGCTACACAGTCAATAATGAGGAAGTAGAGACTGCCAAGTTATGACATGGGGGAGGAACATGGAAGGGGCATCCAGAGTTGAACTGGAGACCTCTTGATCTGCAGTCAAATGCTCTACCACTGAGCTATACCCCCTACTTTAGAGAACGGCTGACATTAACCTGGTTTTTCCATGTTAGGGGGCATGAAAAATAATTTTTGACAATAGCTAGAAAGAAATATGAGTCATGTTTTTCAGTATACACCTTACTAAATTTAAAGCAACAGTAACTGAACAACACTGATGTAGCAGTGATATACATACGTGGTATTCTAGAATTGAACTGGAGACCTCTTGATCTGCAGTCAATTGTACTACTGCTGAACTACACCCCCATTATTAAGGAATGAAGAAAGCAACCTGATTTTTTCAGGTTTGCTTCCAAGAAAAAGTATTTTGGACAATGGTTGGCAAAAAAACACGAGTCTGGTTTTTCAGTATACACCTTACAAAATTAAAAGCAATAGCAAGTGAACAATACTGACTTGGCAGAGATGTAAAGGGGGCATCCAGATTTGAACTGGAGACCTCTTGATCTGCAGTCAAATGGTCTCCAACTGAGCTACACCCCTACTGTGAACAACACTTATACTAAAGTTTTCAAAAATTCAAATGTTTGTTGGCATTATCTTTCTAGAAAGTTGCAAGACATTGTTTAAACTGAAGAAGCTGTACACTGAAGAGCTAAACTTCAGCAAATTCACAATTGGAATATTGCAATGGTGTGCATTGCACATCTCTTTTATGTGGACAGATAGATGGCAGTGGGAATAAAACAGACATCTAGAGTTGATCAGGAGAACCCTGCTACACAGTCAGTAATGAGAAAGCAGAGACTGACAAGTTATTACATTGGGGAGGAACATGGAAGGGGGCATCCAGAGTTGACCTGGAGACCTCTTGATCTACAGACAAATGCTCTACCACTGAGCTATACCCCCCACTTTGGAGAACAGATGACATTAACCTGGTTTTTCCATGTTAGGGGGCATGAAAAATAATTTTTGACAATAGCTAGAAAGAAACATGAGTCATGTTTTTCAGTATACACCTTACTAAATTTAAAGCAACAGTAACTGGACAACACTGACTTAGCAGTGATATACTTACGTGGTATTCTAGAATTGAACTGGAGACCTCTTGATCTGCAATCAATTGCACTACTGCTGAACTACACCCCCTTTAATAAGGATGAAGAAAGCAACCTGATTTTTTTCAGGTTTGCTTCCAAGAAAAAGTATTTTGGACAACGGTTGGCAAAAAAACACGAGTCTGGTTTTTCAGTATACACCTTACAAAATTAAAAGCAATAGCAAGTGAACAATACTGACTTGGCAGAGATGTAAATAAGGGGTCATCCAGATTTGAACTGGAGACCTCTTGATCTGCAGTCAAATGGTCTCCAACTGAGCTACACCCCCTACTGTGAACAACACATATACTCAAGTTTTCAAAAATTCAAATATTTGTTGGCGTTATCTTTCTAGAAAGTTGCAAGGCATTTTTTAAACTGAAGAAGCTGTACACTGAAGAGCTAAATTTCAGCAAATTCACAATTGGAATATTGCAATGGTGTGCATTGCACTTCTCTTTTATTTGGACAGATAGATGGCAGTGGGGAATATAACAGTCATCCAGAGTTGAACAGGAGAACCCTGCTAAACAGTCAGTGATGAGGAAGCAGAAACTGACAAGTTATGACATGGGGGAGGAACATGGAAGGGGGCATCAAGAGTTGAACTGGAGACCTCTTGATCTGCAGTCAAATGCTCTACCACTGAGCTATACCCCCTACTATAGAGAACAGATGACATTAATCTGGTTTTTCCATGTTAGGGGGCATTAAAAATAATTTTTGACAATAGCTAGAAAGAAACATGAGTCATGTTTTTCAGTATACACCTTACTAAATTTAAAGCAACAGTAACTGAACAACACTGATGTAGCAGTGATACACATACGTGGTATTCTAGAATTGAACTGGAGACCTCTTGATCTGCAGTCAATTGCACTACTGCTGAACTACACCCCCATTATTAAGGAATGAAGAAAGCAACCTGATTTTTTCAGGTTTGCTTCCAAGAAAAAGTATTTTGGACAATGGTTGGCAAAAAACACGAGTCTGGTTTTTCAGTAGACACCTTACAAAATTAAAAGCAATAGCAAGTGAACAATACTGACTTGTCAGAGATGTAAAGAAGGGGGTATCCAGAATTGAACTGGAGACCTCTTGATCTGCAGTCAAATGCTCTACCACTGAGCTACACCCCCTACTGTGAACAACTCATACACTCAAGGTTTGAAAAATTCAAATGTTTGTTGGCGTTATCTTTCTAGAAAGTTGCAAGACATTGTTTAAACTGAAGAAGCTGTAGACTGAAGAGCTAAACTTCAGCAAATTCACAATTGGAATATCGCAAAGGTGTGCATTGCACTTCTCTTTTATGTGGACAGATAGATGGCAGTGGGGAATAAAACAGACATCCAGAGTTGAACAGGAGAACCCTGCAACACAGTCAGTGATGACAAAGCAGAAACTGACAAATTATGACATGGGGGAGGACCATGGAGGTGGCATACAGAGTTGAACTGGAGACCTCTTGATCTGCAGTCAAATGCTCTACCACTGAGCTATACCCCCTAACTTGGAAATACTGAAAAAAATCAACCTGTTTTTTTCAGGTTTGGTTACATGAAAACTAAATATTGACAATAGTTAAAAAGAAACAAGAGTCTTGTTTTTCAGCATATACCTTACTAAATTCAAAGCAATTGTAAATGAACAACATTGACTTAGAAGCGAAATACAGAAGGGGGCATCCAGAGTTGAACTGGAGACCTCTTGATCTGCAGTCAATTGTACTACTGCTGAACTACACCCCCATTATTAAGGAATGAAGAAAGCAACCTGATTTTTTTCAGGTTTGCTTCCAAGTAAAAGTCTTTTGGACCACGGTTGGCAAAAAAACACGAGTCTGGTTTTTCAGTATACCCCTTACAAAATTAAAAGCAATAGCAAGTGAACAATACTGACTTGGCAGAGATGTAAAGGGGGCATCCAGATTTGAACTGGAGACCTCTTGATCTGCAGTCAAATGGTCTCCAACTGAGCTACACCCCTACTGTGAACAACAGATATACTCAAGTTTTCAAAAATTCAAACGTTTGTTGACGTTATCTTTCTAGAAAGTTGCAAGGCATTTTTTAAACTGAAGAAGCTGTACACTGAAGAGCTAAACTTCAGCAAATTCACAAATGGAATATTGCAATGGTGTGCATTGCACTTCTCTTTTATGTGGACAGATAGATGGCAGTGGGGAATAAAACAGACATCCAGAGTTGATCAGGAGAACCCTGCTACACAGTCAATAATGAGGAAGCAGAGACTGCCAAGTTATGACATTGGGGAGGAACATGGAAGGGGGCATCCAGAGTTGAACTGGAGACCTCTTGATCTGCAGTCAAATGCTCTACCACTGAGCTATACCCCCTAACTTGGAAATGCTGAAAAAATCAACCTATTTTTTTCAGGTTTGGTTACATGAAAACTAAATATTGACAATAGTTAAAAAGAAACAAGAGTCTTGTTTTTCAGCATATACCTTACTAAATTCAAAGCAATTGTAAATGAACAACATTGAATTAGAAGCGAAATACAGAAGGGGGCATCCAGAGTTGAACTGGAGACCTCTTGATTTGCAGTCAAATGCTCTACCACTGAGCTATACCCCCTACTTTAGAAAACTGATGACATTAACCTGGTTTTTCCATGTTAGGGGGCAGATAGTTAAAAAAGAAACACGAGTCATGTTTTTTCAGCATACACCTAACTATATCTAAAGCAACAGTAACTGAACAACAACTGATTTAGCAGTGATATACTTACGTGGTATTCTAGACTTGAACTGGAGACCTCTTGATCTGCAGTCAATTGCACTACTGCTGAACTACACCCCCATTATTAAGGAATGAAGAAAGCAACCTGATTTTTTTCAGGTTTGCTTCCAAGAAAAAGTCTTTTGGACAACGATTGGCAAAAAAACACGAGTCTGATTTTTCAGTATACACCTTACAAAATTAAAAGCAATAGCAAGTGAACAATACTAACTTGGCAGAGATGTAAAGAAGGGGGCATCCAGATTTGAACTGGAGACCTCTTGATCTGCAGTCAATTGGTCTCCAACTGAGCTACACCCCCTACTGTGAACAACATATATACTCAAGTTCTCAAAAATTCAAATGTTTGTTGGCGTTATCTTTCTAGAAAGTTGCAAGGCATTTTTTAAACTGTAGAAGCTGTACACTGAAGAGCTATACTTCAGCAAATTCACAATTGGACTATTGCAATGGTGTGCATTACACTTCTCTTTTATTTGGACAGATAGATGGCAGTGCAGAATATTACAGTCATCCAGAGTTGAACAGGAGCACCCTGCTAAACAGTCAGTGATGAGGAAGCTCAAACTGACAAGGTATGACATGGGGGAGGAACATGGAAGGGGGCATCCAGAGTTGAACTGGAGACCTCTTTATCTGCAGTCAAATGCTCTACCACTGAGCTACAACCCCTACTGCAGGGGTGGGCAATTATTTTTTCCATGGGGCCACATGAGAAATAGAAAATATTGTGGAGGGCCAGGCCAAAAGGCTGAAGTCAATTATGCATAATATTAATGGCATTTCTTTATAAAAAGCAGTAAATACCATTGTTTCTTCAAGCTGGTAAGAGTAGACTATATGTTATAAATGAGCAAAAAGGAAAAAGTGAGGTTGTCTTACAAAAATGTGATTTATTCAAATTTCCCAAGGCAATGGTAAACAAAGTGTGCGCATTTGGTTTTTGTTAAACATTTGTGACTTATATTAGTTAACAGTTTCAGTCACATTCACTCCAAAACACATTCTGAGTTTCAAATATTGTTGGAAAGAGGTTCTTAGCATTCTACAGACACACAGTATTGTCTGTAAAATAAAATCACTGAACTGTGATCTTGAGAAAGAGGTTTAAAAAAAGTGTCCCAGTTCACTGCTAGTTGCCTACATTTGTGGTCCAAACACCTTATTTTGTGTTTTTAAGCAATTTTTTTCTTATTCAGTGAGAGAAATCTAGTCTCTGCTGGGCTTTAACGAGTGCATCAAAGTCAGGTTGAATGTCTGAGGTGGAGAAGCGAAGCACAGCTGACTAATGATCATCAGTGAGAGAGGATCTATACCTGGATTTTGTAAACTTCATCATTGAAAATGTTTGTTCACAAATGTAGGTAGAGCTGAAGAGAACCAACATCTTCTGAGCATGTCTCTTCAGGTTTGGAAAGTCCTCCTTAAGAGAAGAGTAGAAATCCAGCAGAGATCCTGAATCTCTGCTTTCAAGTCCCAAACCCTCTTCAGCACTTTCCCCAGGCTGAGCCAGCTGACAGCTGTGTGGAGTCCTCCAAAAGAGCCACAAACTGTCTGTGATCCATTGCCCGCGCCCTGATGAAGTTTATTATTTTAGTAACAACATCAGTAACATGGTTGATTTTTAGCACTGACTTGCACAACACATGTTGGTGTATAATACAATGCAAAAACACCTATTTTTGATCTGCATCGATTTCTGTCACTTTATCTTGCATGCGTTTCAAAAGTCCGACATTTTCCCCTGTAAAGCCGGGCGTACACTGTGCGACTTTTTCACTCGCAGCGTTCAGCTTCAGCTCAAACTGTACGACTTCCCCGCAGAGCAGATCTCACGAGTCATGTGCTCACACTGTACGACCCAGTTCTCGTATGCGACCTGACTGCTCACGCTGTACGTCTGGTAGCAACACTTCGGCCCTAAAAATGTGCTAAAAATAGCAGTTTTTACTCAACACGTCAGACTTGTTTGTCTTGTCTTGCCTGTTGTCCTTCGGGAGTGCTGCAGGAGGACACAGGGATTTATGGGGGATGGATGAGGAAAACGAAATAAAGAAAGTAAATCTGTGTTTTGTGATCAGTTTAATTTGACATGAACACGACAAACACGCTTTCTTGACAATCTTTGTGGGTAAAAAAAACGTGTAGAAACAAAAACGAACAGCGTGTGTTATTAGGGAAATAGCGAGCGACCGGCGTTGATGCAGGATTGTGCATGCGACGTGAGCGGTTCTGATACTTTTTGGGTCGCAGCTGCTCGCAGCGCCGCTTCAACAGTGCGATACCCTCACGAGGGACGAGCGAAATATTAAACACACCAGAAGTCCGTGCGACCACACGACTGCTGATCGGCGGCTGGTCACGTGGTGTTAATCGCCTCTCGTAACCCCCTGTACACTACACGGCCGCTCGGCGCAAAACTCGCCCCGATGTCGTGGCTTCTCGCACGACTGGAAAATCGGCTCAAAAAAGTGAAAAAGTCGCACAGTGTACGCCCGGCTTAAGATTTGGACAACCGTCTGTTGTGACACCTGACAGTCTCTCCCATTTCAATCCCAGAGTGTCCGTGCACGCATTTACCTCTGTAAAAAGATCACTCCCTGTCGTTGTCCCTTTCATCGACCGCATTGCTGCCCGCTCCTCTGTGAGCTTGAAGTCCGTTATCCCCGGACAAATACGAGCAGCTGGGCTGTGTCCCGGACATCACAGCTCCCGTCTAATGAGAAAAAGTCCAAACTTGCCACTTCACGTTGCAGCTGAAGCTCCAGGTTCCCCGCAATGTCCTCGATCCTCCTGGTCACGGTTCACCTGGACAGCGGGATTTGCTCAAATGCGCCTTTTTTTTCAGGGCATATTAGTGCGGCAGAGTCCACCATGCACTCTTTGACAAACTCTCCCTCCGAAAACGGCTTGCTGTTTTTAGCTATTTTGTGGGATATATCACAAAGCTGGTCCTGGTTGCTGCATCCCTGGATGTGTGAAGCTTAGTAAAAAAGCCTTGCTGCTTTTGCAACTTTGCTAGCAAAGCTTCGGATGTCCGTGCCCTCTCAGCATCAGACAAGTTCTTGTATTTTTCTGAGTGTTTCTTGTCGTAATGCCGACTCAAATTGTAGTCCTTAAACACGGCAATCTCCTCCCCGCAAACCAAACACACGGCTTTACCTCCGACTTCAGTAAAAAAAATACTTAGCAGTCCAATTTTTGTTGAAAATCCTGTATTTGGCATCTTACTTTTTTTTTTTTTGCATGAGCGGACATTTCTCAGGCTACAATCACCATGTCAACCGCGGGCACTTGTTGCTATACGTATTGCGTCATTGTGCACGTAAAAAACAACTTCAAAATAAAAGCAATGCAGCCTTAGCCCATGCATGAGGTAAAATGAGAAAATACATTTATTTTGTAATTTCCAATTAACCTTACGCGGGCCGGTCAAAGTCAACCAAAGGGCCGGATGTGGCCCGCGGGCCGTAAAATGCCCAGGTCTGCCCTACTGTGAGCAACAGATATACTGAAGGTTTGAAAAATTCAAATGTTTGTTGGCGTTATCTTTCTAGAAAGTTGCAAGACATTGTTTAAACTGAAAAAGCTGTTCACTGAAGAGCTACACTTCAGCAAATTCACAATTGGAATATCGCAATGGTGTGCATTGCACTTCTCTTTTATTTGGACAGATAGATGGCAGTGGGGAATAAAACAGACATCCAGAGTTGAACAGGAGAGCCCTGCCATACAGTCAGTGATGAGGAAGCAGAAACTGACAAAATGTCACTTGGTGGAGGAACATGGAAGGGGACATCCAGAATTGAACTGGAGACCTCTTGATATGCACTTAAATGCTCTACCACTGAGCTAAACCCCCTACTGTGAACAGCACACATACTCAAGGTTTGAATTTTTTTTTGGCATAAACTTGCTAGAAGTTTGCAAGGCATTGTTCAAAAGGAATAAGCAGTACATCGAAGAGCTAAACTTCACAATATTCACCTTTTCAATATTGCAATGGTGCACATTTAAATGTTTGCTGGCTTAAACTTGCTAGAAGGTTGCAAAATCTGCCACTGAGCTATACTAGGGTGACCATACTTCTATTTCCAAAAATGAGGACAGGAGATCTTTGCCTTCCGATGACGTCAAACTATGGCAAAGCCACAAAAACCACATTGGTATCCATTTTTCCCCAGGTGAAAAGCTAAAATTAATATCAGATTCTTCCAATACAAAGGGTCTAAAACTATTCATATGTAAATATTTAGTATATTTGTTGCAAAATCTCATTTTTCTGCTGCTTTAGTGTTGCAACAACGTTTTATTAATAAGAAATTATTATATCTGTTGTTTTACTACAGCGTTTGTAAGCCTCATGTGCACAGCTTATTAAGGATGCTTGTTTCAGCTTTGAGATTAGACGATATGATTAATGGGGAAAAAAGTTTGTCATGGACTCTATGGAAGCTTTCAGAGAATCCACAAAAAGTGGCTTTCAAATGGCTTTGTTACTGACAGATTTTTGTGAGTTCAGAAAAGAAACAGATTACAGCGTGTCCGACAATACTGTTTTGCATCTGACAATATTAGAGCATGTCAGTGATTTCCGAGGTGTTTTTATAAAAACTGTATTACTAATACTCCTGGACAGGGTATGAATTACACAGAGGCTTCTGGGGGAACACAGTGATGTGGGGGGGTTGTTTTGCCCTTGCCCCCAAAATTCCTTCAAACGGAACCTGGGTGTGTGACTGAGTTTTGAAAGTGATCTGAATTGTATTAAATTTATAAAGATTACATGTGTATTACTTATAGCTTTATGCAGGTAAAAACATGTAGTGGAGATAAATCTACCTACATTTAACTTTTTAACACTTTGCTTTGTTTTCTTGTTTTTACTCTCCAGAAAAACTGCTGCCTGGGTTCTTACTTTTTCACTTCAGGAGTTACATTTAAGCAGGTCAAAGGGATCTCCAAACCGCAAGGCGGAGAGCATGTTTCAATGCTGCGTCAGTGAGGTGAAATCACCGCAGCACACAATGAGCAGAGCGCATCAGGAATGATTAAAAGACAAAGTACCAGAGGATATAAACAGATATGAACGATCATGTGTTAATAATAGTTTTGTTGCGCCACTTTGAGAATGTATCGTGCGCAGCGAGAGCACCAACGATTAGCGCTCTGCGTCCTCTCCGCTCAAAAGAGTCCCGCTATGCTGAGAGTCCATCAATATTATTCTCAAGGTTTGAACATTTTAAATGTTTCTTGGCATAAATTGACTTTACAAATGGTTCAAATGAAGGAAAATCGACTTCTTTAGTTCCTTGAAGATGTTTCACTTCTCATCCAAGGAGCATTGTCAATTCTAATTGGAATATGGGAGAGCCAAGCTTATAAGCTGTAGCTGCCTATTGTTATTTAACGAGCCTAGACCACTCTTGGTACCCCGCCTCTCCATCCGCTGATGAGCCATTGGTCGCTATTGAGAGTGAGTCATGTTGATTAAATGCAGGAAGATGTGACTTAGACTGAAACTGCTTAAGAATGAGATTCAAAGCTGCATTATAGGCATTGGAAAGGTGAAATTTAAGGCCCCCCCCCCCCACGCCCACAGGAACACAGAGCAGGGCCGGAGGAGGGGGACCCGGAGGCACCGATGAAGAGGAGGCAGGGACCAGCAGAGTCCGGGGGCCTGCGCCTGGGGCAGAGGAGGAGGAGACGACGGGCTCTTGGAGGCCTGCGGCAGAGGAGGAGGCGATGGGCTCTTGGAGGCCTGCGTCTGCGGCAGAGGGGGAGGCGACGGGCTCTTGGGGGCCTGCATCTGCGGCAGGGGAGGCGGTGACGATGGGCTCTTGGGGGCTTGCGTCTGCGGCATAGGAGGAGGCGACGATGGGCTTTTGGGGGCCTGCGGCTGCGGCAGAGGAGGTGGCAACGGCGGGCTCTTGGGGGCCGGCGTTTATGGCAGAGGAGCTCTGCAGGCTGGACCGGGGACAAAGTCTCTGCAGGCTGGACCGGATACGGTGCGACCTCCGGAACCACCACTGGAACTGGAGACGGCGGAGACATCGGACTAGAGGGCTCGTCGACCTCTGGACACGAATGAGCGTCAACCTCTGGACTGGAAAGAGCGTTGACCTCTGGACTGGAAAGAGAGTCGACCTCTGGACTGGAAAGAGTGTCGACCTCTGGACTGGAAAGAGCGTCAACCTCTTGACTGGAAAGAGCGTCGACGTCGGATGAGGCGCCGACGTCAGATGAGGCGCCAACGTCAGATGAGGCGTCGACTTCAGATGAGGCGTCAACGTCAGATGAGGCATCGACATCAGATGAGGCGTCGACTTCAGAGGAGGCGTCGACTTCTGGCCTGGGGGTGTCGACCCTTGGACTGGAAGAGGCGTCGACCCTTGGACTGGAAGAGGTGTCGACCCTTGGACTGGAAGAGGTGTCGACCCTTGAACCGGAAGAGGCGTCGACCCTTGGATTGGAAGAGGCGTCAACCCTTGGACTGGAAGAGGCGTCGACCCTTGGACTAGAAGAGGAGTCGACCTCTGGAGTGGATGAGACGTCGACCTCTGGAGTGGATGAGGCGTTGACCTCTGGAGTGGATGAGGCATCGACTTCAGAAAACGAGGAGGCATCGACTTCAGAACACGAGGAGGCGTCGACTTCACAACACGAGGAGGCGTCGACTTCAGAACACAAAGAGGCGTCTACTTCAGTACACAAAGAGGCGTCGACTTCAGAACATGAAGAGGCGTCGACTTCAGAACACGAAGAGGCGTCGACTTCAGAACACGAAGAGGCGTCGACCATACGACTGGAAGGGGCGTCGACCTCCATCGACTTCTGGTCCGGGGGCGTCGATTCCTGGTCCGGAGGCGTCGACTTCTGGTCCATCGACTTCTGAACCGTCGACTTCTGGACCCTCGACCTCTGGACCCTCGACTTCTGGTCAGGGGGCGTCGACTTCTGGTCCGGGGGCGTCGACTTCTGGTCCGGGGGCGTCGACTTCTGGTCCATCGACTTCTGAGTCGTCTGCTTCTGGACCAGAACCGTCTGCTTCCGGGCCGGAACCGGAACCATCTGCTTCTGGGCCAGAACCGGAACCATCTGCTTTGGGGCGTCTGCTTCTGGGCCGGAACCGGAACCATCTGCTTCTGGGCCAGAACCGTAACCATCTGCTTCGGGGCCAGAACCGTCTGCTTCTGGGCCGGAACCGGAACCATCAGCTTGTGGGCCCGAACCTTATGCTTCTGGGCCGGGACTGCCTGTTTCCGGACCGGTACTGTCAGCTTATGGGCCGGAGGCAGAGCTGCTGCGGGGCTGCCTGGACAGGCTGGACCAGATGCGGTGCGATCTCTGGGACCACCGCTGGAACTGGATGTGGTGCGTCCACCGGGGCCACCGCTGGAGCAGGCTGCGACAGAACAGGTGGTGCTGGAAACTGTGAGAGCAGGGAGGACAGACCGTCCAGCTGAAACTCTTTGAGGCTGAGCGTCCGATGGAGCTCGGCCAGCTCAGCCCGGAGACCGGCGAGCTCCGCTGGGTGAACCCCGGGCTCGCTCCTCTGGCCCTGAGATGAGGAGGATAGAGCGTCCAGGCGGGATTCCTGGAGGCTGATGAGCTGGCGGAACCGGCCAAGCTCCGCCTGGAGACTGACGAGCTCGGTCAGCTGGGCTGCGGCCAACGCTCCTCCGCCTGTAGATGATGGAGGCGGCGATTGGGCCGGAGACGGAACTGCTGGTCTGACCGGGGGCGTGTCCAAGCTGTTGCGCCGAGCAGGGGCAGCGGCGAGCTCACAGCTCCGTCCCGGAACACAGGACTGCGGTGGAGCCCGGCGTCTCTCCCCACGCTGTGGACCAACCCCGGGGGAGCACACAGCCAGACGGGTGCCCACGTAACTGGAGTGATCCGAGTGTGCCTCTCGATACGATCCTCCATCAGGCACTGGGAGGGTGGAGAGGACAGCCGAGGGCGCAGGTCGGCGCCGCCGTCCGCGGCGAGGCGGAGCTGGAGCTGGAGAAGCCGGTTGGTGGCTCGGGGTGAGCCACCGGAGCAGGTACTCCCACGGGAGAATCTCCCCGCTGAATCCTTTAACGGGTCGGTCCATTCTGTCACGGCGTGTTGGCGAGGTGAGCGGAGGTGTGGCGAGGATCCAAACGCGGGGAGGAAGACAGGCAGACAGGTGGGACGTTTTATCATGAACTTTAATGAGAAACACGCAGGACACTGAAACAATGGACCGACACAAGACACAGAACAGAAGGGGCTTAAATACACGAGAGCCGGGAGCTAAGGTGATTGGGAAACGAGAGGCAGGTGGGAGCAATTAACGAGACAGAAGGCTGAACCAAAACGGGGAGACAGGACAGGGTGTGACAGTATGCCTTGCTTTTTGAAAATCTTTACGAGATGAATAAACAACTTAAGCACCTCAGACCCATAGGAAACTATAATAAATGCCTGCTTTCTTGTATGACTCTGCATCCCAGAATACTTTGCAGCATTACATCACAATCTATTTTGAGCTACTGTAAAACACCCTATTGACAAAGAATATCTTAGATTTAATAGAAGACTGTTTAAAAAACTCATGTTTTGCAGCCAAATTTCACTGGGTAAATCCCAAAACAACATCAATCCTCAGTTTAGTTTAGAGTTGCGAGAAATAAATAACGATGTAAATTAAAAAAAAATCTTGGCCTTGACTCTAAGACTGTAGGCCAAATGCCAATAATGCACTTTGTTGGTACTTCCTCCCTTCTTTGCACACCACTGACTCTATTTTACCCCAGTTTCCTCTCCTTTTGTTTATTCCCATCTGAAGTCTGAGTTAGCCCTCTTCAGCCAGGTGAAGTATCCGTCCCATCACCCTAATGGAAAATTAGCACGAGATGCCAAAACACCTTATTAGCACAGTGTAAAGCACAATGTTTGAATGCACTGCCTCTCCAGTACCCTTGTGCTAACATGAAAGGCCTTTTTAGTCATAATGCAACTAATCAAGAGGCAAATGAGATAACTAAAAACTGTTTTGTTCTTCTGCAAAACTCGTATGTTTTGCTTATCAAATTAAGTGAAGAGGCTTAGTTCCCCTTGACAGAAGCAGCACCTTCCTGAAATGCATGAGTGGTTGATATTAACAAGGAATGCTCATCTGGCACTCCATTAACTCAGTTTGTTGATACAGCTCAGTCAGACAGCCAGACAAGCTGACCATGTAGGGCATTTCCCTTTGAAGTCTTTTCATTTTTTTACTTCTTGGGGTGGATAAAAGAAACACTTTTCTCATGCAGAACACATTCAGCACCTTTTCTCCTTTACCTTAAATGGGAAGGTGCATCAATATCTTACTTTAAAGTAAAACGTTTCCTCATTTTGAATAACTTGTGTGTGAAATGGCATTCAAAATGGCTTCTGAAAAAAACCCAATTAAGTGGCTTTAATGACAACTGCAAGAACTGGATTTTAATTTGTCCTATAAAATCTTGACTAACAAAACACATTGAAAATGATGATATTTCTGTATGAAAGAAGTACAAGGTAGAATGTCATGACTGCATTTAGTCCGTTCATGCTCAGTCATGGTTTTCGTTCCAAGTAACATTTGTAATCTAAATTTATACAAAGGGAGGACAGGTCTTCACCTCTTTCAGTTAGTAAAAAAGTAAAAGACACAATACATCTTTCACAGGTGCTGCTAAACAGAACCTACACAACAAAGATGTGCAGCTGAAAGGTTCATCTCATGATATAAAATTAAAACGAGATAAACTTATTCTTCTGACAGTATACTTGTCATGTTTAGATGTGACAATTACATTATTAGTACAATAAACGTCATAATGTTATTATGCCCTAATTTAATTTTGAACGGGTGGTAGTTATACATTTCCATATAAAAAAAGGTACTTTTGATGGAGGGGCAGGTGTAAAAATTAATAACACAGTTAACCAGTAGGGCTCAGGCTTCAAACTCCCCATTGCATTTTGGTATCTAGCTCTAATATGCAATGGTTTTCCTAATTCATCTGTAACCATGAAAAAGAAAAATTTAACTTATTTTTAAATAGTGATTTTACAGCAGTCCGAAAAGAGTGGAATGCCCATTCCAGGGGCCTCATTTATCAAACATTGCATAGAATCCTTACTAAAACCGTACTTAAGCTCAGCAAAACAAATATACTCACGCCAAGTAGGTTTGTGATCTATCAAACATGGGGTACGCACAGCTGCATGCAATCTCCGCTTCATTAATTAGAAACTATCTAGAAAGGTTCTCAGCTGCTTTTTAGTCACATTCCGCCCTCACCACGCCCACTTACTGCCATAAATAGTCAATGCAAAGTGCCTTGTGGATCTCATGCATATACATAAGCCAGCTGTTACAGCGCTCCGCCAATGACATGGCGACCGTAGATCAAGGCAGATCAAGGAAGCGCTATTTCACAGAAGCAGATATTGAGGTACCTGTGGGCGAGGTGGAGAAATGAAAGGAAGTGCTTTTGCAAAACAAATAAGAGAAAACCCACGGAGTGGCACAGCGTTGCTAAAGCCGTCAATGTTGGGAATTCTTCAGAGAGATCTGTGGCGGACATAAAAAATGGTCCAATTGGGTTTCGATCCTCAGGCACCCTGGTGAAATTCACGCACGTCAACCAGTCACCCAAACGGAGAACTCCCTTGTCAAAGTAGGCAGGGCGCATGATCAATTGGGTAACAGTGATAGGACACACACTGTCACAGAAACATGACATTCTGTCTCAATCTGTCCCCCTGCTGATATTCTGCGCTTCAGGCAATGTGTGTGTGTGTGTGTGTGTGTGTGCGCGCGCATGTGTGTGTGTGAGTGTGCGCGGATGTGTGTGTGTGCGCACGCGTGTGTGCGTGTGGGGGGTCTTGTTCTGTGTGAAAACGAAGCATAATGCTGCAGGATTTCATAATTTTATCCTTCTCAGCAGCAGCACTGCAGGTGCTCTCCATGTCCAAAATGGTCGTAAGCAGGTCCTTAGTCAACTTAAAGTTGTGCACATTTGTCCACTAAGTTTTGTTTCATAAATCCCAAAGTTTGAGTGGAAAGTTGCATACACAGTTTTCCAACACCGTTTTGTGCGTAAGCAAGCTTGATAAATGAGGCCCCAGGTTAGGGTTGAGGTCCTGCTCCAAGTGATGGAGATTAAGTATGTTGGGGTCTTATTCACAAATGAGAAAAAGATGAAGCGAGCGATAGGCGGATTGGTGCTGCGTCTGCAGTGATGTGGGTGTTGTACTGATCTGTTGTAATGAAGAGAGAGCTGAGCCAGGAAAGTGAAGCTCTCGTTTTACCAGTTGTCATTGGCTTTAGGTAGTTTTTTTCCGCAGGGTGTCTGAGCTCTTCATTAGCAATAGGGTGTAAAGATTGGTCATCTGGGATGGGCTTGGAGTAGAGCCGGTGTTCCTCCACATCAAGAGGGACCAGTTGAGGTGGCTCAGGCATCTAGTTAGGATGCCTCCTGGATGCCTCCCTGGTGAGGTTTTCCGGGCACGTTCATCTGGGAGGAGATCTAAAGGAAAACTCAGGACACACTGGAGTGACTACATTTATCGGCTGACCAGGTAACACCTTTGGATTCCCCAGGAGTAGCTGGCCCACGTGACTGGGGAGAGGGAAGTCTGGGCTTCCCTGATTATGCTGTTGCCCCCACGACACGACACCCGATAAGTGGAAGAGAACGGATGGATGGATGGACAGATTTTCTAGCATTTTTCAAATTTTGCAATCATTTGGAAAAATTATTTGGACTTTGTTATACACATTTATTTGGCAAACAATTTAAAAGTATTATTTATATGATTGTAACCCCTTCTTTCCACTGGAGCCGTCAGCAGCACGTTACTGCAGCAGCACGTCATAGCTGCTGATAGGAACCGTTGTGGTCAACAGAACCTTTTCCACCGGAGCCGTCAGCAGCGCGAGTCTCAGGAGCAGCATGTCGCGGCCCTTACGCGCCGGTTCTATTTTCTACGCGCAACGCCTCTGAAACGGGTCAAGTTCAACATTTTTGGGGAAGGAAAGACAGGAAATCGGACGCGGAAACGGAGCGAAGCTCCCGAGATTTTCAGAATAAAGAAACATACTGCCTTCCGTTTGCTTTTCTTTAAAAAAAAGTTACTAACTGTGCGGCCCCATGAGAAGTTATCACCTAGCTAGCGGTCTCCTTTGTTTTTCAGGTCCGTATTGGCGATTATAAAACGGACAGAACATAAAACACAAACCTTTTGGAGCCATGTTGTAATTTTCTCCTGCTTGTTGTTGTCTTTACTGATGAAGTCACTCATGTGACTTCGTTCTCTGTCGGTGACAGCTGCTCCCCTGCTGCTTCGCGTCTCGTGGGAAGGGCCAAGCAGCAGCTTACGTGAGCAAGACGTGCTGCTGCAGTAACGTGCTGCTGACGGCTCCGGTGGAAAGAAGGGGTAACTCCATTTTCTGCCAAGGTTATGGATCCCCCCCCCCCCCCCCCCCCCCCCCCGAAGATATGTGGAATGTGCCGTCGCTATGGCAACTCAACTCTGTCTCTTTTCCCAGCCTGGGCGGGACTGCGGGAAGGCCGCTGAAACGTTCCAGGGTCACTGCAACCCTCCAATCCTCAATGCTCCTCCCTCTATCCACACTGAGGTGACATGTGCTGCTTATCGTGGCTGCAGGAACTGAAGTGGGGATGGTCCCAAACCACCACCCCACCTAGTGGACACTTATGTTGTGTGATGTCTGAAGTCTATTGCATATCTGTCTGAGGTGTTTTTTTGCAGAGCAAAGCTGCACTCCCTGTGGAGGGTAACTCTGAAGTGCCTTTTTTCCCTCCACCTGAACCAATCCTCATGTAACCCTCTTATCTCTATTAAGGTAGCGCGACTCAGGGTTGCAAATGACCACAGTCACCAATTCTTGTCATGTGTCTTGCCCGTGTATGTCTGATCTCTGAATTGTGTGTACTGAAACTAATTTATCTCTGGGATTAATAAAATATCTTTGATTTGATTGCTGTCTACTTCAGATAGCTTTTATTACAGTTTGTATAATAATCATTAATAGGATTTCACTCTTCTGTCCGGCGTGGCACCTGGACTTGTTGATCATGTGACATGTCCCACCTCCACCTTTGCACACTTTGTCCTTTTAGAGTTTGCTCATGTCCTCATGCTCATAAATTTATAGCTGGCCTCAGGCATGGACAGAACAACCTCCCGACTGGTTCAACAATACACTTTACAAATGTTTGGTTCTATTAAATTACTGCAGCACAGACCCATGCTTCCAGTCAGACACGTTATATAAATAACCGCCTGATACTGGAAAGAGCGTTGATAGGATGGAAAAAAGAAGACAAAGCAGGTGTGAGAACAAAGTAAATGAAACTAAAGTGAGCAGTCAGGTGGTGTTGGATATAAAATGGCCACGGCAAATTAAGAAGAAAATCAGCAAAATTAAGGCATGGGGATTAAAGAGATATGGATGGATTTAGTATCCCTGGTGAAAATTGCATAATGAAGGGCATGGAGTTGGATTGTGCTGCATTTCACGTGCAGTACATGTAGAAGAATACATTTAGACTTAATTTATTATTGATTTATAGAACAAACTCATTAAAATACCCAGCACCTGAAACCATAAAGGGAAATAATTAAAACATAATCTCACAAAAATGCAGTATTCTCTCTTTTGAAAACTCAAACTGGCTCAGAATCAGACACATTGAGCTGTTCCAGATGTTAGGAACTGACAGAGGATTCAAGTCCTCTCTGAAGCTCTAATCTGCAAAATCGGGACTTTAAACTCATTTATATATTAAAATTGCAAAATTTCTACTCTGTATTGTGAGATGTAAAAAACAGACTTCACGTTTAAAAATATGTATTAAGTTTGTATGAAAGTGCTCTTCAGCAACTTTCCCAAACACACATAGACATTAAAGTTTGATACCAAAACAAACATTTATAAATCCTTTAAATATTAATAAATATTGTCCTCTTACATTTATTGAAGCAGTGGGTGAACATCTGTGGTAAGATCCAAGCAAACACAAAAAATAATCCAATCAGGGACTGATTATGCAACTTTTTTTTCATGTGCAATGGGTACAGAAAGAATGTTGTCCATACGAACTGCATTATGGTCAGGGTGGTGTGAAGAAAATACAGTGGAAGGATGGGGGGATAAACTGTCTGAAACTGTAAAAAAATAAATAAATAATAGTTAAATCTCTGGAAGCCTGTCTCAGTCGTTTCTGGAATGAAATGGGATGAAATTGAGAAAGAAAGGGGGCTGAAGGAATAAAGGAAATTAGTAACGTAATCCACGGCAGGATCAAAAGAGTGCGATTGGATTTTATTTTGTTGCATCACGGCAAATGATAGATGTTTGAGATCAAAGGCAGTGATTTTCAGCGGGAGAATATGGAGATGCATTATTGAAGATGGAACAAAGCATGTGTGTGTGTTTGTGTGAGTGTGTGTGTGTGCATGTGCGTGTGTGTGTGTGTGTGTGTGTTCTTGTGAGAGGGATCGTATTTTATGTCATAACTTGGGAAACGTAGCCTCTTTTATTCAGCAGGGCTGTGTAATCCAACCTGGACCTCCTCATTGTGTCTTTATTTGTTTGATTTCAAGGCAGGGACTTACAATTAAGCCAATCTGGAAACGAGATCGGGCTGTGACTGATGATAATTACCTGCTGTCTACACCATTAAGAATTTAATGTAATTTCAGATAGACGTTCCTGGAAGGGGGTAAAAGGGTGAGCTGGGTTTGCAAGGGCGATAATGGAGCTTTGCCTGCAGAGCTGAGCATTTTGTCTCTGTGTGTCTGTATACACACCATATTAAATGCCTCTGTTTTAAGCTTGGTCGCCCTTACAAAGTCCATTCTGTTCCGGTTTGAAGATTTCAAACTGAATGTCAGAAGGATTATTGTTGATGGGGATCAGTCATGTCAAGGAAAAGCTGTGAAGTGTCCATGTCTGGGTAACTCCCCCTCTCAGTCCCAGCTGTTTCCAGTCTCATAAAGCCCAAAGCAGGAGTCCTCAAATGAATCAGATATCAAAGAATTATCTTAAAGATTAAAAACCATTCAAGTCAAGGTTGAAGATCCTGTTGAGGAGCAGGTCTGTTAGAGGAATAAATGGATCGAGTTACTGTTTGACATCGCGGAGACAGGATGCAGAAAGAAAGTCTGTAGAGCTGCTGATGTGAGCAGATTTATAAACACCCAGATAAGGGATTTTTAGACAGTGTTTACCACCATTAGAGAGCTTTCCAGAAAATGTTTGGTGACCAGGCAAACTTCCATTTAACATTACGTTCAAGTCAAAAGTGATAAATCATAAACTTCACACACACATGTGTGCACTCGCACTGCGCACAAATATATATTTCTTTATTTTCTGCCTCAGCAATGTCTGTTGCTAATACAGAAATGCTTCTACACACACACACACACACACACACACACACACACACACACACACACACACACACACACACACACACACACACACACACACACACACACACACACACACATGCGCGCTCACACACACAAAGACATTACAATGAGCTAGAGCTTTTAAAGAGGTGAGACTGAGAAAACGTTTCCTATTTCTGACCTCATGGCCAGTGTTTGGGAGTTCACTGTGAATATATCATGGAGATACAAGAAGGAAATCAACACGGCACACCAACATTCAGGTTTTAAAGACAGATGCTTATTTGGCATTGAGGCCGGCTTCACACCAGCAGTAGGGCCTGTGCGTTACATATCCTGCTTGTCAGGACTTTTCATTTTGGCTCTCGTGTAACTGGATTAGAGCTTTCACAAAGGCTGCGTGTCACGTGGGTCTCAGCCGTGGCTCGAATTGCCACTCTGCCTCATGCTATTTAGAGTTTTAGGGCTTTGTCTTCCCTGTTTTTTGTTTTCTATGTTGAATGTTAAATCATTGGATCTATATAAAGACCTTGTTTTGACTTCTTAAGTGAGAATCAAACTTGGCACACATTGAAGATTTCTGCCAAGAAGAATGGATCTAATGAAATACTATTGATCCCCAAGACATAATGTTGTACTCTGAATAGATGCTTTCTCTTTAAACATTTAAAAAGTACTCTTAGAGTTCAGATTTACTTTGTTCAATTGTAAGGTTAAAGTAGACTGATATGAAACAAGATAATCATAAATTAAAAAAATGCACATGCTTGATAAACCAGTTTGGGATACTGTAAGATGCTAAAATCAATACTCAAGTCAAGTTTTTCATTCAACAACTGTGACAAGTAAGCTGGGTGGAAAAAAAAAATTAAGCAGTTCCTAGCCTGGCAAGACATCTTAAATATGTGAATATACAGTCTAGTCTTGCCACGACCCATAATCAGAGCTCAGTCATGGGGCGGAATCTACAGTTGTCTTTTAAACTGTCTCCGCACGCTATTGGACCATGAATAACGCGATGTACTGACCGTAAAGGTTGTCAGCTAATGGGGCAGTCTGCCATACATGGTTGAAGAAAACGCAAATACATCCTTTTTGTAAATAAAGGACTTTTATACCTTTATCTGCTTTTGACTCAAAGAAAAGCAAAGTCTAAATAGTCCTAAGTTGATGCCAAAGCCATTTCAAACGAGCTGTTGCCAGCAGTGACATCCTGCCCATTAAACTGATTGAGCAATGTGACTGGCAAGACACAAAACTGCACAGGCCAATGGCAGACCTGCTGAGGCTATAATGGAGTATCTAGATCGACTGACCTCATTTTGCTTTGCAGGTTGGTCTAGAATTCTAGACTAAGCCTTTCCTGTTTTCTGCCATGTAAATGTTTATCATGAAAGATAACCTGTTCAAAATTCTGTAGCAATTGGAGGCACTACTGCTTATTAAACAAACAGTGGAAATAACCAAATAACACAAACAGCCAAATATATAGAGTCTGGTGTCACAATCAAACATAGCCTCTTTTAAGAGTGCTGCAAATGAGAGCTATAATAAACCTAAAGGTCTTGTTTCACCATTTCCTGTCCCAACACCCGACTAATTAAAAAATGCAGAGAGTGTGTGTGTGTGTGTGTGTGTGTGTGTGTGTGGGGGGGGGGGGGGTACAGAAAAATGAAACCTCCATTGTTATTTCTGCAATTAATCATGCACTTTAGGTGTTTGTGCAGTGTAAAACATAAATGTGAAGTTGTGCAGACACAACGCTAAAAAATGTTTCACTTGGCTGAAGAAGTTTGCTGAAGGCATCAAGGAAATGCATCACCAGGATGTTCATGACACAGCATCGATTAACCCAGATCACGATGCTTTCTGCATTAGAAAAGAACATCATACCAGGAACATGGCTGCTTTTCCTTACAGATATATTGACCAACTTTTCTTTTCTTTAGCTAAAACATAAAGGTCTATTTCTCACACACATTTGATTGTTCTGTGCTTCAATGAACTTCATGAGCTTTTTTAACCAATTGATAATCAACACCAGATTGCAGTTACACCTGCTTTGAACACAAGGCAGATTAAAATAATTGCCTTTGTGTTACGCCTTGTGGGCTCTTTTGTGTTTTTTGCAGCACCTTCCATTATTGTCTGCCATCACTGTGCACACATCCGGTATGTCTTCATACTATATCTATCATCTTTCAGCCTATTTGTGTAATGCACAGCTTGGCCAGAGGTGATTACCGGGGATTGCACGGAGCTGATAGCTCCTGATGTGCTCTGTGCCTGCGTGACATATTTCTGTCCTGAAAAACCCGTGATCACTCAGGAAGCTGCTCACATTCAGAGCACCGGCTCGTTTGCATTTTTGCCATTTTGAGTGAGCCAAGCAGGTTTCAATGCTACTTGAAACAACAAAATTCCTCCCTGGGGAGTGTGCACGCAGGTAGCAAGAAAACAGCAAAAGCCCTGAAGGCTTAGTGGCTTCACAGCTTTCACAGCAAATGAACAAATGATCCCTTTGGCATCGAAGCAGCAGCAGTAGAAAGTGTTGCAACCACTTTCACACTGACATTTAATGATTATGTACCGGTACTATAGGAGTTCAGTGGTTGGTCGTACAACCCCTGGAAGGTAGGAGAAGTTGATCTGACCTTCCAAACATGAAACCGAAGGGCAATGTTTTGCTTCAGGGCTGTTACTTCCTTAGCTTAGACCTTTTTATAAGTGATGACAACAATAATTCAGGGTTTTGAACCATTTCATGGCACTTATTATGTGTGTTAATGCAACTGCTGATTTGTATACTAGATATAATCTATCATCATAAATCACAAATTAAACCTTCAACAATATTTAACTGGTTCAATCCTGAAAAGATGGGATTGGTAGTCGTTTTCTCAGTTGAATCATGTTTGCTCAGTTTAGGTCACACTTGGGAAATCTGTTTTATGTGTAAATACACTCTAATCCAAAGCATAAAGTTGTATCCATATTAGGAAAACTCAGGCAATATTAGATGGAAGACATGACTTATCTTTCTAAATACGGCACACATTTTCACAAAAAAACATGTTTTTGATATTCAAACCACAAACTCAATTTATAATATATGATCCAGTGGGTTATAAAAATAAAGTATCTTTAATAGTTTCTCTGGTAATCTTCCACAAACACTTGCATTTTAAACAAACATTGAAAACAGTGTGATTCTACAAATGAGAAAATTTGATGGAAGTGATAGCTTTACAAAGACCTCACCATGATTGTACAGATATTTTGAAATGGGTTTCTACGGAAAGATTATAAACAGTTATTTTACCTGTTGTCAAGAATAGCCTCAGTTTAGATCAGGGGTGCCCAATCCTGGTCCTGGAGGGCTGATATCCAGCAGGTTTTAGTTTTAACCCAACTTTACACAACTGAATTCAATCAGCAGGTGATTAACAGGCTTCCGTAGAGCCTGATGAACTGCTGCACAGGTGATTCAACCTCTGAATCAAGTGTGTCGGAGCAGAGAAACCACAAATCCTGCTGGATAGCAGCCCTCCAGGACCAGGCGTGGGCACCCCTGGTTTTGAGAATTAAAGTTAAGTTTAATCACACAAAGTGGGTTTCCTTCTTCTTAGAATAACTCCAAACTCTTTTTTTTTAAACAAAAGTTCATGGAATAGCTTTTTTTTAATTACGTTTTTTTAAACAAAATGACAATCCGCACATTTCAGTCTGTGATGTAGGAGTTTAAACTCCTACATCGCAGACTGAAGTGTGCGGATTCTCATTTTGTTTATTCCACTTTTTGATCCAGCACCTTTTCCCGGACAAGCGGTGACTCCTTCTACTCTAATTAAGTTTTTTTTAAATCTCAGCACTTCAGCAACAAATATAGAAAACTGAGAACGTAAAAAATATATGTTTTTGCTGTAAATCACAATAAAGTTATAAGTAAGTAATCACATATGGCAGTGCAGATGAGCTATTGTTAGCAAAAAGTGCAAATGATTAACTGGTCCCATTGTGACTGGTAGTTAGCTCATCGTTCTGGCCAGAATTAAATTAAATTTCTCTAAATTGAGGTTATTTAAAGAGCTTTTAACAGCAAATTGTTAATAAACTTTTTTCAGAACATTATTCTCAAAACATGTAAGTTATCTCTTTTGAACCAGAATTTTGCTAATTTCACTGGAGCTTTCAAAATTTTCTCAGTAACGGGGAGTTACATAAGGATCCCGTCAGTTTCTAGCAATAAGCATTTTGCATGTAATGAAAAAGAGAACATTAAAAGCTCTAGATAAACTAATGTTTTCTTATTTGGTCTAGTTTTAGACTTTAAAAATAAATAATTAATCATCACACCTATTAGTTTTTTAGGACAAACCATTAATGAGTATTTTGATAAGATTTTGTAACTGCTGGGTTTAGAAAGATGCTTTTGTGAATGTAACTGGACACTTTATTTAGAAAAATAAATATATTAAGTCTCTACGGTACAACTTCCAAGTACAATCACTTTTTTCACAATATTTATAAAGGTGACAGCTGATTGAAAGTGTTGGATCATTTTTTAAAAACTGATTAAACAGGAAAAACTCTTAGGCCTTCATGTGTCAATTTCATGGACTTGCAAAAGTTTGATATAAAGCTGCAAAACACCCTTTACAATATTTACATTAAAGGTTGGAAACTTCATTTGTTGCTCTTGTTGCTTTGTTACAATGATTTTATGAAAATTAACCAAAACATTCCTTTGCCTCTTCTAATGACAGAAAGGTAAAGCCGATTCAGAGTGCTGGTATATTTTAGTGATAATGGTCTCATGGCAAAAACAAAAAGAACAACTTCATGTAAGAGGTGCATTTCTTACACTGAGATTTGTAAACATTCATGTAAACAGTGGTTTTTGGACATGTGGAGCGTCGCTTATCAAATGTTTGAGATCTGCCTGAGTTTTCTATTTACAAACTGTGCAGAGTCATTTTTCATTTTTAAAGGTACTTCCACATCTGATCTTTTCTTCCTGATCTTTTTAAACCTGTTGCAGCAGATGTAAGATGTGAGCACGACGACCACGAAGAACAGCCCCAGACACGTCACTGAGAGAACAATGAGCACGGGCCGACAGGGGAACAGCTCATACCTCTCAGGGCCTTCTGTCATCTGGCCAGTGTACCAGGGCTTCTCCTCTATCTCTATGTCAGCCTCTCTGGTCAGCAGACTTTGGATGTAACTCTCATTACTCACTGTTTCATTGACAAAGAAGTTAACCATGACTGTTGAGAAAAGAGGCTCAGGTTGGCCATGATCGCTGACCTTTACCAGAAGGCTGTAAAGGCCCCTGTTGCTGAGCTCCCTCTTTAAGGTGATGTTTCCTGTATCAGGGTCGATGGCAAATGAACCCGGCTCACCGCCTTTCCTTTTAATGATGCTATATGCAATCACAGCATTCATGCCTGTGTCTTTGTCCACGGCGTACACCTCTGTGATTGATGTTCCAGGTGTTGTGTTAGGTAGCACTAGCATGTAAGACTGATTAGATTGAGGAAAAAGGACAATGGGTGGATTATCGTTTACATCCAATAACAATACGTTGACCATAGTTACAGAGGAGAGTGCAGGCTCCCCACCGTCGACAGCTTCAATCCACAGTTGGTACGTCCCTTGCTGCTCGCGGTCCAGAGATGTCCTGGCCCTCAACGCTCCTCGGCCAGTGTCTATCACGAAGATGTTGCTGCCATTGAGGATGGACAGGGCTACCCAGCCATTTTCTCCAGCGTCGGCATCTGTCACTGACAAGACACCAATCTCACCATAACCAGGGAAGTTCTCAGGGACAAAGAAAGTGAAGTCTTTGTTGATGAAACGTGGACTGTTGTCATTGCGATCCAGAACAGTCAACAATATTGTTGCAATTGACTCCCTCCTGGGTGTCCCTTGGTCTACGGCTC
Organism: Nothobranchius furzeri; assembly: GCF_043380555.1. Lineage (NCBI taxonomy): Eukaryota > Metazoa > Chordata > Actinopteri > Cyprinodontiformes > Nothobranchiidae > Nothobranchius > Nothobranchius furzeri. The sequence goes on from NC_091749.1 coordinate 38,970,922, forward strand.
TAACTATAAACCGATATTTCTCTTTTTCCTCACGGTCAAGCGATGTGGCAACAGTGAGAACACCTGAGATCCGGTCAACAACAAAAATCCCAGGCGCGTCACCCCCAAGGAGGTAGATAACTTCCCCTCGACCTTCGCTGTCCTCGTCTGAAGCTTGTAGTTGAGTTAGAAAAGCGTTGGGTGGATTATTTTCCTCAATTACTATTTCCACTATAGACTGTTGAAAAACAGGAGCGTTGTCATTCTCATCCAAAACCTGCACTTTCAGAAAGGTTTTAATGACCAATCCTTGAGTGTTGTTAGTGACCACAATGAGCTCATAACTCTGTGTCTTCTCATAGTCCAAGGGTTCAGTGGTTTCCAGTAGGTATTCATGCTTTAGCTGCTGATATGGGACAAGTCTGAAGGGACCGTTCCCTTGCAAAAAACAATTCACCTTTTGGTTCTTGTCAATGTTTTTGACAGTAAAAAAAGCAAGTGGAGAGAAGGCTGGCTCTGACTCCTTTATCACCAGCACTCCTTCCTTTTCCAGCGCAATGTACCGAGGTATGACTGACGGTGGTCCAACAACCACTTTGATGATGTGGACAGTTACAGTTGCGACAGCAGGGATACATCCGGGGCCAATGGCCAGAACAGTAAGTTTGTAAAATGAGGCTGTGACCATGTCTATTTTCTGGGCTAGCTTGATTACTCCTGTGAGTTTGTCCAAATGGAACAAGCTCCGGGTATCCCTTGGCACACGTTCACTGTAAGCATAGCTAATCTGAGCATTAGCACCAAGGTCAGGGTCAAAAGCATGCAGATGTGCCAAATGTGCCCCTTTGCTAGTATTTCCATGCATAGTGACGTTAATTTGTGACTCTGTGAATTTGGGGCAGTTGTCGTTCACATCTGTGATGACAATTTTTAAAGTTGCTGCTCCAAGCAGGGGAGGGGTCCCCCCATCCTCTGCAATGATGTCAGTAATGTATTCATGCTGCGTCTCTCTGTCCAAAACCTCTGTCACAATGAGGAAAGGCGTCAGCTCACCTCCCTCGTTCTCCTCAACATCCAGTGTGAACAGGCCAAAGTCATTAACTAGCCAGTAGGTCTGAACTCCATTGATGCCCGAGTCCGGGTCAATGGCAGACTGCTCTACTGCGTAGCGAGCGTTGATTTGTGTGTTTTCTGGAATGAACAAAGAGATTTCATCCGTTGGAAACGTTGGCCTGTTGTCATTAACATCCTCAATAAAGATTTTCACTTTGATGAGCTGAAAGTACTGCTGAGGCAACACAATCACATCCAGTGAGAGGACACACGCCAGACCAACTGTGCTGTAAGGACATAGGGTCTCCCTGTCAATCTCCGTAGCAGTTGTGTAGATTTCCCCAGTGGTATTATGTAGGTTCACATATTGTTCGTTGACCTTCTTTTGCGAAACACTAAATAAAAAGGGGGGATCAACTGTGAAATCCAAATGTAAGTCCACTCCAATACCCCCAATGAAAGTCCCTTTGGGTAATCCTTCCTTTATCTCATAGATGATCTCTTTTGCTTGACTGAAGTTTGCTAGACAGGACAGGGGGGTGGTGTAGAGCAAGAGGATGTAGAATCCCTGGAATAGAAGAAAGAAATGTATATTTTAGTTTAACTATAAATAATATGTACTAAAAGAAGTACATATTGTTTTTTAAAAGATACACAAACCAACTGATATGTGTCTGTAACAGAAGAAAAGCTTACATATAAATGTAATAATACAATAAAATGATCTAAAACTTGTTTTTTTAGAGTTGTGTTATAGTTCATTTTACTAAAAAAAAGGGAGATAATAAAACTTACCCATGGTTTTCCTTTTTCTCTATGTTGTCTGCTGCTGAACATATTTATATCCTGACCCAGCACTTTCCTCTCACAGCAGGAGCAGTGGTAGTGGAAGTAACCCGTGCATTTTGAGCTCTGAGCCGAGCAGGTCTCTGCTGAGTTCTATGCCTTATTTCATTCTGACTTGAACAAGTCATTCATCTCAGCGCTGGTGGAGGACACTCCCACCTCATGCAAATCAGTTCCCTGTGCTGACCAATCACAGATGACAACTAGTGGGAAATCTTGAGTTCACAGATTCCTCTTTCATGTGCGGTATCAAAGCACATCAATGCACACACACCTGCACATCACACAAACTCACCCATGTTGTTATAAGAAACTGCATACCTTGTGCTCCCGTGGCAGCGTGAAAGCTGAGCTCATGATGACACGAGTGACCGAGAAAGACACAAAATACCCAGAGCCAAGAGATTATTTTAATCCAGCAGTAGTTAAAACATTAGAAAAATGAAAGAAATGCACCAGATGAGCCAAAAATAAAGATCTGAAAAACGGATGTGATGTGTTTACACCTGCACATGACTACTTTTATGTGGGACTTTAAAAAATATGTTCACCTAAAAAAGATAGCTAGAAAGATAGATTGTAGAAATGTTTTAGAATGAATAAAGTGTATTTATATGTGTTTTCATGTGACGTAGATCCTAAATATAATACCAAAGAAAGGATGTGATCATAAAGCAAGCAGAGAGGAGAATGTGGCATCATAAGTGCTTGTGTGGTCTCACTCTGGATTGAGCCTCTAGCTAAATCAGCCCCCTAATCCCCATGTGTTCTAAATGCCAGGCCAGCTGTTTGCTGGGATTGGAAGCATACTGCTCAGAGAAATTGAGTGATTGAAGTTCTCTGGACAGGAGAGGATTGAGACTGTCACTCGCACTCCTTCTGTCTCATACTGTTTTTAAAATATCATCATTCGTTGAGATGAATCTTCTTCAGTTGACACTTTATTTTTTTCATGTTTTGGGTCTTTTTCAAGTTTTAAAGACATACTTTGACCTTTCCAGAAGATGTTTGTAAGGTAACTGAAAAAAAAGTCTGACAAATACAGCAAAATTATAAATCCATTAAGAGTTTTTTTTTGGGTCCATGCACCAAGATAAAACATGTTCCTGCAAAAGCTTGACAACATAACAGGCCTGGGAGGCTTTGGAGCGTGGGAAAGCAGCAGATCAGGGAAAGTCATCTGAGAGCTGAACTTAGTTGCTGAGGCCCTGGAGTACGGTTATTTTAGATGACACAACTAAAATCTTTGGCTTGGTGGAAATTTGTTTTGCAAGATGATTTTCTTTTCCAATGGGAAAAAATGACACATGTCACAGACTGTTGTTGACCTCATGTCATTAACTGTTCATCGTGGAGCGAAACACCGCAGGGTTCGTTGTTTCGTTCTTTATGATTTCGAGCTATGCTTTACCCATTGATGTACTATGCAATTTAAAGTCTTCCTGGTTCAAAATTTTGTTTTAAAAAGCAACTAAAATCCATGCATTTGTCAACAAATCCCTCTATTTTGTCCAAAGTTTAGAGGTTTTTTTTTTTTTTGCAAAAAAGAAAAGAACATTTTATGAAAAGAGCAACCCCAGTCAAACAAAAAACTGAACTATCTGCTATTGTGAAACAAAAGGGGTCAACAGATAAAATTTTTGACTCATGTTGCAGCCAGTTTTGCCCAGAGAACACATTTCCCATCAGGAGAAGAAGTGGATTTCATTAAAAGGAAGCAAATTCTGGAAGCAAATACCAGGACCTCCATAAAAAGGCATGCGCTGAAGGCAGCTTTGCTTCTGCAGCAGGATACAAACAAAGTCTTCTGAATACTTTAAAATCCACATTAGAACATCTGAACTTGAACTGAACTTCTTTGCTTTCTCTGCACACTGCCCTTGGAGCACTTTTATTATGGTTGGGTGAGAGGAGGAATGAAAAAAGAAAAATTCTTAAAGGTGTAGATTATGTTGGAGTCAGACTAATAGAGTTGGCTATAAAATTAATATTTAAGCTGCAACCTTTGTTGCACACCACATCCTTCCAAACATGTCCCGGTGGTGTCTTTGGAACTGGTTTTGGTTGTTTTAAAACTTAACACGCATTTGACAAAAGTAGCCTTGATCAGAACAATGAATTGATCTAATATCATCAACTTCTTTTGTTTATTTTAATAAAATTATTCAGAAGTGCCAGGAAAAAGTAAAACCTACAACTCAGGGTTACCGGAGGAAAGAGGTCAAGGTCAAAAGGCAGCATTACTTTGGTCTTAATCACATCAGTTGTTGCTGTGCGTCAGTGTGAGATGAGACTGGGTAATCGTTGAGCAGATTTCCTAACAGATGTCTTTTTAGTCGTCGTCTTTCTGTTTAATCAAAAGGCTTCCAAGCTATGGAAATAGCAATAAGGCAGCTTCATGGCAAGTGAGTAAGGCGAGCGTAACAAATCAGCAGACATTGTGTATGAAGAACCAGTCACAAGATATCTGAAACTTTTCTACTTTTGTTTTTACCAAGTGTCACAAAGTGTAACAAATCAACTCTGATTGTTGTGAGTAACAAAACAGCAGGAAGACTTTTGAGCAAGAAGGGAATTTGCTTAAAGAGCAAGTCACCCCCAAATCAACTTTTCTTGCTGATAAACTATATAAATGAGTGTCTAATCATGTTGTAGACACGTACAGTCAAAAAGTTGGCACTTTAGTGCATTTTACTGAAAATTTAAATATTCTGCCTAAAACTGTCAGTGTTGCACCATCCGCACTACATTTGAATTCAAATCTGCCATTGCTATTGGCTAAGAGGTGCCGTTAGCTCCTACCATATGATGTCACAATGCCGCTGTGAGCCTGTGTGTGTGTGTGTGTGTGTGTGTGTGTGTGTGTGTATTTGCTAGCGGCTCCACCCTCTCGGTCTGTCAGGCAACGCCTCCTTGTAGCACATTTTTCAAAGAGGAAATGAGAGTGGAGTTAGTGGAGTAAGGGGTAACTTGCTCTTTAAAGAAGGGCATGGAGAAATATTTTTTACTTATTTTTTCAAATGATCAGTCACTAATGTGAAAATAGTCTCCTACACCTATCTGCTGCATTAGCTTCTGACAGAAAATAGACGGGAAGCCGCTCAGTTGAGAAAAGCCTCCCAGGTCAACATCACACTGTCACTTAACATTTATGGACTCACCCATCTTGGCTCGCGACGGGGAAGGCTGTTGTTGGTTTAGCTTCCTGAAAACAGAGAGAGAACGTCTCGGCTAGAAGAAGCTAACTGTTAATATTAGCAACTCCACCACATGGCAGAACTCTGTCAGGCTTGTGTTATTCTCAGAGATAAAACATCAACGAAGTCAGTTGCATTGCTGCATCAGAGGGAAGATGTCCAAATATCAGGAAACAAGACTCCAAATCCTGTCGTGTTCAACCACTTTTTCCTCCGGCTCACTTGTACGTTCTCAAAAAGAGCATCCTGAGGAAGACTTAGCAATCATTCCTACTAGAGACAACTGCCATTGTACAAAAAAATATGAGTATATTTGACTTTTAAATTGGAAAATATGTGATTTGACATATGATCATTGAGGATAAATGTAATTTGGTGACGTTAAGCTGTAAAACTAATTTTGAAACAAATTCAAGTATATTTTTTGCGGTGGGCCCTCAGGGAACAATAAATAGAAATAAATCTTTTGAATAAAACCTAAATGATCACTCAAAAGAAAGAGTTTGTCATCACTAAAAGCAAATTCCTCCATGGGAAACTTTACAAACCAAATCAGTATTTTTCTTTATTGTTTAAACTTGATCGTAAGAATGAGAATAGAAGTTGATCCTAAAAGCATTGTGTCGTCAGATCAGCCCGAATCAACCCTGTGCTACATCACCTGTGTTAGCCCCCCTTGAGCCAATCAGTGTAAATGTATGTTACTTA